>NC_057346.1:52951702-53259619 GCF_016509475.1 Prionailurus bengalensis | reverse complement strand
ATAAAATAAAATAAAATAAAATAAAATAAAATGGAGTTGGGAGGCCAGAAGGTGGGGCTCTCACACCCTACCACTCGCAGGAAGAAAGGGGGTTCTTTCCTTTCCAACAGAAACCTACTTTATTATGCCAACTGGAGGAGGGAAGATTTTTCTCCTTGCCCAACAACAAGCTCAGCCGATAAGAAAACACCACAACTCAGCCAATGAGAAACCTCTGAACTCTCACTTTCCTCCAATGGATTTTCATTCCAAAAGGCCCTTCTCAACTTCCTCTTTTCTCTATAAAGTAATGTTTCCCTCCTTTGATCTCCAGAAATGCCTATGGTTTGCCACAGCTTGCATGTCCCAAACTGTAATTCCTCTCCTATTCCGGCAATAAACCCATTTTGCTGGCAAGATAACCGCTGTTTTACTTTTAAGGTGGACAGCATGGAAGCTGCCATTTAAGCCATGCTTTATAGGCCATCTCAGGACATGCTGATCATCATTAGCCACTGCTCCTTCTTTTAGGACATCACTCATGCTCTCTGGAGTAGCATCTCCACGTGATTGGAAGGGACAGACAGTGCATTACGCACGGTCAGAAGTTTAGAATCCAAGAGTTCCTGAGCAGGGAGTGAGGCCTTTCTCTTTTTAGAACTGAATTTCTGACCTGAAACACTGCTCCTGCTCTATTACTGGAAGGTCGAGACCATTCCCAGGCGCTAACTTTGCAAAGCAGAGATGACAGCAGCTCTGACATCTAAGGACAGGGCTCCTGCCTCTCCCAGTAACTAGTGTGGGGACACGGACAACCTCTCTGAGCCTCAGTTCTCTCATCCAATAATGGAAATCAGATTATCAGGGTTGTCGTGAGGATCGACTGAAAAACGGATGGAGTACTACTTGGCAGTGAGAAAGAATGAAATCCTGCCATCTGCAGCAATGCGGATGGAACTGGAGGGTATTGTGCTGAGTGAAATAAGTCAGGCAGAGAAAGACAGATACCATATGTTCTCGCTCATATGTGGATCTTGAGAAACTTAACAGAAGACCATGTGGGAGGGGGAGGGGGGAAAAGTTACAGAAAGGGAGGGAGGCAAACTATAAGAGAATCTTAAATACAGAGAACAAACTGAGGGTTGATGGGGGGTGGGGAAGAGGGGAAAGTGGGTGTTGGGCATTGAGGAGGGTACCTGTTGGGATGCACACTGGGTGTTGTAAATTATATTTAAAAAAAAAAAACAGATGGAAAAGCACTTCATAATCTATAAAGCCCAGTCTACAGCACTTTTGCTGTCATCACCAATAAGTGACCCAGACCTCCTATTTTCTGAGCCTTATGACACTGTAGGAGCCATTTGGCCACCATAACATGGACAGGCAGCAGGCGGGGGATGGGTGCTACCAGGGAAAACTTTAACAACAAGTCCCTGGGCCTTATGAGCAAAATCAAAGTCAAATGTTTGCGGTAAAGCACACACAGAAACTAATCATATGTTTAGAGTATGAAAGACGTGTCCTTTGGCTGCCTAGCAAGGGCCCTCGTGCTTAGAACTGCCCTTGTCCCTGCTTTTACCTTGACTCTGCCTTTTATGCTTGTTTCATCCCACCGAGCTCGGTGGGGTGGGGAAGAGGTAGATGGTGCCTGCAGAAACCTACTTCCAAACCGGGGCTGGAGTTTTAGCATGCTGATTATACATCTTAACATGAATGGAAGTTAATTCTGCATCACAAGAAGGAAATAAAGTAAAAAGGACATCAAGCTGGAAAAAAAATATTTATAGCACGGAAGACAGAAGATGGTTAATAGCCATTCAGTAACGATCTGGTGCCAGCTGAGGTGGGAAAAAATTTAGGACAATAAATCAATTGGGAACAGACATGGGGTGTGTTCTACAAAAAATATATTAAGTGAATAAACACATGGGGAAATGTTCAGTTCCTCTAGTAATCAAAGAAATACATATTACAGTAAAAACAAAATACCACTATACCTAAATTAGTAACCCCCCCTTTTTTTTTGCCCCCACAATGTTTTGGTGCTAGTAATTTAAAGGTACTTATTTAGCACCTCTCAGCACAGAGCCTGCTTTGGATCCACTGTCCCCTTCTCTGTCTGCCCCTCCCTCACTTGTGCATGCACTCTCTCTCTCTCTCTCTCTCCCTCAAAAATAAATAAAGATTAAAAAAAAAAAAAAAAAAGATCTCTCTCCCCAAGGCAGTTACAAAGCTTCTTCGCATACGCTAACACTTTTGATCCACCCAGCACCGAAGCTTGAGCAAGGCCCAGGCGTTGGCGCGGAGCTTTAAATGTGGAAACCAAAGCGAGAGAGGTGAAGTTACTGGCCCAAAGTTACAAAGCCAACCACTCCAACCCAGTTCTGCAGGGCTCTAGATCCTGCTTTCTTCAGAGGCAGGCATGTATAAGGGACCCTGAAGACAGAACAAAATGGGACCACTTCAGGTGGTGCTGAGGTTAGCAGAACGTGAGAAGGGAGGGCGAGGTGGGGCCGACACCGGAAGCCTAAGCACACCCTTCAGGCACAGAAGTCTGCGCGGTGTGAAGTCCTGCCTCTTACCTGCTCTTGGACTGAACACGCGCTTGCTGACCCCACATGAATTCAGCAATGGCAGCGAGTGGGTTTTCCGTTTCTTTGATAGACAATTAGAAAGGCAGGAGGTAGCAGCTGGCCTGTTCATTCTCTGCTCCCACCGAGCCCTCCAGATTGACAGGCAGATGTAGTTGGGCAGAAGTTGCTGCCTGCATCCCCAAACAGTTCCCTCTCCACACACTCGGTAGCCACTGGCCCAGTGGCTTGTACTGACGTTCAAGACAGACACACTGTGTCCGGAACAGAGAGAGAATAAAGAGGAATCTCTCAGAGTGTGATCCGGAACTCTGAGTGTGACCCATTACTCTGAGTGGGTAAGCAGTGTCTGGGAGAATAGAAGTGTCATTCGGGCAGAATGTCAGCCAGCCAGGAAAGGAGTCTAAGCAGGTCTGGTTGAAGATGGGAACACGGACAAAAGCTTGCCAGGGGTCCAACTGAGATGCAGAGAGCGGAGCGGTTAAGCACTCTCTGCCCAGATTGCCTCCTTACTTGAAAAACCATGCATGACATCGTATTGCCAACGAGATAAAATTCCAGTTTCAGAACAAGGCACATCATGATTCGGTTTCTGCCTTCCCAGCGACCACCGTTCTCTCTGACCTTGCCAGCTATTTGTGGTTCCCCAAATACGCAACGCATTGCCAAAACCTGTACACGCACAGTGGCTCTCCCTAGATTACCAACCTTTTCCTCACCTTTACCTTAAAAGTTCCAGATCCCACTGAAGCTTCCAGGCAGGGTCAGACACCAGTCCTTTGGTTTCCCTTCATGATCACAGTAATTTATATATCTCTCTCCACTACAGATTGGACCATTTCTTATCTAACTTTGCATTCCGAGTCTAGCCTGAGGCCTGACCCACAGTATACAAGTATATGCATGTATATATGTATGTGAGAAAATGCTCATATATCCCACCTATATTTATTGGGTGGATGGGAAGGGTGGATGGCTGGTTGGATGAATAAAACAAATGCTGTACAAAGTTCGCCTGTTACTGTGTGGAAGACTGGGGTGGGACGAGAGATATAAAGCACACCGGCAGAGAGGCTAGTGCACTCGTCTAGATGATGACAGAGGCAGGGAGATGGGATGGACGCAGGGGATTTAGGTGATTTTGGAAGTTGGCTTTAGCAGAAACTGGTAAGCTCACGGAGAGGAAAGGTTGAATGAGATGGTATAGGAAGGCTGACCTCTAGTTTTGGGACAGTGCAGAGTGTGGTACATTTAGGCTACCTGGGGACCAGGGGTATCACCTCACACTGGAGGGCAGCGAGCGGGGAAAGGAGATGCTGAGTCTGGTCTTAGCGAGGAGGCAGCCCTGGCAGAGCTCCAGCTTATATTCTTTCCCCATCTCCAGGTGGCCTTTCACGACCCTGCGATGGGCAGACCTCGGTTAAGATGGTCCAAAGACATGGTTTATGTGCTTAGAGAAAACGGAAGGCCATTCAGACTCAGCCCAGGGTCTGAGCAGGAAGAACAGGGATCTTTCAACATGGCTGCACTGAAGAGTCGGACAGCCCTGTCAGACTCCTGTCACCCAGTCACCCAGTCACCACCCTCATGGCATCCTTGGGAGAACATATAGTTGCCTGTGCAATGGGATGGATCCCAAGGGGGGGGGGTGTTCAGTTTAGTGCAAGGCACACAGCCTTTGGAACCAGGCAGACCTGAGTTCGAATCCTAGATCTGCGACTCGTTAGTCGAGCAGCCTTGGGCAAGTGCCTTCACTTCTCTGCACCTCAGTTTCCTTGTCTATAAAAAGAGGGTAATGCCAACTTTTGAGTGTAAATGCCAACTTAAACAAGCTTGCACGTGCCTGGCACTTTCTTCCCTTTGGACACCTCATTTCTCATGTGAGCAATGGGGAGAAAATTGCTATACAGAAGTATATTGTCAAGTACTTACTGGCTACTTACATTATGCTGGGCACTGTGAAAACTAGGAAAAAAATCAGAGGGCCTGGCCCTCTCCGGGCTGAAATGGAACACTGAATGCTATCCACACTCCATTCCCTGTACAGACATGTGCACCTGTGTGAGTTCAGCCCACCTGGCTAAGCGACCTTGGGCAGTTCATCGCAGGGCCCGGAGCTCAGTTTCTCCATTGGTTCAAACAGGGTCTCGTCACCTCTGCACCAAGGGCTGTCCTAGGGCTGGGGTGAGGTCACTTATGGGAAAGCGAGTGAGGAGTGGCAAGTGGTCAGGAAAAGTCCGTGCGTTCACTTCCTCCACCCCTGTAGAGAGGGCTTTCCTGTGCCTTCTCGAAGGCTGCTCTCTGCTTTCTCATTTGAACACTAATGGGTTTCACCCTCTTAAGTGACACCTGCTGGAAATATAATTGTGCACATCATTGCTGCGAGGGAACGGAGGCAGCTTCATCTCCCAATGCTGGTGTTTCTCTTAGGAAGAGAAACGGTGCGCTCGTGAAGCCTTCCCTGCATCCTTGCCCATAGGGCGGTGTGGTGGGCTTTTCCCCTGGACGAGGCCAGAAGGAAATGGCTGCTGAAGCATTCAGCTTTCCAGAACCAAGTCTCTGGCACTGAGTTCAGGGAAGCCACAGGGCCTTATCCTGATACGAAGGGCAGAAGACTAACAACTCCACCCCGAGTTTCCCTGACAAAATTCTAGCTAAAGCCCACAGCAGGTTGGCCCCACGGTAGAGGAGAACTTGAGAGGTGTGGGGCTGGATCTGGGCCGGAGCTCCTGTTCTCTCCTCCCTGGCTGTGAGCCCGACGACATAGGAAACACAGTAACACAGCGCTAAGAGTTAGCAGTATTGCTAATAGTCTTGTTAATGAAGGACCAAATGGGGACTTGGGGCAGGGAAGCTGGGAGAGGCGGAGAGGAGGAGGACGGGACAAACGGGCCTTAGGGCCAGGCTCTACGTAGATACAAACACATAAATATATGAATATAAATAAATATATAAATGTACAAATATATATCAGGCTTGCCGTGTTCAAAACCTGATAATTGGCCTGTGCTGTTGGAAATTGCTCCTTTTCCCTCTTACTAACGCTGTAGCACGAGGCCCCTCCCATTCTTTTAGTTTTCTAAGATTTGCCTGTAGCTCTGGAAATGAATTGGGACATTCTTTTGTTTTTTTTCTTTAGTTGAACTTGTTTGTCTATTTAGGCTAATTTCTTTGCCCCCTCAAGCCTGATGTTCAGACTTCTCCCTCTCTACATTCATATAATAAGACTGACGAGGAGGCCGCTCCCACCCTGTACACCATGGGCTAGTTTTCTGAAAGTGTCTGCAATTCTGTTTGGGAGAGTCTGGCCTCCTGGAAGGACACTTGGGGTTCCTGGTCCCAGCTCACATGGTGCTTATTCTGCTGGCGTGGGTCCGGGCTCTGATGCTGCCACAGCACCCGTGTTTTCTTATAACCGCTGTAGAACGCGGGTTATGTGATAAAAAATCACTCGCTGTACGCAGGTCTCCCGATGTCTGCGTCTCCGTCCTGCAGCGCAAGATAGTGAGGGGGGAGACGCACATCTCTGTGGAAACCTTTCAGAAGCCTTTTAGAAATGGTCCTGTCCTCTAATCAAAGTCTTCTGAATACAGTGTACAAACTTTCCTTAATGGCTAAGGACTGTGCATGGTTATTCTTTTTACTCAGTGCTCTCTCTCTTTTTTTTTTTTTTTTTGAGAGAGAGCTGCACAAGCTGGGGAGGGGCAAAGGGAGAGAGAGAGAGAGAAGGGGGTGGGGGGGAGAATCCCAAGCAGCCTCCATGCCCAGTGGAGAGCGCAATGCAGAGCTCTGTCTCACGACTGTGAGATCATGACCTGAGCGGAGATCAAGAGTCAGATGCTCAAGCGACAGAGCCACCCAGGTGCCCCTTTACTCAGCTCTCTTACGACGATGCCCTTCATGATTGCCACCTCTCTTGGGTATTTGTTGCTGAGGAAAGTGGCCCTGGTGTTTTGTGCTTTTGCAGTTGCCATGCTTACTCTCTCGTGTTGCCGTCCCCTCCCTGTTAGCATTCAGGTGTCACTTTGTGTTCACCTTGTCATGCACCTTGCCAGACAGTGGGTTAGCTCTCAGAGCAAAACTCTATAACAGAACCTGGCTCGCTGGGCTCTTAATGATCTGGTCCCCTCCCTAGCACGTGCCACAGACTGGCTCTGTCAGCACCCATAGCCACCCATGTCCAGTGGGCCTTTCATTCCACAGAGGCTGCCCAGCTGGAAACGATACACGGAGTCCCATGCAGCCAGATCCCTATTCCACCGAGCAAATGCACCCACAGGAGCACGGGGGGCAGATGCTGTCACAGGTGAATCAAGGCCTCCCACAAACATGGGGGCCAAGGTGTTGGTTTATCCGGACAGCTGCAGTGTAGGCTCTGCTGTCTAGTTCCTAGAGTTTTGAGTCCCAAGGCGTAGGGATAAAGGAGATTGCATTCCAGCAAGCCTATGTGGTGTTTGGGGACCTCTCTGGTTCTCTGGCATCCCAGCTCGGGTCTCTGGCCTTCCTGGAAAGTTTGCAAGCCACCTCATATCCTGTATGAAATCGCTTTCTGATTTAAACTAGCCAGAGCTTGATTCTGTTATCCAAAACTAAGAAGCATGATGGAGACAACATCTGTCTGCTCCCAAACTGTAAGCTCCTTAAGAGCGGGGACTCATTCTCAAGCGTCTTTATCTCCCTGGGCCCAAAACAAACTCTGTGCCCTGAAGACCCTGCTGATTGGGCGACTAAACTGAGGGGGGTCCCGCTGCTGGGAGCCACCGCTGCTCCTCTGCTAATGCTTGGGGGTCCGGTTCATTTCGCTTCACAAAGCTCTTGTACAAAGTAAGATTATACAAACAGATTATGATGTGGCTTGAGAGGACTTCTCAGAAAAGTGAAGGGACTGCAGGACACAGACAAATTAGCAACGTGTTTCGTCGTCGCAGAGGCTTTTTCTCCCATTTCCTGCCTGCCTGGCCCTCTGCCGGGTTCCGAAGAACAGAGGGACGTGCAGATAATCAAAGTTCGCTAAACGTACGTACTGTTACCAACTCCTTTCAGAGCCCTTCCTGTCCAGATGCACAAAGAGAATAGCAAAGGGAAATAAATCCAACACTTCCTCGCTACACCCACTAAACCGCTAAATCTCAGCAGTTCTGAATCATCAAGTCTTGAATTTCTCATGAACTGCCCCTCATGTGCAGCATTTTCAATTAAGCTGGGAGCACTGCTATACTAATTATGTGATGATATTAGTCCCCACAGATTAATATGCAGCTAACAGTTTAGAAATGCTCTCTGGATTGTATTCCTCCATCTACATGAAAATAAACATTTCCATGAAAGGTGTCCTTGACTTGGGAACTCAGAAGAATGGGATCTCCAAGATGAGGTGCTCACAGGTGACTGGTCTCTGCAGAGACAACCTTTTGCACCGGAATCTGATCCCACTGAGCCACGGGCAAAACATCAGAGGACCCTGGGGCCGGGGACACATTTTATATTTCCTCTGTATCCACCTAGTCCTGTCCTTACAGTAGGTGCTAGGTTAACGCTTCCTCATCAAAGCAGTCTTGAAACGTCCTCCTAAAGCAAAACCAGACCAACCGACCACAACAAAAAAGCCAACAGTAACGCTGCAATATGTCTTCTTTTTGTCCAAAACATGGCTCTGTTCCCTGAAAAAAATACAACCAGGGAAGGGAAAGGAAGTCACACTTGCTTCTGCATATTCTGTGTCAAACACTTTCACGAAACATGGCCCATTAATCTCTCGAGTACCTGGTGAGGCAGATGCTACCCTCATTTTACAGACGAGAACACTGAGGCTCAAGGAGGTCAATCACAGAGTGTGGGACCACGGGGTCTAGGGCCCATGCTGTGTCCCGCACACCTGCTTTCGCCAACTCTGGGATGATGGTACAGTCATAAGGACTGGGCATCACAGAGCAATAAAAGACTCATGTCCCCATGCTCAAGAAGGGCAAAGGGAGTAACCATCGTGTAATGATAATAATCACAATGAAACACTCATCATTGGTATTCACTTAGTACTTATGGGGCACACTGCTCAAGGCTTTGCATATGTCATCCTTACCCTAGCTGCTGGGCTAGACATCCTTATACCCATCCCAGGAATGAGGAAACCGAGGCACAGGGCTCTCAGATATAAAGACAGAAAGGGCCACGCCCAGAGCTAACGTACCATCCCATGTGTTCTGACACCATGATGACTATTTAAGGAGGGCGGCATTGCCATCCCCATTTCAAGATGACACCCAATCTCATTGCCACAACGTCACAATACTAGGCCAGAGCAAATCCCAAGCAGTTTAGCACATGAACAGGTGACACGCCAGTGATTAAACACCTAAGGGACACTAAGAAGCATCAGAGCTACAGGACCTCAGAGGTGAGAAATTCCCTTGGGACTCAGAGGGTGGGAAAACATCTGGAAGGTGGTGGATGCAGAGAGGAGGCCTGGCAGGTCTCTCTGGGGATAATTATTGGAGCAGTGGCTGCACTCACAAGCTGTGCTCCATGAGTAGACTGCGAGCTGCTTAGACACAGGGATGGCTGATCTTGCATCTGCATCCCCTGCAGTGATGGGAACTCCAAAAGCCAGAGGGAAGCCTTAGATTTAGACCCTGGATAATCCCTTTTTGGCAAAACGACTTAGGGTAAGTCACTTTGGAGTCCTCCAGGACTGTCTTACCAGTAGAGGTAAGGACACCTGACTGCAGTAGTGATGAAATGCACAGAGGTGTGTGACATCTACTGTCAACTGTCAAAGGCTCTGCAAATCCCAGGCACTAGACAAAGCAGAAAACTGTGGTGTCTGAGTCCCTTGGAGCCAGATTGCCTGGGTTCCAATCCCGATGCTGTTATTTAACAGTGCACCTTGGGTAAGGCACTCTCTGTGACTGTCTTTTACTTAGTTTCATCGTTTAAATGGGGGTAATAATAGCATCTACCTTGTAGAGTTGTTTTGAAGATTAGGTGGGCTAGCACATGTGGAACTCAGCACTATGCCAGGGCACAGGAAGGGCTTAATTGGAGTCATCATTAGGGGTGTTAGCGGTGTTGGAAGTTCCGTGGTAGATACGCAGGAAGTAATCACAGGACTTGTGGGTCTTCGGCATTTCCATGGCACGGACTCTACCATAACACAGGCCAGGCGATTCACAAGTCCATCCCGTAGTGGAAAGGGGTCTGAGCAAGAATGTGGAAGGTTACTGGCAAATCAAGCCCAGCACAAGCCAGCTCCTCCAGAAAGCCCACGTGGGCTCTCCTCTGTCTCCCCATGACCACTTGCGTTGCAGAATTTGTATGGAAACTTGAGATTCAGAGAGATTGAATAACTCATCCATGGTCATGCAACTAGCAAATGTAAATCAGGATTTAAACACAAGGCCATTGGATCCCAAACCACGTCCACTTGGCAAGCATGGGGATCGTTTGATCATTTGTGCCTTGATACTTGGGAAGTTTCAGCATTAAATCATCTTAACCTGGGGCCTTCCAAAAATAAATCACTCCATTAAAACCTTGTTCAATGTTCCCTTTGCCTAAGATCTTTTTAAAGTTTTTTCTACCTTTTTTTTTAGTTAGTTTGTGTAATTTACATTTTCCCAGAAAACAGCTATCTTATGGAGATTTTCAAACTTGTGAGAGTACACCAGTACATTTGTATTGTTACCATTTTAAATCACATCAGTTGTTCTGTTTCTTTTCTCATTAATTAGTTCTCTTCATTTTGATATTAGATGTATTCCAGTGCTGTATTTTGCAGCGTCCAGTGCGGTAAGATGTATACACACGCACACGCACACACACACACACACACACACACACACAATTATTTTAAAATGTTGGAAACTGCCTGATTTGATCAGAAGGTATCTTTAAGAGAGAATTCTTTTGGAGGGGAAAATGCTGTTATGAGCCTGTTGGGATATGAAAGGGTAGGCCTCCTGGATTCAGACAAAGAAGAATTATATTGTTCTACCCAAGAGAGCAATGAGTGAATCTGACAGCAGATGGCTGCAAGAGGGGTGCTGGGGGACCCCCCAAGGGAGGAGGGCAGGGAAAGAGGGTCAAGCACCAAGGTGGCAAGCAGGGAAAGGTTGGTCAAAGAGATTTGGGGAGACTAAGGGGGGGGACCTGGGTATCCTGTCGGGGGGGCCTGGATGGTTTGCTTTTACTGTTAAGAGAACTGGTTACTCCAAAGTTGGAAGAGATCCCAGTGAGAAGACTAGGCTAACCCCTGAAGTTGTATCAGCTTCACAAGCCGGCAAAAGGATGAATATTTGAATTTTTTATACTCTATTTTTAAAAATTTATTTCTATTTTTCATTTTTAGAGACAGAGTGAGTGCGAGCGGGGAAGAGGGGCAGAGAAAGGGGTGGGGGGGTGGAGAGAGAGATTGAGAGAGAGAGAGAGAGAGAGAGAGAGAGAGAGACTCTTAAGCACGCTCCATGCTCCTGACTCAGGGCTCAGTCCCACCACCCTGGGATCATGACCTGAGCCAAAATCAAGAGTCGGATGCTCAACTGACTGAGCCACCCAGCACCTGACCCAGCACCCTGAGGTTTCTACACTCTAAAATAAGGCTTGATAGTATTTCATCCATAGGGTGGCTATGGGGATTAAAAAAGGTGATGCTTGTTAGAGACCTAGCATGATACCTGCTCATGGCAGACCATCACTAAGCGTTATATACACTCCCAGAGAGGGGCAGACACACGATGATACTTACATACCAGAGGGAGAGAGTGGATGGGTGGGAGTACTGGTAGGGTGGCCTAAAATCCTTGTAGGCCCAGGGAATCTAAACTCAGTTCCTGCTCAGCTCTGAGCTCGTGACAAAACAGCCAATGGGTGGCAGGACCCCTAAGTCGTTGATGAAAAGCAGGCAGTAGAATCTGGAACTGTGCAATAACCCCCAGCCAGCTCATCTGCGACCTGGGATTTACAAGGCCCCATCCACAGCCCAGCCCGTGGGGCGGCTGTCCTGAATTTCATTTCTGATCCTTGCATTTGGGCCCCATCTCAATTAAGATCAGTTAGAAGTCAATTTCACAGTGGTTGGTTTTATAAGATCCCTGAAAAATGATAAGCTAGAAGCAGGCAATCACTTCTTTGGGGAGCAGAGGCCTTCCTCAACAGGGCCTCAGATGTTTTGTTTATTTTGATTTGATTTTAATTTGGTAAATAATGTTTATTTAATTTTATTCTGTGATTTCAAAAACAATATATATACAGGAGGGAAAAACAGCTGTTGTAGCCTTCATCAGAACTCAAACTAATGGGGATTTTTCCCTTCATCGGCTGTGAGGCTTAAATAAATACATTTCCCAAAGCTGATAAGCAATCATTTCCAAATGTAAAAAAAACCCAGAAAGGTGGAAAGAAAAGGAATAAAATCATCCACCGTCCCACTACCCAGAGACCAACCACTGTTAACAGTTTGTGTGTGTGTGTGTGTTTCCTCCCTGTGAGTTTTCTCTAATTGTTTTACATGGCTGAGATCACACTGTGTGTGTGTGTAATTTGATATCCTGCCTTTTGTACTTAATGGTATACCATATGCATTTCCCTATGTCATTAAAAGCTCTGCAAATGTCATTTTTAACGGCTACAAAATATTCCATTCTATGATTGAACCATAATCTACCTAACCGACTCCCTAAAGTGGAGCATTTAGTGCTTTCCAATTTTTTATTCTTATAAATAAAGTGCAGGGTACACCCATGTGTATAAATTTTGGTCTGCATTTCAGTTTGTTTTCTTAGGATAGATTCCCAGAAGTAGAATTACTGGGCTAAAGGATATGGACTACTTGAGGTTCTTGAATCGATTGCCAAACTGCTTTTCTAACCAGCGGTCCCAATATCCGCCCCTCTAGCAGTGTGTGAGGGCCCCTCTGTGCACATAGGCAGTCCTGTCTGGTGCATTTTTTAAACCCTACACTCTGGGAAGGGAAATTGCCACTTGTCTGGGGTCTGGAAGGGCTTTGATTCCTCTGTCTCCCCTTGGGTGGCCCCAGAAAGGGTCAGTGCATTTCCACCCCCGCCTTGTCCCCTCCCCTTGTGTCTGGCTTTGTCGCCTTTCATCTAGGGCACAGAGCGGGGCTTGTGTCCTTGTTCCCATCAAGGGTGCATGACATAGCAGGAGGCAGGGGTCAGGGGACAGGTCTGTGAGTCTGAGGTCATTTGTAGCACTTCTTGGCAATTTATCAGATTCGAGGTATCCTGTTTTCTGCCCTTTCTTAAGTAGCCTTGTGTGTGTAAGAAGGCTTTGTGGCACACGTCCGATTGTTGTGCTCGAACGCAGCCTCACACTGGATAGCATGGAAGAAACCCTCTTCCCGATCTGTGCTATAGAGGTCACTGGACATGCCCCGATCAGAGGGCAGTGCTGAATTTAAAGAAAATATAAAACACTTCCAAGGAAGGACCATAAGAACCTTTCCACATGTGGAATTGGAGAGCTCCAACCAAATGCTGTGGGGATATGTGATCATGAGAAAAACAGAAACACAGGAGGAGGGAGGGCTGTAAGAACAGAGTCACCGTCACCCAGGGATCGTGAGTGTCAGCAGGGAGGAGGTTGTGCGCTCACCAGGGAGAGGCAGGGAGAGGTTCCCAGCACCTGTGGGGGAGCCGGGGCTGTGGGATGGGTTCTCATAAACACTGGGACAACCGGTAGAACAACGGTCTCTATTTTTACCCATCAGGACATTGGGGCTTGGAGAAGTCACGTGTCCAGCCACCATCCCACAGCCAGTAAGAGAGAGGGAGATTTCCACTCAAGCCCAGCCATGTCCTACTGTAGCTATGCTTCTCAACCTTAAACATTCGGCTGAAGGTCCTGTTCAAATGCTGACTTGGATTCAGCAGGTCTGTGGAGGGGCCTGAGAATCTGCATTTCCAACAGACTCCAAGTGATGCAGGCAGTGCTGGTCCAGGGACCACCCTGGGGGAGCCCTATGCCTGTGGCTCTCAAACTTCAGCAAGGATCAGATCACCTGGAGAGCCCCTTAACACACGAATTGCTGGGCCCAGCCTCCAGAGGTTATGACTCAGTAGGCCTGGGTTGGGGCCTGAGAATTTGCATTGTATCAAAGTCGGAGGTGCTGCTATGGGGGGTGGTCCCTAGACCACCCTCTGAGAATCCTGCCCTACAGAGTAGCTTCATGGGGATGGAAGGGGAGCAGGTCTTCTGGAGAACACGGTGGGCCCTTATTCTCGGGAGAGTCTGGAGGTGGGACTGCAAAGAGATACCGCTCTTGTCATGAGACTCTTAGCTTTTGTGTCTGGCATTAGGAGGGACATGGCTTGTGTGTGCACGTACGTGTGTGTGTACACACGTGTGTGTGCACGCGCATGTGTGTTGGGAGATGCATGCTGAGTCTCTAAAGCCCTATGAATGTCCCTCCAGAACCAGGCAGTGACAGGAGAGGCATGAAAGTTTCTGGAGCGGCTTGAAGACTCACCCATAAAAAAAAAAAAGCCTGCCTTGCAGTACATCAGTTATATTATGTTGTCGAACAGAGTTTCCTGCTTGTTGGGTCTTGGAGTTTAATAAAAAAATATATTATGACTCATTCCAAACTTTACAAAAGTCCTCGGGGAATCTGAAATGAATCATGTTAAGCTCCTGTTATAAAACAAACAGTCTTCTCTTTCACAAGCCTGGAGCCACAGCAGACTAGCAGTAGGGATGAGGGAAACAGAGGATGGGGAAGAAGACTCAGGGCAGGGGGTGAAATCTTTGCCCAGGGCTTCTCTTAAATAACCGGAGACTTCCAGGCCAAAGGAAGGCAG
Organism: Prionailurus bengalensis; assembly: GCF_016509475.1. Classification (NCBI taxonomy): domain Eukaryota; kingdom Metazoa; phylum Chordata; class Mammalia; order Carnivora; family Felidae; genus Prionailurus; species Prionailurus bengalensis. The sequence goes on along the minus strand of NC_057346.1, from coordinate 53,245,239 downwards.
AACCCCAAGAGGCTGTAGGGGGGAGAAAGGCTTCTTTAATGCTGGGTCAACTCTGTTAAGAGTCAAAGGTAGCTTGAGGAGACAAGGCTACGGAGGTCAATGCCTCCAGAAAGCCTTCCTGGATTTCTTTAGGCAGAAGTGGTCTCAAGCACGTGGCCCTTTATCTTTGCCTCTGAGCACAGAAAACAATACCCTTATATGCCGGCTGTTTGTAGCCATGGTGGCTTTCCTACGGTGCTAAATCTTTTGCGCTGGAAGAACTCAGGTATGCCTGTCTCCAGAGCGTCTATCCTGCATGCTAGGCTCCCGCCAGTGCAGGCAGCAGCTCGGCAACCATTTCATGTTGGACTGACTTTATGAAGCTCCTCAGTCTCCGTGTCTATCTTCACACACTGAAGGAGGAGACAGCATACATTGTAAGAGCCCAGGCTGCACTGATAATACCAAACTAGGTGGCAGGTTGGTGGGCAAGCATCCGTAGGGCCTTCCCTGGCACTGGCTATGTTCCCTCATGCTGAGTCCTGATGGGGTGCCCTCCCTGGAAGCAGAGGGCATGTCCATGGACCCTGGCTCCCCCACTTACTAGCCAGGGGACTTTGGGAAAATCACTTCACTACTCTGTGCCTCAGTTTCTTCACCTGAAAGTCAGAGAGAATAATAGAACTAACATCATGGCACTGTTGAGAAGGTTAAATCAGATGACACATGAAAAATACATAGCATATGATCGAAATGAAGGAAGGAAGGAAGGAAGGAAGGAAGGAAGGAAGGAAGGAAGATTTTAAGTTAGTAGGACACAAGACCCAAATCCGAGAGAGCGACAGACAGAGAGACAGCAGTGAAAGAGATGAAGTCCCTATATAATTCCAGGCCAAATTTCCAGATAAATGCATCATGGAAAGGGTAGATGAGGGGGCCAGATATATAGACTACTTTTACAGAGTGCTCAATAAATGTTAGCTATTAAGACATAGCTAAGCACACAAATGTTATTCATCCCATCTTTATTACAACCTGTGAGATGATTTTTATTTCTCAGATTTTAGAGCTGGGAAACTGGGGCCTCTCTCCATGGGACTGGCAGAGCTATCTCTCTACAGCCAAAGTTAATAAAAAGGCAAGGGAGCAAACTCAGTGGAAAATAATTCGACATCATGTAGGAAAGGTGAAGAGACTAGCCTTTTATGACCCAGCTTTCCACACCCAGCAGATAGGCACAGCCAAAGACACGTACAAAGATGTCTATAGAGGTAATTATCTACAACAGTCAAACACTGGAAACAAATCCCCCTCAACAGTAGGACCGGTCATTTCTGGATACATGTGCAAAGGAGTATCACACGCCAACAAAAATGAACACACTTGACCTACACAGTGTTTGAATGAATCTTGAAAACATGGGATTGAGCAAAGAAGACTGGGCACCAAAAGACACTTATTACGTGACTCCGTGGACACGACATACAAAAACGGGAAAAGCCAAGCGACATTGCTTCGGTGCACACACACAGATGTCAAGACAGCAAGGAAAAGAAAGGATGAGTTTTCACCAAAGGCAGAGTAGTGGTTTCCTCCAGGGTGGGGCGAGGGGAGAATGAGAGGGTTGTGGGTGGGGTGGGGCCCGGAAGGCTTCGGGAGCGTTGCCAGCGTTCCTCCTTGCTCGGGCGGTGACATGGGTGTCTGCTTCTTGATTACTCGCTGGCACCTATATGTGTGGTATACTTTTCAGTATGAATACTATGTTTCACAACAAAACATTCAAAAACTTCCAAACAAAACAAAAAGACAAGGATTACCTTCTAGGGGGGGACCCCAGACCGTCATCCCCAGAATTTAAAGCTGAGTCATTTAAAGACCTAACAGAACAGGAATTCGGCATGCAAGAAGAACATGCCAATGCCAAGCCTCCAGCAGTGACCTGGGGGCTCAGTCTTCCTTTCCGATGGCAGAGAAGCATCAACACCAGAGTTACGTCCTACTGAGGCCCCAACAGGTCCGCACCTTAGGTTCAATGTTTATGTTCCTTATTCCTAATCCTTACAACAGCACCCGATGTAACCATTAACAATTTATTATAGCTATGGAAATATGTGAACATTGCATCGTCTTTTGGCCAGGAAGTGTGAGAACCAGGATTTAAGCCGGGTCCGTTCAGGCCGATGCCTCCAATGCCTCTGGTGCCATTATACTATATGGCCTCCTTCTACACCAGGCTCACATTGTTGAGGAACTTCTTTCATTGATTTATATTTAAAAATATATATTTCTTTAGTTTTGGGAGAGTGCGAGTGGGGGAGGGGCAGAGAGAAAGGGACAGAGGATCCTAAGCAGGCTCTGCGCTGACGGGCTGACAGCAGCAAGCCTGGTGCGGGGCTCCAACTCACAAGCCGCCAGACGACCTGAGCCAAAGTCGGCTGCTCAACAGACTGAGCCACCACCCAGGTGCCCCTTGAGGAACTTCTTTTACATCAAAGACTGAGCAAGGGAATTTTCTGGACTCCCCGAGCACGTGAATACTGACAGGTGTTAAGACTGTGTACCTGTCCCTTCCTCCCATTTTATAGGTAAGGACACAGATAAAGGCAGTGAGCTGCAGTGTGGTCCGCACCTTCAGCTGGGTCCTCACAGGAGAGCACAGAAGCCCTGTTCCCCGGGTGGCTCACACTCTGGCCCCTCTGAAAGGCGCAGGGCCGAGTCTTCCGTCTCGTTGAAGAGATAACATGGTTTTTCTGGAACTCGGTGGTGACCTCAGGAAGCTTCCCTGAGCATCTCTGAGGCTCAGGGTGGAGACACTATCATGCTAACTCTGAGACACCTGCGCAAATCTCCCAACAAGCTACCTGGCACCCAGTAGGCATCTGATAAATAAATCCTTGTTGACTGAGTTTTCACACAACGGTCTAGATGATTTAGGGGTTAGAGCAGAGGTCCTGCAAACCTCTCCTTCCTCAGAATGCATTCGGTTCTGGGAATTAGCAAAGGTGAACCCCTCCCTTTGTGGCCAGGGACCACCATGTCAGAAAAATCCCGCCAGGGCCAGAGAAAGGGGGTGTTGCTGGCACACAGAGTAAATCTGTGGCAAATCTTTCGGAAGTGTCCACCATGCCTTGGAGAGAGCCTATTTGGGGTGTCTCGATCGGATCTATAATTCTATCCCTAAAGTCATTTGGCACATCTTTCCAAGGTTGCAAAAATAAAACTCCTGCCCGATAGAGGCAGTAAAAGGATTTGCAAAGAAAAAAAAAGAAAACCTCCAAATACTATTTTTAAAAAACTACCTTTTCCCCCTTTCCTTCTCTATCTTCGCTAGAGACCTTTGAGTTATGAAGTGCACTTAGCACCATTAATTGCCATGGAAACTACAGCATCTTCCGCAGAATATGGTCAACTTTTTCTGCAGAGAGTTTTTTTTTTCTCTTTCAGCAGAGACTTTGAATAATGGGCTGTTTTTGTTCCTTTTGTGGGAAGACAAGTTTCTCCTCCCCCATCCCATTCTTTCTGATGTGTTACTTCCCGTGGCCACAGCTCCATGATAGCAGAAGCTGGTTACCAGGTTTCTGAAAGGCCAGGAAAGAGGAAGGATGCCCTCTGAATTTTAACTTTCTGCTGATGCTGCCCGTGGGATCCAGGTGTTCTCACCTGTTCTTCATCAATGATTTGCTCTTTACCCATTTTATTCAGCACCATTAACAACAACCCTAGTGGCAAAACTGTTTGATTGTGTGCTTACCATAAAAGCAATGAGTTTGATCCAATACTGTTATCTGGTACTTTTAGCTACACACTATGTATTCTTGGTGCACTAGATTTTCCTTAAAGGAACCATGTAAATATTAATACTGTCCCCCATTTTACAGATGAGGAGACTGAGGCACAAAGAGATTAATCCACCCGCCCCCAGGCACAGAGCTAACAAACATGCTAAGAAAGATTTGGACACGGACCCTCCTAATTCCAAACCTAGTCCATGCATTTTCTACCACGCTTCTAGTCTACCTTTAAAAGAAATGACAGTGTAACCCTCAGCCAGTAACTAAATCATTAATGAATTGATGGGATCATTAACTATTTATTAAGCCTTGACTACTTGCCAGGCACAATGCTGGGTCCCGTTTCAAATTTATCTACCCAGCAAACTCAGCCATCTGAAACTCTTCCGAGAAACAGGAATTATGCAAAAAAGCTTCTGAACCACCCAAACATATCACAACATTCACACGCTTTATTTATTTGAGAAATACTCCCCCAGCTTCTTCACTTTCTCTATACACAATGTGAATAAGCTGGTCATCTAAACTCAGAGATCTGGGTTTGTACTTCACATCTGTCACTCCCCAGCTATGTCGCCTTGGGTGATTTATCTCCTCCAAGCTGGTTTACCGTATTTAAAGGAGGAGTAATCTCAGAAGTCAGTTTCAAAGACCTAATTAGAAAACGTATGTAAGGTGACTGTTCCAGTAACTGACATCTAGTAGGAGCTGAATATCCGTTGGTTCTTAGCCGTAGTTACAGCATTATGCATTCATTACAGACACGTTTACTATGCACCACTGGTTCCCAACACACCATCCACCCCTGCTCTGTACTTAATTTCTCCTAAGAAAATGTCTGGGCAGCTGCAAGACTGAGACAACCCGAGGACAGGGCTGAGCAGGGTGCCAGGCACAGGGCAGGCACACAGAAGTACCTGTGTTTGTGTTGCGGTTACCCAGGATACAAGGTACAAGGTGGGAGACGGCAGAGCTGGAATAGGACTACACATCCCGTGACTTCCAACCCTGCACAGAGGGGTAATTCGATTGCAGGCATTTGTCCCAGCTGAGGAATGGAGCCCCCCGCGTCCCTGAGGGTCCACGCTGCTGCCCTACACTCCCTTTTGCATCTTTCAAAAGTTCGGCTGGAACTTTGGTTCTTCTAATTGAGGCTGTCTGGTTTCCGGGCATTAAAGAAAGGAACGGTCCTAGGAAATATTGCCTCCTATCAATCCAACATTAGACACAATTCAATTTCTTAATGACATTTGTGATCATTATGCCATGTTTCTAATTGAAAATGAATAATTGAAATTCTAATTATTACTGGAGTCGATAGAAGGCGACTCTAGACAGCAACCTGTTAGGCAAAGGCTTTAATTCTTGGTCATTTTTTAAATCCAACAAGTGTATGATTATTCAATCATTTAACAAACATGCGTTTTGGGGGCTATGCCCTGGTGAGAAGTTTAACATAGAAAGGACCCTGTAGTGGCTTTGTGTTTTGTTTTTTGTTTTTGAGGAGCTGTGTTAGGCTTCTGGTTTCAGGATCTGGCAATGTGGTAGAATGAATTTACAGGATCATCCTTCTTACCAACACCATATAGAAATGTAGAACAAAATCAAATGAAATAATTAAATAAGAAACATTAAACTAGAGCACTGGATAAAAGAGCTGAAGCTGTGGTGAGTGGCCCAGCTTAGGGCTGGGGTTTTAACATCCACTGTGGGGTGTGGGGGGAGAAGATGTAGACCCAGCTGCATGGAAAGGCAGGGGATGGAATGGAGCCGCTAAAGCCCCTGCATAGGGTCAGGACCTCAAAAGGGTCTCTTCCCTCCACAAATGAGATCTCTGCCCATGGAACTAGAGGTTGAGAAGCTTATTTTTGCTCAGGACTATGCACAGAAAAAAAAAATTACCCCATGATATGGAAAAGCTCAATCCTGTACCATATGCAAGTACAAAACCCAAATTTATATCACCTCTGGGCTGCAGGAATTCTAAACGAAGAAATTAAAGTAAAATCTGGCCCAGGGCCAGTGAAACCTCTCTGGTGTTCGGTCAGATCAGGCAGAAAAAATAGCTCTATAGATTCTGTAAAGGCACTCCCATGGCCCTGAATGCAGGGAAATCCCACTCAAATAAAACAATAACCACCACTAAAACCACATCACCCGAAGATGAGCTTACACACACACACACACAAATTTACATATCACCCAAGAAAACACTTCCCCAGCAGAGGCACAATAAGGAAGCTTAACACTCTTGAAATACTAAAATTATCTGATAGATTATAAATGTACTTAAATGACAAAAAAACGAAAAGTGAAGGAATAAAAATCATATTGAAAGGACAAGCCACTATGAGAAAATTAAAGGCAGGTTTGAAAAAGAACTAAATAAAACCCGAGACATTGAAAAAAAAACAAACACACAGTCATTAAAACTAAAATCCAGAGGCTAGGGGCACCTGGGTAGCTCAGTTGGTTAAGCATCCGACTTCAGCTCAGGTCATGATCCTATGCTTTGTGGGTTCGACCCCGTGTCAGGCTCTGTGCTGAAAGCTCAGAGCCTGCTTCAGATTCTGTGTCTCCCTCTCGCTCTGCCCCTCCCCCACTTGCACTCTGTCTATCTCCCCAAAATAAATAAACATTAAAAAATTTTTTAAATAAATAAAATAAAATAAAATAAAATAAAATAAAATAAAATAAAATAAAATAAAATAAAATCCAGAGGCTAAATGATATAGGAGATTAAGTGCAGCTGAAGACAGGTCTAGGGAACTCAAAGATGAGTTTGAGGAAATTTCCCATAATGTAGCCCAGGGAGATAACTGGAAAATATGACTGATGTATTAAAATAAAGGTGGATCGAATCGCAAGAGCCAACATAGATCTCAGGGGAATTTCAACAGGAGAGAATAGGGAGGAAATATTTGAAGAACTAATAGTTGAGAATAGTCCAAAGTTGAGAATCACATGAAACTATGGAAGAGTCAAGGCAAAGAAAAAAAAATAGTAAGGGCTCTGAGTGTTAGCTTCCTGTAGTTTTCTCAAGAAGACCATCCTTGGGAAGCCGAAGAATGAAAAGATTAAAAAGAAGCACAAGACTTGGCAAAATCATCCACGGGGAGAGCGGCGCTCAGTTGAGCAGTCTACGCCATAGTGTGTCAGCCAGAGAATTTAGGCAAGCACTGTACGAGCAAGTGTACAGAGTGGAAGACCGCATCAGTGTTCCTGATTCTTCATCCCACTTCATGCCCTGAACTTTCCGGTACTTCCCCACGAAGGCAGAGAGTTGAGACTATGCCCCAGGTATCCCACAGATCCAAGGGGGACGAGGGCTCAGGACACAGACCAGGATCCAAGCTGCAGAGCGGAACCACACCCAGTGGAGTGCAGTTTGCATCAGCTGACAGATACATGGGCTGCAACAAATTACTGTTTTAAGCTGCTATATTTTTGAGTGTCTCGTTAATGGTGCGCGATGTGGCGACAGTTGCCTAAAACATGTATTATCTCAGTAGACTTCCCAACTCGGAAGTGGGCACTGTTGCTCATTTTATCCTTCAGGAAACTCAGAAGCTCCAAGAAGCGAGAAGTGATGTAGCTTGCCAATGTCACACAAGAGTAGGTTCAAGAGCTGAGGCTTATTCTGGACGTAAAGCGTAAACTTTGAACTTCTATGCAGACCGCTCTCCGCGTGTTTGTTGGGTGAATGGGTGGATGAATGAACAGATGAATAACGACCCATCTACTGGGGCCAAACACATCAACTGCACTCACTCAGACTCACACTCAGGGTCTGGACACCTTCAGGCCAGGACAAACGCATCAGGGTACCCAAGGAGGCTCATTTTCCTTTCATGGGGTGTCTGAAGCACAAAGAGCTTGCCCAGAAAATGAATCCTCTTTGTGCCAGGAGAAAAAAAAAAGCACTAAAGTAGAAAATAATCACAGCCTGTCAGACGCCTTGGCATGCTGACGATCTTCATGGTCCAGCAGATGGTGTCAAGGATGTGACCCCCGGAGGCCCACAATAGGCAGCTGGCAAAGGCCTCATCTCAATGGACGGCACGGAGTCCCACAGCTGATCCGTGTCTTAGCGTATGGTATCTAGGAGCTGCCAGAGCACCAGCTGACTAGTAGAGCTCCCCCTCTGAACCACTGGGATGCTAAATAATGAATTGTCTTGTTCTACTTGGGGTGGGAACAGGCAGACCCTTCTGAGAGGTTACAGAGGGCTCCCTGCTCAAGTAACAGAATAAAGATGTTCAGACCCTTATCCCCCGCTGCGATTTGCCGTCTCAAGACAAACGGAAATAAAATCAATGATAAAATGAAAAGATTTGAGATGTGGATCCCACCTTTGATTTCCTAAAATACTTTAAAATTTATTCCTGGTCCAGTAGGGGGGAAAAAAAATAGACAAAGGATATGAAGAGTCTGCTCAGAGAAGAACAAATATAAACAGATAATAAACACGTGAAAGCTGTTTGGCTGTGCTGATAATTAAAGAAAGGCAGATGAAAACAACAATGGGAGAGCACCGTCTCCCCACCAGGCTGACAACAATGGAAGAACCCGCTAATTTCCAGTATGTACCCCTCTTCAGCCTCTGCTGGCAGGAACAACATCTGGCAGGAGGACAATTTGGCAACAGGCACCGACACTGAACTATATATACTTTTGGGTGTCAGTTCTTTTATTAAGAACCGACCCTCCAGCCATCACCTAAATATGCCTGGATAGGTGTAGACGTAATTCCCTAAAGAGTTCAAAACACAAGCAGTATCCAGTTCAGAAACCGAGAAATACTTGAGTGTCTGTGGACAGAGGAGGAGGATGGCAATGTCCGATGTGTTCAGACTGTAAGGATGTGCGGCAGGCAGCTCACGAGAGCCAGTGAGTTCCTAAGAATGGAGAATGAAGCATCTCAATGTGCCAAGGTGGAGAAAATGACCTCTCTGGTGTAAATAAAACATGGGTCTACATTTGTTGTTTTTTTTTTTTTTCTGGAAGAATACCAACAAACGCTTTTAGAGTGGTCACCTTTGGAGAGAGGCAACTGGGAGCCTAAGGTGAGTTATGTGTTCTGTTTTATCTTCCTGTACTCTGTGCTTTCTGACCATGCACATCTATTTTGTTTTCTTTACGTTAATAGGAGTTATCTGGGCAGTGAGATGTAAAGGCCATTGTTGTTTTCCTTTCCCTTGGACACATTAAAGATCTAACAAATGTTATAACTTGGTATCATACTGCACGTTGATTCTAATGCATGCAAGCGTGCCAGGCAAGCGAGGTCGGCGTGGAGGAGCAGAGGCTGGGAGACCCTGTGCACTGGGACGGACAGGGCAGGGGAGATGTTTTGAATCCCCGCGTGGGCTCCTTGGGAAAGCCCAAGAGGTTCTCCCCTGGGGACAACCAGAAAAAGAAGGAATCGGGGCTTGGAAGGTGGAAAGAAGGCAGCCTTGAAAATGTCAAGGGGACAAAGGAAAGTCTCGTACTCCTAGAAGGGCCTAGTGTGCCTTCTTAGGAGATAGGGGAAAGCAGGGGTGCCAGTGCTGGGGGAGGATCCCCCTAGGTTGACAGGGTTCTGTTTTGTTCAGGAGCATGGACAGGAGCCCCATGGGTCGCAGCTCATGGTACGAATCCTCCTGCAGGTTGAGGAGGCAAAACAAAGGCTCTTGCTATTTTCCATCTCAAGTGTCCAAGTTTTTTTTTTATGTTTATTTGAGAGAGAGAGAGGCACACACACACACACAGAGTGCAAGGGGGGGAGGGGCAGAGGGAGAGGGAGACACAGGGTCCAGGCTCTGAGCCTGTCAGCACAGAGCCCAGTGTGGGGCCTGAACTCAAAGACCATGAGACCATGACCTGACCCCGGGTCAGACGCGTAACCGACTGAGCCATCCAGGTGCCCCCCAAGTTTATTTTCCCAGTGGACTCTCCGCTGAGAGGCACAGGCAACCCCTTTCTCCTTTACCCCTCTGGGCCCAGCACACAGTAGGACCTGTCTGTGGAATGAATGGGATGCTGACACCATCTGCTCAGTCTGGCCTCCCATTTTCCTGACACCTGGTTTGTACCTCTCACCCATCCCTGCACGCCTGAAGCCAGGTATCTGTTGGCAGAGCCTGAGTCCGCGGGCAGAAGTGATTTACACACGCAAAGAAGTTCAAAGAACTCCTCCTGGGAAGGCTGACCTATTTCACCAGTTCGGTGATGTCTGAGCAATAAAGATTCATTTGACTCTATTAGATCAAATGTAAAAATAAAACCAAAATTAATTAAAAACTACAGCATCCAGCTCCTTACAAAAACACCTTTGATGTGCATTCAGCACACGGAACAGCTGCAGTTAGAGAAGGCAATGAGGTTTCAATTATCCCAGCTACTGGCGGAAAGAGATAACGTGGATAAAAGAAATCCACAGATAATCAAAATTTTAAAACCCTTTATTCTTTCTCTCCATTTCAACTTCATTCTTAACACACTCTTGTGAGGACCTGTAAGGAGTGTTCAGGTTTGTTGAGTCTTCTCTCTTCTGTCCCTTTTTCTAAGAGGTAGAGAGATGTTAATAAGGCTTCCCGTACTGAGAAGCCACTGTCTGGTCAGGACAGGGCTGGGCTGGATTCTCTCCATTTGCTCCTCTAGCTCCTTTCTCTGCCCTTTCCTATGCTGCTCTGGGCTCCAGGAGGCTGATCTTTTGGGGTATTATTTGATTTTCCTTTCCTTCTGATACCTGGTTGGGTTTAGCCAATGGGAGGCACCAGCCTCAGGGTGGAATGAAAATAAGCCTGGGGTAATTATCCCCCCCTCCCCAACTCCTCCCTGCTACGCTGCTATTGGCAGTGGCTTCTTTCTTCTTTCTAAGGTGCTGTCCAGCACCCTCTTCTGCAGGTAAAACTCTCTCAGTATCTACTCCCACTCCTTCCCTGCTGATTCTAGTGTTGCACCATCCCTTACCAGTTTCCAGTTTCCTTGAAACGCTGACCTTCATTAAACTTTCCTCAATCACCTCATTTGAGAGTGAGACCAGTTCCCTGCAGTGACCACCTATCATCTCGTTTCGTATGCTCGTTTCCCAGAGGAGTGGAGAACCCCAAAGAGGATAGCAGATTTGTCTATGGTCACACCTCCAGGAACTGGCAGAGCTAGGCTCCCCAGCTGGGACTGTCCAACCCTGAAAGCTTAGAGATCTGACAACTTGATCACGTCGCTGAGAAACTAGAGCAGTCAGTGAGAATTTGCAAAATGATGCCAACTACAACAGAACCACTTTAAGATTTCATCTCAGAGTTGAAAGGATCAGAAAGCTGGGTCTTTAAGAGTGTCTGTGACAGCGTGTCTGGATCTGGTAGGAATCCTGCCTTTTCTCAATTACCTTGCCTTCTGGATTCCAACTCCTAAAGTCTTGCTCCGAGCCTCACTCTGGCTACCTCCGGATTTCATGACTTCTACTGGGTCATCGGGCTTTGTGGCGGTGGGGCGTTTGGCAGTGAGTTGGAAGCTCAGGTGGGTCACTAGTCAACCCTCTCTGCCTTTGTTCATCCATCCATCCGGTCACACCACAATTACTAGGGGACAGTTCTGTTCCAGGCCCTGTGGGGTTGCCAGGATAAGCAGGGCATGGCAGGGCACCCAGTCAGGCAATTGTCACATAGGTGAAGAGATCTGCACAGGGGAGAGTATACACAAGGAACACCAGAGGGTGCCTCACCTAGCTGGGATCAGTGGCAAAGTCTTCCTGGAGAAAGCAGGCCCTGCATTGCATTTTAAAAGATGAGGAGGGGTTGGTTTGATGGAGGGATGGGAGGCAGGGGAGTGAGGTAGAGCAAAAGGCGATGTGATGCAATACCAGAAGTTCAGGATTTCTGAGCACGGGATGCACCCCATTGGTAGGAGATGGGCTGAGAAGGCACATGAGGACTAGTCACGGTGGACCTTGCTCATTGCACCAAGGAACTAGGCCTAAGTAATGAGACTAGCACCCAGTCCAGGCCAGCCTAGAAGCCTCAAAAGCTGGATGCCGTCTCCCAAAGAAAACATGTTATACCTTCTTAAGTAACTTTTTACAAAAAATTGTCACCATTCAGGAGTGAGTACAATAGTTTAACGAATCCCAGTAGACCGATTGCTCAGGTTGCCATTCCTTAATTTCCTCCGGTTTCAGGTCAGGATTGGATGTAGGGCCTGAAGTACACCAAGCTTGCAGGTGCAAAGGTCCTCAGCTAGGAGAGAACAGCGGGAGGGGTCACAGGCCAGCTGGCCGAACGAACACCGGCCAGAGGTGCTCCTGGAAGTCTGATAGCAGCCACGGCAGGCAAATGCTGATCTGCTTGATTCTGTTCACCTGCACCTTGGAAGGATGGGGGCGAGGGGTACTCAACTAGTGCAATAAAAATAATAAACAAGAAAGAGTGGACATGTGTCTTTGGCACATGGACTGCCAGACATCTTCCAACCAGGCCAAACCTCCCCAAGTAGAGGCTTCTGGAATAAAAGAGAATACACAGGCTACCGGAGCAGATCACACAGAACCTCCACCTGACCATTATCAAGGCCACTGCACATGCTGTTCAGGAGGGAAAACTTCAAACTGAACCCGAGACCAGAGAGTATCCCAACTCTGCAAATGCTATTGTTAAAAATCATCACAGATAATGTGGTTTTAATTAGAAGGGTTGAGATACTGGCAAACGTTCAGAAGGCTTGTCATCTGAGAATCTGCTGGCATCGTGGATGCAGACAGTCTGCAGAATGTGGGCCTGGTCGGGTGGAAAAGTTCAAGCCTTCTTGCAAACACCTGTGACTGAAGGGGTCGCTCGATTCGTGGTACAGACTGAGCAGATGGAAAAGCTAGTGTTATCCTCCTTACGTTAATGAGGAGGAGGAGGAAGGACGTTTGGTGGCTTGTCATGTGCCAAAGTAGAAAGGGTTTTATAGTCAGGAAAAAAAGGCCTCTCTCTCCAGTACCAATGGTGAGATCTTGGGCAAGATGCAGTATCTTTCTAAGCCTTGGTTTCCTCATGCGTCAAATGAAGACAACCATACCCACACCCCCAAGGGGTTATGGGAAAGATTCAGTGAATTCATGCACCTTGACACCAGAAGTGACCTGGTATGAGCTGGATGCTCAGAAGGCATTTGCTTCTTCTTCTTTTCCTGCTTCCCCAAGCTGGTAGGCAGCGGGGCCTGTATCTGAACCCAAGTCTTTGTGAAGCCAAAGGCTAATGCCTTCAGCAATGTCACACAACCTCTCACCCTACGCAGCAAGGGACTAGGACAGGGCTTTATTTCACAAGGGTCAAGTCTGTAGTAATCAAAAGTGGCCTTGACTTATGAAACACCAGTTTGCAACAGTGAGAAGTTTCCTGCCTGTATCTCTGACTCCTATCACTAGGGAATCTTTCCTGGCAGTGACTCCATTACGTACCAATAGATGGCCAGGCCTCTCAGCACATCACATAATCCTTGTCTGCTAACTGAGCCAGGGGCTTAGGCAGATGTAGTCATTTTAACCAGGGAGGCTCAGAAAAACTGCTTGTTATTTTTAAGCAGGTGCCCCCCACGGGGCTTCCTAGAGCGGTGGGTATGTCAGTTATTCATGTGGGCTGCCCCCATCTCTAGGCAGGCAGATGCCCTTCATACTCATCTGACACGAAACAAGCCCAAATGGGCAGCCTGAAGCTGAGTTTCAGTACTGGCTCCACCACGTCCTCGCTGTGTGGCCACAACTGGTTCTGCCACTTCTCTGGTCCATTCCAAAATGACAATGACTGAACATGGTTGGTCCACAAATAGACTATCTACAGCGTGTTGTGCCTTGTGTTCAGTACTAGAAATATGAGAAAGATTTATACTCGGGCTTGGAGGAGCTCACAGTTCTGAAAAAAGTTGGAGGGTGTTGCTTGGACAGAAGTAGACATGCAACGCTGAGAATACTGCTTGGCTCGAAGGAGGGAATAGTCAATTATGTGCCTACTCAGACTACATCACATGGGTTGGCTGAGGGTCAAATAATGCAGAGGATGTAAACTGAAAATACTGTTTCAAAGTAAGCTAGTATTCATTTGTCTTCCATCCATCCACTTATTCATACACTCTTCACCCATCTATTCACCCATTTAAACAACAAACATTTAGTGTCTGCTATGCACCAAGCACTAGACATTGGTCATACATTAGTGAATGGAATGGATGAAAACCTCTGCCTTCCTGGAACTTACATTCTAGTGAAATCCACCACCCATCCATCCCATCTACCCAACCATCCCATCCACCCATCCATCCATCCCAACCATCCCAACCATCTACCCCATCCATCCTCCCATCCATCCCAAACATCCATCCCATCCATCCATCCATCCATCCCAACCATCCAACCCACCCATCCATCCATCCCAACCATCCCAACCATCTACTCCATCCATCCTCCCATTCATCCCAAACATCCATCCCATCCATCCATCCATCCCAACCATCCAACCCATCCATCCATCCATCCCATCCATCTATCTACCACCCATGTATCCTTATACCCATTAATTCAATCAGCAAGAATCCATCAAACACCTACTATGCATTTGCCACTGCAATGGATGCTAAGAAGGAATTAAGACAGAAAGCAAACAAGAACTGCCCTTGATTGTCATGCACTGTGGTTACCCAGGCAAGATCCCTGTCTCTGTGCCATCTTCTTGGGGCCTACATGCAGACAATGACCAGTCCTGCCCTAAGCCACACCACTTCTCTCCTCAGAAAGCTCCTTCATCAAGAAGACAACTGGGTTATGAAAATGATGTTTTTCGAGCTCAGAATTTCTTTTTCTTGGAAGAAAAAAGAAATAAAAGAGAGAGAATGAAACCACTTTCACACAACAGCCAAGTTGGTTTGTAATCACCCTGGGCTCCAGGGTGGCTATTTTCTTTTTTTTAAGTTTATTTATTTATTCTGAGAGAGAGAGAAAGAGAGAGAGAGAGGAGAGAGAGAGAGAGAGAGAGAGAGGAGAGAGAGAGAGAGAGAGAGCGCACGAGGAGGAGAGAGGCAGAGAGAGAGGGAGAGAGACGATCCCAAGCAGGCTCTGTGCTGTCAGCGCAGAGCCCAACAAATCAAACGGTGAGATCATAACCTGAGCCAAAATCAAGAGTTGGACGCTTAACCAACTGAGCCACCCAGGCACCACCCGAGTGGCTATTCTTGAACAACAATTTGCCATGAGGCACAGGGGCTGCTGTTTCTGCTTGCCCTGACCTAACAGGTATGGAGAAGGGGGCCATCTCCTGGTAAATTTCTGATAGGAGTCCTGTAGACTGGACTTTGTGTATGGGGAATTTCCTGGTTAATACCTCCCCCTCTGCTGAACCCCATGCCCAAAACCCCAGCCTGCATCACAGCATAAGCAATGCCTGGCAGGGGACCTCCACGAGGGAGTTCGGCTTCCTTGGGCTTTGGTGAGGGGGCCTAGCAGAGCTGCCTTCATGTTTCTGCACCAAGCCCTGAGCCAGAACCTGTGGGATGGGTATTTCTTAGACACCAGCTGTGCTTCTGGCCTTGTGCTAAGGCCTGTTCCCATGCATAATGCTCACCACCATCCCAGGAAGTGCTGGAGAATGGGTATGGGTTTCTTTTTGGGGTGATGGGAATGTCCTAAAATTGATTGTGGTGACACTTTCACAACTCTGCGAATCTATGACAAGCTGCTGAATTGTACATGGGTGCTTTGTGAATTATAATTCAATAAAGCAAAGCAAAGATGCGTCACTAAGAAGGAATCATTTGAATCTGTATTTTCTCACTCAAGGTCTGAGACTCTTTTCTTTGTTACCAAACAATAAAATTCAGCTCCTGCTCTCAAGAAGGCTATTTTCTAATAGGGAAGAGAAGCCAAATGAATGACTTACAATACAAGATGGAACAGGGACGTGCTCTATGGGAGATTTAAGCAGGAACACAGGAGGTTGTCAGAAGCAGCTTACACAGAGTGTGGATTCGAGGTTTCCAAAGTGGTGCTGGGCATGCAAACCTTTTGGCCCTCTTCCCCATCAGACCACAGGTCATATCACACAGCTAGCTCCAGGACTGGGGACAAATCTGCTTAAGCAGTAACCCCAGATTTTGTAATAACAACCTTAACACAGATATGGTGTTTATGATAGGCCAGATACTCTTCTAAAGGCTTCAGATATAATAACTTCTTCACTCTGCTGCACAAGCCTATTAAGGTAGGTAACTATCACCCCATTGAGACTTAAGGTCAGGGAAATGAAGTAACTCACCCAAGGTCAGACAGCTAGTAAATGGCAGAGCTAGGATCCCAGCCCTGGTTTTCTGGCTTGAGTTAGTATTCATAACCTCTACACTAGGAGGCTAATAGGTTCCTTTGGGATCCTGTCTCACTTCCATGCCTCTGCTTTGTGCCCTTCATCCCTAAGACCCAAATTCTAAAAGACTGTTGTGGTTGGAGTTACCCTTGTGGTGAGTGGCCACATTATAGGGTGGTAAGGAATATGTACTAAGATGAAGCACGATCCCGTAGCAAACAGAACAGGGGAGAGGAAGGTCCTAGCCTAGAAGCTGGTGGCCTAGGTTCTGGAAGCAGCAGTGCCACTAAGTCCCAGCATTCCTTCCTTGCTTCTCTCCAGGCTCAGGTTTGTCCTCTGTGAAATGAAGGGGTTGGATAGGTGACTTTAAGCTGCCTTTTGCCCTAAAACCCTAGGACCCTTGGTCCAAGGCCTGGTACCCCACTCAATTACACTGTGTTGGGCTGCCCTCTGACTTTGAGTCCTGGATGCACACTGCCCCTACCTGTGACCATCCAAGGAGGCCCCCTGACCACACAGATCTGGGGCTGTATTGCCCAGTAACCCTTGTTCATGCTTGACTCTGTCTGCACCCTCGCCCTGTCTACCAAGGAAACAGCCACTCCTTCCTAAATATCACTTTCTGTATCAGCCATGCCCACTCACACTAGCTGGCCTAATCATTATTTATGAATGAATGAATGAATGCCTGTAACAAACCCTTATCACAAGGCAGCAATGATGGTTTACTTGTCTGTCTTCTCTACAATGCTACAATATCACCACTGCTTATGGTTTTTGTTCTAGGCCCTGCTCTGGACATGTTCAGGATAAAATAATTGGGACTGAATGTTCTACAGAGGGCACAAAATGTATGACTTCAGAGCTGACTCGGGAAATCTGGGATCCACACCAGTGGGAGGCTGTGGGGCACACACAGCCAGTACCGAGAAGCCTAGCTACAGGAGACTAAAAGCGTGTGACACATGACAAGGGTCACAGGAATG
Organism: Prionailurus bengalensis; assembly: GCF_016509475.1. Classification (NCBI taxonomy): domain Eukaryota; kingdom Metazoa; phylum Chordata; class Mammalia; order Carnivora; family Felidae; genus Prionailurus; species Prionailurus bengalensis. The sequence goes on along the minus strand of NC_057346.1, from coordinate 53,228,172 downwards.
TGAGCTCCAGCCACCAACAGCACCCGCAGGAGAGGTTGGCATCATTCACTCCCCCTCTGGGCCAGGCCTGGGCTGGGGGTTCAGACACAGAGGAGATTTGAACTGTTCACTTTCCTGTTTGGCTGGCTCCAAAACTCGGGACCGGTGCTGTCCAACAGAACCTTCTGCAATGATGGAAACATGCAATAAACCTGTGCTGTCCAATATGGTACCAGGCACACGTAGAACTGAGTACTTGACATGTGGCTCCCACAACCCAGGGACTGATTTATTTTGCTTTATTTTAACCAATTTAAATTTAAATAGTCTGTATGACAAGTGACTACAGCTCTAGGCCTATGTGACACAGCCACTGTACTAGCAAACCTAGCTCCTTCTTGATTGTGTCTCCAGCCCTGGCATCAGAAACCTGGGCTCTGGTCTCAGTTCTGCCTCTGACGAGCTATGGGCCTGGGACTAGTTGTTGTGACGCCTTGAGCCTCAACTTCACGGGGTCGATGGAGAAAGAGAAGGGGAACATGTATGGAAATGGCCTGGTGCATCGTGGGCACTCAGTGAGCCATGGTGCCCTCCTATGTTCCCTGTTTACTCTGATTGGTCCTATTGTTGGAGTTTATAGTCTCTCAGCTGTCCTAATGATTCCTACAGGTTCCGACCTGTCTTTCCCTCTTGCTCAGCTTGGGTCTGAGCCCCACACCAGTGACCCCTGTGAATGTCTCTTCCTACTCGCCATTTGGTCTGGAGGCCAGCCGGCGGTGGGGGAGAGGGGGATGCACAGAGAGAGCTGTGGGCACCATAGGACATGGTGACTTACACATTTTGGGGCATTGTTTTTTCCTTAGGAGGTGGGGTTGGGGATGAAAGTGTTTAAAAAATCCCAGATCTTGACAAAACAAAGCCAGTGCCTTCTTCCTTCTACGGCCTCTCAAATTTCTTCCCTGATCCCTAGAGACAAATACGGGGGCAGGCCTCCGAGTTCCTCCAAAGAAAGATGTTATGCTGCCAACATTTGGTTTCTTATAACCTCTGGATGGATGAAAGCAAGTCATGTGCATGGTCCGTGGAGACTCCAAAGGGGCCTGTGGAGGAACATGAGATCACAGCCCAGCAAGGGTTTTCTTATGTGTTGAGAAAAATAGCCTTCAGGACAGATTGCTTTTTCTCAAGGCAGAGACGATGTGATGGAAGAAAAAAAGCCTCAGAGCTAGGAACCTGAAGTTGCAATGGTTTGTGAGTGCCCATAAGTGCCAGGCATGAGGCTCGAATCTTCCTAGTCAGGACGGGTCCCAGCTCTGCACTTGACTTGGAAAGTCTTGCGGGCTCAGTTTTCTCCCCAGCAAAATGGAGCCATAATGATGCCTGCCTCGCAGGGCTGCCGTGAGAGACAGCACAGAAAGGCGCAGACTTGTCAACTGCTGTGTAGCACACAATTCATTGACGGTTTCCAGTGTCTGTCTGAGTCCTATTCACAGAGGCCAGCCACTGATCTGATACTCCAATCTGGACCTTTCTTTGAAAATTACCAGATTCAACAAAAACATCTGGCTCGGGGCAGGGACGCCCCAAGGCAGTGGACGCCAGCCTTGATGATTAAATTACTACTAGACCTGGCGAGAGCTGAAAACAAATTTCATAAGTGTAAACGGCTCGTTCCATCCCTTTCCCCCAATGCTTTGAAGATGAGTCTCTTTCCCTCCCCATTTCCTCACTATAGCAGGAAGAGATGCTTCGGAAATGAGACCTTAAGATGCACCTCTGAAAACAATTTAAGAAGGAATGTGTGATACAGAGAGTGGTAAGAAGCAGCTTGGCGTATTTGGTTTTCAGAGAAAGAGAGAGATACTTAGATTCAAATCCCAGCCAAGTCCTAGGCTGACTATGTGATCTTGGCCAAGTTGGTTAACATCTCCGAGCCTTTAAATAGCTCAGCTATAGCATAGGGATACTGAAAACTACATAGAAGGGCATTTTAGGAATTCATCGGGGGACACCTAAAGGTGACTGATATGGAAGGCGCTTAGTAAATACTCACTGAATTGAGCTGAAATGAATCAGTGCACACTATTCCTTTAGCTACCACCTCCCACCCCTTCCAATACCTTTGGTGAAGGCTCAGCTTTGCTAGCTCTCCCTGAACCTGTGCCTGCCCAGCACAACATTCTTTTCCAATGGGCTCAGTGGCGAGAGGAAGATGGAAAGCATTTGGCCAGAATGCCGACCTCATTAACTCCCCCGTCTCTCCATCTGCTATCTATCAGGAACCCACAGCAAGGAGGCAGGTGACCAATGAAAGCCCTTCAGTTTCCCTTTGCCTCTGGGCCAATGTGTGTCCATGCAAAGCCACCCACAACCGTGGGCCCCTGGCAGAGCTCAGCTCTGGTGATTCGTAGCTGGAGCAGAGGCTGTTCTGGGCTCACAAAAAGAGAGCTGGAGTTCACAGCCAACTTGGAGGCAGCAGCCGGGCCCAGCTGGCCTCCTCTGTAGGTCAAGAGAGAGTCTGAAAACCAGCAAATGACACTGCAAATGCAGTGGAGTAAGGAGGTCATTATTCACAGTGCAGGGATCTCCGATTTAAGTGAGTTTCCTTATTCCCCAAGGGCACTGAACACATTGCTTGATTTGTAAAAGGGAGATTTACACTTTAGTTTTTCAGGAACATGCAGTTTGCAGAAAGTAAAGTACAAGGAGTCCATGTAGATGGTAAACGCTCAACAAATGTGAGCTGTTGTTATTACACCAAACAGATGCCAAGAACTTTATGCTTCCGGCTGGTAGGACCCTGATTTGACTCTGAGTTTCCCGGCAGCCAATGGGAAGCAGCAAACGTGATGAGTTTCAGAGTTTCCAATGCCTTCAAGTATACACAGGATGCTATCCCACAATGAGTGCAAATGTTACGGGTATTAAACCAGAGAGTAGTATCTTCCACAGGCTGTCACAGGATGGGCATTGCATAATGTGAAGAAGAAGGTGTTGAGGAACATCCCCACAGGAAATGCAGGGGCCAGCTTCCTCAAGCTGACTGTGGCCCTTACTCAGCAGTGCCTATCTGTACAGAAACCATGCTACCCCCCTCCCTGAGATACCAGGGCAGCAGCTTAACGATGGCTGGAATCACTGCTCCTATCCCAAGCCACTGGCACCCGGCATCCACTTTTGGCCTTTTTGTTTTGTCGGCAAGGGAATTAGAGTATTATTAATCAACCAATCAGTCAAATAAGCCTCATTACCATTAAAGAAGAGAAAGTAAGCTTTATTTATGCAATTATAAGGCATTTAAAAAACAAAGAGATTATTATTAATACTTGAGCCTGGCAATCTTCCCAGAGTGGTAAACCGACAGGGGCTTTGTTGTTGAAGAGGCAACACAGTGGTTACAGATTCCTGACTCTCTACTCCAAGCTCCTGATGTACGCAATGCCTCCTGAATGTTCAGGAAGATTCTAAATGCTCCTCTGCCCTCCGTGTTGTTTGGGGAAAACAGCAGTGGGTTGAGAATTAGGAGGCTGGCATACTCTGTGACCCTGGCCAAACAAACGGCCTCTCTGGACTGGTTATTTTAAAGCAGTAGCATGTTAGAAAGTGAACAAAAATCACTTTGTAAAGCTTTTGAAAAATACTTGGTTCCCATCCCCACTTCAGACCAACTGAGTCACAATCTCTAAGGGTGGGGCCAAGGAAATGGTATATTTAAAAAGTGTTCCGGGGCAACTGGGGGACTCAGCCGATTAAGCGTCCGACTCTTGATCTTGGCCCAGGTCATGATCTCACAGTTCCTGAGTTCAAGCCCCGCATTGGGCTCTGTGCTAAAAGCAGGGAGCCTTCCTAGGATTCTCTGTCTCCCTCCTTCTCTGCCCCTCCCCTGCTTGTGCATACCCTTTCTTTCTCTCTCTCTCTCTCTCTCTCTCTCTCTCTCTCTCTCTCTCTCTCTCAAAAAAAAAAAAAAAGAAAAGAAAAAGAAAAAAAAAGAAAGGGACGCCTGAGTGGCTCAGTCGGTTAAGCGTCCGACTCTGCTTTCGGCTCAGGTCATGATCTCACAGTTTGTGGGTTCGAGCCCCACAATGGGTTCTGTGCTGATAGTACAAAACTTGCCTGGGATTCTGTCTCCCTCTGTCTCTGCCCCTCCCCTATTCGCTTGCGTGCTCTCTCTCTAAATAAATAAATACATAAACTTTAAAAAAAAGTGTTCCAGATGATTCTGTAACACAAGTGAGGGTTGCCAACCATGGCCTGGTTGCTCTCTAGGTCTGTTCTACTTGTTTTTATGTTTATTTATTTTTGAGAGAGAGAGACAGAGTGCAAGCAGGGAAGGGCAGAGACAGAGAGGGAGACACAGATCTGAAGCAGGCTCCAGACTCCGAGTTGTCAGCACAGAGCCTGACATGGGGCTCGAACTCAGGAATGGTGAGATCATGACCTGAGCCGAAGTCGGACGCTTAACTGACACAGCCACCCAGGTGCCCCAGGTCCATTCTACTTTTGATCTCACCAACACTTGCCATTTCTTGAAGATTTCTGATCTGGGGCTCTCAGACACAAATGTCTGCAGCCAGGCCCAATGAGTGAAGTGAGCCAGGTCTGGAGAAAAGATGCTAAACTGACTAAGCATAACACCTGATTTAAGACATGGTACAGGAAAATTCAAAGAGCCAAATCCAGAGTATCTGCCAACTGTACATCCTCGAGGCCCCAGCGTGAGATCCCTGATGAACGGACAGACCCCTGTGCCACCTAGTGCTACAGAGTTTAGGAGTCTAGCCTGCACTCTTTGGTATAGTAGCCACTGGCCACACGTGGCTCCTGAGCCGTGAAGTATGGCTAATCCTAAGTGACATGTGCTGTCAGTGTAAGAGACACATGTCAGAGAATGAGGGTGCAAATAGGAACTTCACATTTCAGTCAGTAAATTTTCATGTTAACTCCACGTTGAAATGATATGATACTCTGAATGTATCATGTTAAAGAAAATATTTTATTAAGATTAATTTTAGCTGTTTCATTTTTTCAAATGTGACGACCTGAAAATTTTAAATATCACGTTTCTGGGGCGCCTGGGTGGCTCAGTCGGTTGAGCGGCCGACTTCGGCTCAGGTCATGATCTCGCGGTCCGTGAGTTCGAGCCCCGCGTCGGGCTCTGTGCTGACAGCTCAGAGCCTGGAGCCTGTTTCAGATTCTGTGTCTCCCTCTCTCTGACCCTCCCCTGTTCATGCTCTGTCTCCCCCTGTCTCAAAAATAAATAAAACGTTAAAAAATAAATAAATAAAATAAAATAAAATAAAATAAAATAAAATAAAATAAAATAAAATAAAATATCACGTTTCTACTTCCCAAGTGCTACTGTGGGCCATTTGACTTTAATTTTTTTCATGCATGCATCCATGTCTTCCTTGTGTATGCGTTTTTTTCAAGATTTTTCTCCCAGCAATAAACTCCACCTCCTCTATTCAACTAGTAGGATGCTAATATGGAAGATAGGGATCCAGATAAAACACTAGTCTTTTCTAGGGCTGGGAAGATACAACACCTATTCCCATCTGCCACCCTCTGCCTAGCGTGGGTCTTTGTAAATGGCCACAACAACGGTCTCAGGGCATTCCCTCAGGTATTTCCTCAGTCTGGATGTCCTTCTTATTGCCCACTCAGGGAACTCCTACTCATCCTTCAAGACCCAGGTCGAATGCCGTCTCCTCTGTGAAGCCCTCCCTGGTCTCCCAGCTAGAGTAAGGAGCACCCAGCTCAGATCTGTATTGTAACACTCCTCCCAGAAATATTTGTGGTCTTTTGACCAGTTGGTCTACTTCATTAATACTTTTTCTTATATAAAATATTTATTTATTTTTGAGAGAGGGAGAAAGAGACAGCATGAGCAGGGAAAGGACAGAGAGAGAGGGAAATACAGAATCTGAAGCAGGCTCCAGGCTCTGAGCTGTCAGCACAGAGCCCAATGTGGGACCTAAACTCACAAACTGAGAGATCATGACCTGAGCCGAAGTCAGATGCTTAACCGACTGAGCCACCCAGGCGCCCCTTCATTAATACTTCTTGAGTACAAGGCCAATCCACTCTTCTTCGTATTCCCAAAGCCAAACTCAGGATGTGACATATGCTCAGTAAATGTTGGATGAATGGATAGATGTTCCTCATCAAAGGGAAGTATCCTTCTTCATTCTACCATCCCCTCAATAGACACTTACTGAGCATCTCCTATGTATCAAGTGTATGAAGCACAGTCCAGGCACAGGGAGTGCAGAACTGAGCAAAGCAGACAAAAATGCCTGCTCTTGTGACCTTCCATGCTGGTGCCAGAAAGCACCTTGCATCATTCTGATGCCCGGGCGTTCAGTAAGGATTCACAAATGTTGCTGCTGAAGAAGAGGAAGGATGGGGGAGGGGGAGGGAAGGGGATAAGTTCCTGGGCCCCAGAGCCCATCCTTCTGAAAGGTACAGGCCCTTCCATGTGCCAGTGGTCTCACCAGAGACTTCCTTAACAGAGTCTTTACAACCTTGCACTTACACTGTGTACTAAAGAGTTTAGGAGGTGCAATAACAGTGTGACAGCAGGTATTTATTGGTTCTGATAGAGACAGAGGAGGCTCTGAATTGACCGAAGCAGGGCTTTCACTTTTCTTACAGGCACAGCACAAGTGACCAGGGAGACTGGAGACTGGTAAGACTTCCACGGCCATCTAGAAAGAGTAACCCAAACAAACAAAACAGAACAAAAATGGAAGCTTTTGCATTCATGAAACAAAGGCGCTCTGTCCTTGAGTTGCAGAGTTTTGTGGGAGAGGCAGGCACATACACAAATTGGGAGATACGAGCCAGGATGGGACAAAGGCTACCTTCCTTTGCAAGCAGACATTTCCTTTGGCTGTCTCGTGGCACGGCCAAGCTCAGGCTGCACAGAACCAGCAACTCATCTTCTGTCCAGTCTCACAGAATGACCCACCGTCTACCTAGTTACCCCAGCCAGAAATGGGGAGCCACCATGGTCACCTTCTCACCATCCCCATGAAGTCAGTCACTGAGTCTTGTCAGCTCTGTCTCCTGTACCCGTCTCTCCAGCCACCAGCCACCCGGCCAGCACCAGCATCCCAGCCCACCACCTTTACGCACCCAGTGACCGCACAGTCTTCTCGCTGATCTCTGTGTGTCTGTTCCTGACACGACTCTCACCCCACCTCACCCCGATGTCCTTCAGAGGCCGCCTACCCTATTCAAATCCAGAGATGAAGGTCGTAACATGAGAAGAAGGTCGGAAATGCTTCACGGTACAGCCCAGAATCTTAATTCTAAGGGCTGGAAAAATGAAAGTTAATGCTGGATAAGCTATCTAGAATGATGGAGGACATGTAGGGAGGAAGTGTTGGGAGTCAGACACACATGGCTTCAAATTTCAGACCTGCCACTTCTTGCTTTGAGACCAAGCAGAAATTACTCAACATCTTTGGTCCTTGGTTTCCTCATCTGTAAAAAGGGACCATCACACTCACCTCTGTGGAATAGAGTCTCTTAGCTTATATACTATATAGCATAGAGAATCAATAATATGAGCCATATATAGCACTCAGTCCAGTATCTAGCACATAATAAATTCTCAATAAATAGTAGTTAGCTAAAAATATTTGCAGATAGTAGGTCTTTGTCTCCTTAGGGAATACCATCACTCAGACAGAATCTGGGTCCTGCTCCAGATAAAACACTTCATTACTGGAAAGTTCCAGATGCCTGTACAACCTTCTATAAATTGATCACATTTTTTACCATGCTGAGATAACCTACCGCGCCACCCCCCCCCCCCAAATAACCAAGACAGAGGATCCTTTCTATTCTTATCATGCGAGCATCAGGAGTCTCCAGCCGTTTAGGCTTTGAGCTTCTTAACATCATGTAAAGAAGGAAACATAATGTTTTAAAATTCCCAATGTTCAAGAGAAAAAAAAAAAGTGTTTAGGAGAAGCACAAGCCATTCTGGAACTGAGACCAGAAAGAATTTTCTCCCGTTTGAACTCAAAAGGGAGAAGTTGGGATAATTCAGCCAATTCTTCCCTAAAGGGTTGGGTTGTAAATATTTTAGTCTTTCGGGGCTACATGCTGTCTGTTACAACTACTAAACTCTGCTGCTACAGCACAGAAGTGCTACATGCAATATGTGAACAAACGAGTATTACTGTTTCAATAAAACTTTATTTATAAAAATCAGGCAGCGGGGCCCATGGGCTGTAGTTAACCGACCCTGGTGTAACATAATAGACCACACTCCAGCTGTCTGAACACTGTGAACCTTAGTTTTCTATTACAAAAGATGGGAGTTGCTCGCTTAAGCGAGAAAGCGAAATAAAACACAGGCAATCCTCATTTGTGGAACATGTATTTGCGAATTTGCCTACTCACCAAATTTTATTAGTAACCTCCAAATCAATACTCATCGCACTCTTGTGGTCTTTTACAGACATGCACGGAATGTGGAAATTTGAGTTTCCCAATGCACGTATTCCCAGCTGAGGTTGAACGAGGAAATGCTCTGGGTTCTTGTTTCAGCGCTCATACTGTAAACAAGCATCCTTTTCGCGGTCTATTTAGTGCCACATTCTTCACATTTTTGTCGGTGATTTTGCCATTTAAAACGGCTCCAAGCATAGTGCTACGGTGCTATCCGGTGCTCTTAAACAAGAAGGCTGGGATGTATGTGCCTTACAGGAAGATACGTGTATTAGCTAAGCTCCATTCGGGGATGAGGTATAGCACTGTTAGCTGTGAGTTCAGCGTCAATGAATCAACAGTATATATTTTAAAAAGGTGCTTCACACAGAAATTACATATGAGATGATGTATTGATCAGCTGATGAAAATGTTCTGACCAGAGGCTGGCAGGAACCTAGCTCTGTACTTCTCTAGGGGAAATGGTTCGGTTGCACTAATTCAGCGTTCATGGCTACTTGATAGAACGTAACTACTGGGATCAAGGAGAACCACCGGTAGACGAACATGTCGTCCAAAATAGCTAACAAACAATGCCGTTATAGAACTCTCAGTTAATAGCGATGCTGTGACTGTGCTGTTATTACTAGTTAGTCACAGGAGTCTTGCTTCCTCATGCTGCAATACTGCTATCACTAATTAAACACGCGACTTTAATTCTGTGTGTATTAGTTAACAAGAGGGCTATATGGCTGTTACTAGGTGGTTGTAGCAAAATCAGCCAGAGAATGTGTCCCTCACTTCTTTTTGCCCTTGACTTCCTGCAGGCAATATACCAAAAGTAAAGCCTTCCTACTGACCATCCCCTGTGGGCTTCTGCAGACAGAAAGCAGGAAAAAGTGCTCTCTGGAGCCATGATTTGGGGCAAAGATTAGAGCAGCCGCTTTGGGGAGGGGAGTGGAGGGAAGGGAGCTGTAGTTAGTGGGAACTTTTGGCTGTGCCAGCTCCTCTTCAGGACCCTCACCTGCCCTGATGGCTGAGCGGACTCTGAGAAGGAGCAACCCCTCTGCTTGCTGCCCTAGTTAAAATGCCAGCCTGGTATTTATTTGTTTTCTCCCAGACAGATGCCAATTATGGGGGGCTGGGGAGAGAGACAATGGCCCAGATCTGACTGACAATGGCTGTGGAACAAGGGGCTTCTGTGGCATGTTTAATGAAAAGGCCACTGTGTTTTTTACTGCATCTATTTGATTTTAGAGCGTCCTTTAAAAAAACAATTGAACCAGCAGGATTAACGGCTTCTGGGCTTTTTCCTCTGCCTGTAGCTCTGTTGGTGTCTTCTCACCCCATTTTCCTTCCTCCCCCTCCTCAAGCAGGTTCCTCTCCAGACCTTCCAGGTCCTCAGAGAAGCAAAAGGTCTGCAGGGTCTCGACAGGACGTGACTCTTCTGTGGCTCCCAGATTTGTCTCCAGAGCCCATTCTCACCAGCACTACCATCCTTCTGGCCACCATTTTATCTCTTGCCCAGCTACCAGCAAGAGCCTCTACGCTAGCCTTCCTCAGTTGTTCACAACCTAGAAGGTTCCTTCCCCCCAGAGGCTTTTGGAAGCATGTAGGGCAGGTTTGGGTTGTTAGCAATGAGCCAGGGAGCTTAAACCGGAGCTTAATGCCTGGGGGCGAGGCCGATCAGAATGATCCCCCAGTGATTTGTACTCCCTTTGCCACTTTGTAGACAAAGTGATTGAGTTTCTAGTCCCACAACTGAATTACCGAATCGTGTGGCATATGAATTGTATCCCGATAAATCTGCTATACATATTTTGAAAATCTAATTACCACTCTACTCAAAACTATGAAAGGACTTGGTATCATTTGCATAGGATCAAGTTCAAACTCCATACATGACCCATGAAGGTTTCATCAAGTTCTATGCCTTCTATCTCCCTAATTTATGTCTTCCCACTGCTTCCCCCTGGCCACGTGGTAGAGGTTCTCATCCGCACCCCCAGCCCCCTCTTCAGTAGATCCCAGCTCTGCCTGCTGTTCACATCCTCCCTATCTAGAGTACCTGCCAAGTCCCCGCCTTCCCTGACAAACACCTCCTCCTTCTTTAAGGCTCTGTGTAGGCATCACTTCCTCCAGAAAGCCTACCCTGACTCCTCCCAGTCTCCCTCCAAGTGTTTCCCTTGTATAATTTGCAGAACAATTGCTCTACTAGACAGCCCCAGGTAGGGAGCAGGCCAGATCTGGTGCCCAACAGAGAGCTGGGCTTATGGCTTACGGGGGAGGGAGGGAAGGGCAGAGAGAAAGAGAGAGGGAGAGGGAGAGAGACAGCAGTTCCCCTTCCCCCCACCAGCTCTGCCTCTTCCTGGTTTATGGATTAAGATTTCAGGAGAGAATTTGGAGAAAAATCTCCATTGTCAAAAGGTTTAGAAACACTATTCTGGGTCACTGAGTTTGTCTGATGGAGAAACTGAGGCCCTGAGACTCCTTCATGGTGACTTCTGAAGGCTAAGTCAATCTGAAGATAAAAGGCTAGCAGGTCAGTGTCCGCCTTTCTTCCCCATGAGGGTCTCAAGATCTGGAGTGAGAGAAAGTTAGAAGGGGAACGTTCAAACTGAACTCAACAGCCAGCTATGCTGATACGTCTGGTAATGCTCCTTTCCAAGAGGAGGCATGCCTTGGAAGAAGCTGCAGAATGTCACCTAGGAGGACAGGTTGATGCTTCCAGAGCCTTTCTCTAGTCTTTTAAAGGACTTCAGGGATGGTAAATGCACTTGCTACTCAGGGTTCTTTTGTCTGTGCATTTATTTGCACTCTTCCTACTATTCCAGAATATTCTACATACTGGTCCATTATCCGTAAGTGATCGTGATCATAGCCTCTCTATGGGAGAGAAGGGGTGAACTGTGTTCACGCTGATACTCCCCACAGAGAGTATGGGTAGAGGGCCTATGTTTGCTGAGTACTCCTCCTTAACTTACAAAGGGAAAACCCAGGTTCAGCCTTCTGAGGGTGCTACCCAAGGCATCCAGCTGTTTAATGGAGGTGCTGGGTGGAACCCAAGTCATCAGACTTGCAGTGCTCACCCCAAGTCCTGACCTTGCCTGGGTGGCACCAACACGGGCCCCTTGAGCTCCTTCCCAACTGGACTGGGAGCAGAGGTGGTGCTGGTGTGTGACCTGGCATTCCATTATGGGAGGACCACATTGTAAGAAGCCTCCTTATTCTTTAAGCGACTGAATTCCCCAACCTCAGGAAAGTGGAGAAGGTGAAGCAAATATATACCCACTGCACACTGAGCATCAACAACGTATCAGAGACCTTTCACACACACGTAAGAAATTCATAGGCAGGTAACACATTAACATAGGTTATCTCATTTGGTTCCCATAACAACCCCAGGAAGTAGTGATTTCCATCCCCATTTTCCAGATGACAAAAATCAAGGCCAAGAGTAAATGGCAAAATAGAGATTTTCAGACTCCACCCTATAGCCTGGCTGCTTTTTTCCAGCACCTAGTTTCCCTGACCTCGGGATGGACTCACTCCATCCTGAGTTCCACTCCATAGCATTATAACAAGGTCCAGCCAAGGCGAGTTCAGTTCCATTAAACAGGCATTCCCTGAGAGCCAACTTTATGTGACCATCCCCCCACCCCAGGCCATAAAGCAGAGATCATGGAAGCAGGGTCCTGCCCTCCCAAAGTCACAGGGTCTTTTTTTTTTTTTTAATTTTTTTTTCAACGTTTTTTATTTATTTTTGGGACAGAGAGAGACAGAGCATGAACGGGGGAGGGGCAGAGAGAGAGGGAGACACAGAATCGGAAGCAGGCTCCAGGCTCTGAGCCATCAGCCCAGAGCCCGACGTGGGGCTCGAACTCACGGACTGCAAGATCGTGACCTGGCTGAAGTCGGACGCTTAACCGACTGCGCCACCCAGGCGCCCCGACAGGGTCCTTAATTTCAGCATGAAGTGGTATACACTAGGGAGGATGGTAAGGCAAAGACTCTTTAAGAGAAACTAGCATCTACTGAGTACCTATTGAATGCCTGACATGTTCTGAAGGCTTTATATTTAACACTCATGACAACACCATGGGTATATTCTATCGCTGTTATTCCCCATATTACAGATGGAGAGATTTGAGACTCAGAGTGGTTTTGTCACTTGTCCACTGTACCGCTGTGGGAACAAAGGAACGGCCAGGTAAGCCTGAAGGCAGAGCCTTTGCTAGACATCACATCATATGGGAGGTTTGAGGAAAGCTTTCCGGGAGCAGGTGGCTTTCTAGCTCCAAATAGTATTCCAATCTCTCCGTCCGAGAACTCCTTACAAAAAACAAAGGTAATTAATTGGAGATTTTTTAAAGTCCTCCCCTGATTTTGATCCTAAGAAAAGCAACCTTTTTGGGGCACCCGGGTGGCCCAGTAAATTAAGTGTCCGACTCTCAGTTTTGGCTCAGGTCATGATCTCATGGTTTCGTGACTTTGAGCCCCAGGTCCAGGCTCCGTGCTGACAGGGATTCAATTTCTGCTGCTGCTTGGGATTCAATTTCTCTCCTCTCCGCCCCTCCCCCACTCATGCGGTCTCTGTCTCTCTCAAAATAAGTAAATAAACTTTAAAAAAATGAAAAGCACCCTTTTCCTCTCAGAGTGCCATAGGCATTATCACGTCACACTTGGGCCCAGCCCCCTCCCACTGCCTGGGATCTTTCCTTCTCTTTCTTACCCTGCAAGGTCCAGCCCAATTACAGCCTCCTGGAATCGTCTCCCCTCCAGGATGGATATGTGACCACCTCTTCCTCTACATTCCTGTAGCAGATCTGAGAGCTGGGGTTGGGGAGATGGGGAAGAGGACTAAACTTACCAAAAATCCAGTATTTACAAGGCTGGGGGTTCTCCATAATTACCTCTTTTAAGCTCACTTTGTCCCTACACTACTTACTTCATGAAGCAGGTGTTAGCATGACACAGAAGGGGACCATGAGTCACGCTAAAGTGTCATGATTTGCTCAAGGTCACCCAGCTCATGAGCACCAGAGTGAAAATTCATTTGTCCGACCCTCAAGTCCACATTCTTAGTTTATTGTGCCCGGTACGGTATTTGTCCATTCTGTAGATGTCTGTCCAGCTATGAACAGATGGTGTGCTCCTTGAAGGCAGAAATAGGGTCATTGCTGTATCCTCTGAACCCCTGGCATATAGTAATTATTTACTGAAATCTTATCAAATGTTTTATTTATTTTCTTTCATTATTAAAGAATAATTAGGGGCGCCTGGGTGGCTCAGCCTGTTAAACGTCCGACTTCGGCTCAGGTCATGATCTCGCGGTCCGTGGGTTCGAGCCCCGCGCCGGGCTCTGGGCTGATGGCTCAGAGCCTGGTGCCTGCTTCCGATTCTGTGTCTCCCTCTCTCTCTGCCCCTCCCCCGTTCATGCTCTGTCTCTCTCTGTCTCAAAAATAAATAAAACGTTTAAAAAAATTTTTTAAATAAAAAGAATAATCAACAGTGTTATATTTGTTTCAGGTGTGTGACACAGTGACTCAATAATTCTATACATTACTCAGTTCTCATCACAATAAGTACACTGGTCATCTCCTTTATCTATTTCACCCTATCCTCCCACCCACCTCCCCTCTGGGAATCACCAGGTTGTTCTCTGTATTTGAGTCTGGTTTTTTGTTTGTCTTTTTTTCCCCTTTTTTATTCATTTGTTTTGTCCCTTAAATTCTAGATGAGTGAAATCATACGGTATTTGTCTCTGTCTTATTTCACTAAGCACCATACTCTCTAGGTCCATCCATGTCGTTGCAAATGGCAAGACCCCATTCTTTTTTATGGCCGAGTAATATTCCATTGTGTATGTATTCCACGTCTTTTTTATCCACTCATCTGTCCATGGACACTTGCACTGCTTCCATATCTTAGCTATTGTAAATAATGCTGGAATTGGGGCGCCTGGGTGGCGCAGTCGGTTAAGCGTCCGACATCAGCCAGGTCACGATCTTGCGGTCCGTGAGTTCGAGCCCCGCGTCGGGCTCTGGGCTGACTGCTCAGAGCCTGGAGCCTGTTTCCGATTCTGTGTCTCCCTCTCTCTCTGCCCCTCCCCCGTTCATGCTCTGTCTCTCTCTGTCCCAAAAATAAATAAATGTTGAAAAAAAAAATTAAAAAAAAAATAATGCTGGAATAAACCATGGGGGTATATGTATCTTTTCAGATTAGTGCTTGCATTTTCTTTGGGTGAATACCCAGTCATTAAATTACTGGATCTTGGGGCGCCTGGGTGGCGCAGTCGGTTAAGCCTCCGACTTCAGCCAGGTCACGATCTCGCAGTCCGTGAGTTTGAGCCCCGCGTCAGGCTCTGGGCTGATGGCTCAGAGACTGGAGCCTGTTTCCCATTCTGTGTCTCCCTCTCTCTCTGCCCCTCCCCCGTTCATGCTCTCTCTCTCTCTCTCTCTGTCCCAAAAATTAAAAAATAAACGTTGAGAAAAAAAATTTAAAAAAAAAATTACTGGATCTTATGGTAATTCTATTTTTAATTTTTTGTGGAACCTCTATACTGTTTTCCATAGTGGCTGCACCACTTTGCATTCCCAGCAACAATGGAGGAGGGTTGCTTTTTTGCCACATCCTTGCCAACACTTGTTATTTCTTGTGTTTTTTATTTTAGCCATTCTAACAGGTGTGAAGCAATATTTCATTGTTGTTTTGATTTGCATTTCCCTGATGATAAGTGATGTTGAGCATTTTTTCATGTGTCTGTTGGCCATCTTTAGGTCATCTTTGGAAAAATGTCTATTCAGGTCCTCTGCCCATTTTTAAATCAGATTATTTGTTTTTGTTTTGATAGGTTTTGGTGTTGAGTTATAGAAGTTCTTTATATATTTCAAATATCAACTCCTTATTGGATACGTCATTTACAAATATCTTCTCCTATTCAGCAGGTTGTCTTTTTTTTTTTTTTTATTGATGGCTTTCTTCACTGTGCAAAAGCTATTTATTTTGGTATAGTCTGAATAGTTTGACTTTGCTTTTGTTTCCCTTGCCTAAGGAGACATATCTAGAAAAATGTTGCTGTGGCCCATGTAAGAGAAATTACTTCCTGTGCTCTCTTCTAGGGGCTTCATGGTTTCACGTCTCCCATTTAGGTCCTTAAACCATTTTGAGTTTGCCTTTGTGTATGGGGTAAGAAAGTGGTCTAGTTACAATGTTTTGCATGTAGCTGTCCAGTGTTCCCAGAACCATTTGTTGAAAAGACTGTCTTGGGGCGCCTGGGTGGCGCAGTCGGTTAAGCATCCGACTTCAGCCAGGTCACGATCTCGCGGTCCGTGAGTTCGAGCCCCGCGTCAGGCTCTGGGCTGATGGCTCAGAGCCTGGAGCCTGTTTCCGATTCTGTGTCTCCCTCTCTCTCTGCCCCTCCCCCGTTCATGCTCTGTCTCTCTCTGTCCCAAAAATAAATAAACGTTGAAAAAAAAAATTAAAAAAAAAAAAAAAAAAGAAAAGACTGTCTTTTCTCCTTTGTGTATTCTTGCCTCCTTTGTTGTAAATTAATTGGCCATATGAGCATGGGTTTACTTCTGGGCTATTCTGCTCCATTGATCTAGGTATTCATCTTTGTGCCTGTATCATCCTGTGTAACAGCAGTCTGTACCCCAGCTTTGTTGTATATCCTGAAACCCGGGATGGTGATACCCATTCTCAAGAATGGGGGTCTTCTGTGGTTCCATACATAGATTTGTTCTGGCTCTCTGAAAAGCGCTACTGGTATTTTGATAGGGACTTCCTTAAATCTGCAGAGTGCAAAGTGCATTGGGTAGTATGGACATTTTAACCGTAAATGGATATTTTAAGTGTTCTTGTATCCTCAACATTCAATAGAGTGCCTTATATAATTTAAGACAAATATTTTATTGGCAGTTAAGTAGCATTAATGATTTTGAACTTTCCCTCCACATACACGCAAAGTATAGGACGATGCTGTTCTTCCTAACATTTCACTGCTATTTCAACCTAGTTATTATACCCCTGGCTACCCCAGGCCTAGGTACAAAGTTCACTTCAACCTACTCCGGATTTCACTTCTAGACCTTCCGTAGCATGTAGATGGTTCTGGATTCTCAGGTGTGTGGAGCAGTGAGAGGGCAATACTGGTGGAGGGCCTGGGTTTGTAGGTCCTGCTCCTTCTCCAAGTAACTCCTTCACTTGATTATATCTAGTTAATCTTCCTCTACCTTAGTTCTTCAAAAGAAGAGTACTTTCAGGTTGCAACTAAGGCTCTGATGTTCTTTTTTTTTTTAATGTTTTTATTTATTTTTGAGACAGAGAGAGACAGAGCATGAGTGGGGGAGGGGCAGAGAGAGGGGGAGACACAGAATCGGAAACTGGCTCCAGGCTCTGAGCCATCAGCCCAGAGCCTGACGTGGGGCTCGAACTCACAGACCATGAGATCATGACCTGAGCTGAAGTCGGACGCTCAACCGACTGAGCCACTCAGGCGCCCCAAGGCTCTGATGTTCTATGAAACAGGCGAGAGGACCTATGAGGTTCCGGGGAGGGATTTCTTTAAAAGATGGAGATGAGCAAGCTTTCCGAACCACAACCCCCAATTTGACAAGATGTGTTCCAATGCCATTCAACAGCCCAGAGGTCACCACTAGCCTGACAGCATCAGGAGCGGAATTCTTCCTAATAGGTAGAAATTCCTGTTTCAATTTCCACATCAATTCCTACAATATGAAGTAAGAGGCAAAAATGAACGGCAGCTACCCACCTCAAAATATTAAGAATAAACACCTTTCAGGTGCTCTATAGCCAGTCCTTCTATAAAGAAGCCTTTCTGCAGAAAGCAGTCTCATGACTGGAAGAGAAGCTTTGGAGAGATGCATCCGGGAAAAGCAGAACAAACCCTTTAAAGCCATTCTCATTTAAGTGTATTATTTAGAGCTCTAAAGATAACCAAAAGAAGAACTGAAAATGTGATGTATATCGACTCCTAATTACAAGTGCACCCTGGGAGGAGGTGGGAGAGGCAGTATGTCAGTGAGCTATACCTTCACTTAACCCAGCAGGAAGGCAATAGATACTGTGTAAAGCTGATACATCACTTTGGAACAGTTTAAGAAAATACTATGTAATGATATGGAAGCAGTCACCAGAAGAACTAAAATCAAAAGTAGTCGAATGTGGTTACCTCAGGAGAGGGGGGTCTGAGGTTGGGGAAGTGTTTTGCTTTTCACTATAAGACTTCCCGCACTATTTTATTTTGTAATCATTTGTAAGGATATCTTTGATTTTAGAAAATGAAAAAAACAAAAAACAAAAAACATTTTGCTCCTCAGGAAGCCACTGTCCTTTCGGGAGTTTGGAACCATTCCTACGTTTCTGTTCAGCTACATCTTATTGCTGTGGCTTTTGGTGAACAGGATGTGGTGCCAGTGGAGAACAGGCTGTTTGTTCAATGTTCATGTTAAGGGGGTAAGGGATGGGCACAGAGCAATCTTTCTAGAAGCGGTGGTGAATGTTCATGAGTTCTCCGTAGTCTTTCCAGAAGTACATTTTCTGAAAATGTGATTTAAACAATAGTAATGAAGCTGGGGAAATAGCCCATCCCCCTAGCTCATTTACAGGGGGAGTAATTGCCAACTATCCCATCTTTGCTAACTGCTTGGAGTAAGGGACATGGGAAAGCATCTGTAAAGAAAACCCAATCCTAGGGGTGGTGTGAAAAGTTCAGATCAAGATTAGCCAGTGTGACCTGAGCTGCCTGGTCATCCTTAGGCTGGCGGCCAGAGATGGGGTGCAGAGCATGCACAGGGTGCCAGTCTGAACTCAGAAGACACGGGTCCTGGCAATGCCGGGCTGCGGATCGCCCTGCACAGAGCAGGCCACATGGGGTCATTTTTCTCTCCCAGCTCCACTCTCTTTGGCTGTGCACACGAATTTAAAAGTCACTACCTCTAGAGTTGTTTTGAGGATTAAATGAGTTAATATAGCAAAAGCACTGGAATTCTGCACTTCCTAACTGATCTCCCTAGGTTAACCTTCCCCAGGTCACAACCTTTCGATGGCTTCCCAGTTCCTATTGCATTATGTCCCAATATAATGAGAGCCACACACATGAGCCGTGTTCTAGTGGTCACTCTAAAAAAAGGAATAGAAACCAACAGACATTAATTTAACAATATATAGTATGTACTTTATTTATCTAAAACATCATTTTAACAAATTGTCAATAGAGACAAATTATTGGGGCGTGTTACATTCTTTTTTTTTTTTCATACTATGTCTTTGAAATGCAGTGCGTATTTTACACTTAAGGTAGACATGAGTTTGGACTAGCCACATTCCAAGTGCTCAACAGACATATGTGGCTGTTGACCACCATATTGGATAGTATAGATGTCAATCTCCTTTGTGTCTCCTACTGACCACATGCTCTCTGGCCTCTGTGCACATGCTCTGTCCTTTGCCTGGAACATTCTCCACCACCGCTAACCCACTCTGCAGGGCTAACTTTCCAATCAGGTCACTTCCTCCTGGAAATTCCCCATGGCTCTGTTAGCCTAGGGTAAAGGCCCCTCCCACATGTTCCCATAGCCTTTCATACGGTCCCACTGAAATATGTAGTAAATGGGTTGTAATTACTTGGATTTCTTGACTTCAAGCTGTACATATGTCTTTTTTTTTTTAATTTTTTTTTTCAACGTTTGTTTTTATTTTTGGGACAGAGAGAGACAGAGCATGAACGGGCGAGGGGCAGAGAGAGAGGGAGACACAGAATCTGAAACAGGCTCCAGGCTCCGAGCCATCAGCCCAGAGCCTGACGCGGGGCTCGAACTCATGGACCGCGAGATCGTGACCTGGCTGAAGTTGGACGCTTAACCGACTGCGCCACCCAGGCGCCCCAAGCTGTACATATATCTTGTTTATCACTGTACTAGGATGTGCCTAGTACATAACAGACACCTCCAATAAATATATGTGATTTTGCTTGCAAAAACGAAGCACCCTTCAGGCCTTGGTCATGGATCTGCTCAGAGATGGTCCTAAGAAGCAAGGGAAAACTAACTGTCCCTCTCCCCACGGACCTATCGACAGGCCTTGGAGCCAGGCGTTCTCGATTTAATCCTGATTCCACAACTTAATAAGTCTGTGTCCTGGCTAAGCCCTTTACCTGTTGGAGCCTCAGTTTTGCCATCTGTAAAATGTGGCTATCAATCCCTACATAGTTGTTGCCCACATTAGACTGATGTAAAGTGGTCTAGAATAGTACCAGGCACATGGTGAGTGCTTAACACCTAAATTTCATCGAATTGAAGATGTCATTAATTACAATTGCTTTTGTCATAAGATACCTCATTACCTTATGAGCCACTGAGGGGAAAAAAGGAAGAAAATCTCAACAACAACGCCGGTTCAACTATAATATGTGTATAACATGTAAGATGCACCGGGATTCCAGAGACGCTGAAATGTTAAATTACATGTGTCTTCAAATCTGTGACATATGGCAAATGTTCCCTGATGTCCCCTGGAGAGTAACCCATCAGGACACTTAGGTAGAAGGTGCTGGCTGAGCTCTGATTTACTCAAGGCTTCACAGGAAGGTGAGGCATGGCTGTTTACCGAGTCCCCATGGTGGGCCAGCCACTTTCCTTACATTATTTTAATTACTCTTCCAAACAATCTTATTTGGGGTACCCCTCATTGTTAAGAGGAGGAAACGGCAGCTCAGAGAGGCAAAGTTGCCCGGCTGGCCTGCAGCACAGCCAGGACCGGAACTCAGGCCCACGCTGTGCAGAGCCCCAGAAGTCTGCAGCAAGGCAAGCCTCTTCCAAAGACCTATGCTCCTGAGGCGGACAGAGCCCCTAAAGCCTCGAGAGCATCATGTTAATGCACCGTAAAGGCCTAAACTCCTCAAACAAGCTCAGGATCAAACAGTCAGGCGTGAGCTTATTAGGTTTAATGCTAGGAACAAACCTTGCAAACAACAGGTGAAGGAGGCTCCTCAGTCTGAGGGAAGGGCAGAGCCTCGCTCTCCAGGGGCAGCAGGCCAGCACTGCGTGGGGGCTTCAGCTCTGCTCTCTCCAAGATCCAGGCAAAGGGAAGAAAGAGGAAGAAAGGATGCCGGGCTCCTCTATCCACAGCATCGGCAAGCTTCAGCACTGCTCAAGGTCACCCAGTAGTCAGGGAGAGAGATGCAGAAGAGTCTAAGGGGCTGAAACGGCCAGGAGTGGTAAATCGGGATGCGGGGGGGAGGTGGGGGGGAGGAAGCATGTTGTGAAAAGGGAGGCCCTAGTGTGGGGAAGTCACCTAAAGTCGTAAATGCCTGACACATATGGGTCAAATGCAAACACCTAGCTGGGTGGCAGGGGCCAAGGACAAAAGGCAAAAAGGCAGACGTTGTTCCCCATTGGCCACAGGGGACAGGATTAGCTCCCTAAACCGTGGCACGTCTTCTGTGGGAGGCAGCAGGCCCCTTGCCTTCCCCGTTTTGCTGAGGCTGATGTGACAATTGCTGGTCCTGCAGATTTAAGAGACAGGGATTTTGCTCCCTTTAATTCTCTTCCCTTAGAAAGTTCAGCCTGTTTCCGTGGAGTCAACGAAATCAGGTCACTGCTTTTCTCATCTGGGGAAGTTTGTTCTTAATGAGAGCTTCTCAAGCCTTCCCTTTGTGTAAGGTAGCTCCCTCCATCCCGTCTACATTTTTCCAGAGTAAATCTACGGGAGTCAGGTAAGAGAGGGGCCTGTCCGCTGACGTGGAGGGCGACGCTCCCTGGGCCGCAACCAGCACCGCAGAGCCCTTCCCTCCCGTCCGCCGCTGCAACCCCGGCACCGGGCACGAGAGAGACCAAAAAACCCTGAGCTGGCACTTCTGGCTGTGGCACCCAATGATTCTGCTAGAAACTAGGAAAAAAATAAAAAGCCTAACCAGGCAACAGTGGCAGCCTGATGTAGGAGCTAGATGGCTTGGGCCACTGAAGGAAGCCGCAATTTCATCTCAGCTCAGCTAGGAAATGACCTTCCCCTCGGTGGGGCCAGGGTTCCATTCGCGGTGCCATCATTCACTTGCCACGTGGCCTTGGCCAGGGTGCCTCTCTCTTCACCTCGGTTTCCTTGAGGGGCTGGGAGACCTCAGTGGCTTTCACACTATTCTCAGCAGATACCTGCTTCCTGCCCACTTCATCTGGACTGCCTTGCTCTCCTCTATTTTAAACATTATGGGTCCCTATAAAACTTCCTTTGAAAAGAGGCTTTTGTGGCCAATAAAAGTTTGAAATCCACCAGACTGAAAAATCTTGTACACTGCGCCCAGCCCTGACGTTCTCCGAATTCTAAAAATCGCTGTGTTACAATCTCTTTGAGAGAACAAATAATACTCAAAGACTCAAGGTTCTGGATACGTGTGAGCAATGTGTTTGTGCGTGTGTGTGTTTAATCCTTCACTTTTTTTTTTTTTGTTCTTTGATGCCTGTTTCTCAGACACAAACCACATGCAAACATTTCACCTGGAATGTTTGGCGGCCCTCAAGTTATTTACGTGCACAACGTGTCTGCAGGCAAAGCGGGACAAGTGAGCCTCTGTGTCTGGCACGGTCTTGTGTGCTTTGCGCTCTGCAGGTGGGGAAGACAAGGCCGTCCCATGGCGTGCAAAAGGGCAAGCCTGAGAGGAACACGACTCCGCCAGGCAGGTACTCACACCCTTGGCTTTCCACTTCTCCTGCCGGCCTGCCTCCACCCCCCAGGCCCTCCCTGATTCTTGCCCATCTCTGCAAGATGGAAAAAAAAAAAAAAAGACAGGAAATGGAGCCCAGTAACCATTTCAAGATGGTGAGGGGATGCTAGAAAATCTGCACTGGATGGGCTGCAGACTCGTAGCCTTTCCAAAGGCTCACTGAGTCAAACTCCCAGACCCGGGCCCATCCCAGTACCATAGCTGCACGCCCAGCCTGAGGGCAAATGAGATTTGAGGCAGGCTCTCCCTGGGTGACAGGTAAAATCTTCAGCATCCTGCACAGACAGGCCTTCCGGTCCAGCCTAAGGTTCCAGCAGAGGGGAGCAAAAGAGAGGAAATCCAGACGGCAAATAAATCAAAAATAATTTCTATTTCTCTTTGGACCATGTGGGTTTTGTTTTGGGGGGGAAGGGTAGAGCACACATGCTTTTTTGATTACATGTTCACTATGCCACCTAAAAATGAGCAGATAAACAGCCTGGAAAGCTAAAAGAGGCCCTGGGGATCATCTAGTTCACCTGTCTCATTTTAAGGATGGGAGAACTAAGACCCAGAATGGGGAAGCTCCTTGCTGGGAAGCATCCAGCTATAGAAGAATTTAGTCTGGACCTCAGGCCACTAGCTGTTTCCTTCAGCTCCCAAGGCTCAAGGCCCCTGCTTTAGTCACGGCACACTGCGGCGAGAGAGGGCAGGAGGGCTGTGTGCAGCACATGTGGGGACACAGTACCTGCGTGTAGGAGGGTTATCAGGGCAGCCACGTGTGGTTGTTCAGGTTGTGTGCTGCACAAGGCCGCCCACCATGGAGTGAATGAGACCTGAGATGTGGTTCCCACTGCATGCGCAGCTGTGTGGGGCTCTGTCAGCTTAGAGGAATTGTCACAGAAGTGCTCCAGGGGCTAGCAGGGCTTCCGGGGAGCAGTGAGTGTTCTCACGGGAGAGATTGGAACACGGGCCCAAGGTGAGTTTATCGGGCAGAGAAGGAAGAGCAGGCAGTCTGTGAGAGGGAGGATGTACAAAGGGCCTCGTGAGGCACATGTCAGACACAGCTCTCTCTGGGCCTCGGCAGGGCCCCCTGTGACACCCAGGCCTCCATCTCCTGCACATCCAGGAGGACCAGGCCAGGAAAATCCCTCTCTGGACACCATCTTAGAGTAGAGGGTTACAGACCCTGCCCCTCCACGTCACCCCACTGCCCTGTCCCAGCCACTCCGGTGTCCTGACGTAACCCTCGTAAGACTCTGTCACCACCATACAGCTTGCTGCTCTGTGGGGCGCCCTCTGCAGCCTCCCCCCATCTCTGCTGGCCGTCTGCCCTGCTCCCTCCCCCACCTCCTGAGCACAGAGGAAGCCAACCAGCCTGAGGAAGGGGGAGCCAGCCCAGCTGCTCTGCCTGCCTCTCAGGGTCAGCTGGCGGCAAGCATCCCTCTCCTCCGCTCCCCCAACTTCTGCTGCTTTAGGAAAGGGCTGAAGACACAGATTCTAAATATAGGTACATCTCCCATCCTCCTGCCCGGCTAATATTAGCCCTTTTGTGGAATCCACTGACAGCATTATTCCCCCCCCCCCTTTTTTTTTGGCTGCACTGGTGGGAATTCTTCTGCTTACAGTAAGGCAGGCTGAGCCAGCAAAAGACTGGGGACCACACTGAGCCAAATACAGTGAGAGCTCTGCTAACTGGGGGCTGTGCCAGATGATTTATGGAGCTCCTTTCCAACACAAGATTTATGATTCTGCGAACGGGGAGGCTTGGGAAATGGGGGTGGGGCTGGTTCTGGTTAATTGAATTTGTCAGCTTCCAGATGGAGGAGGCACTAACATTTGCTGATAATTTACTCCGAGCCAGGGATACCACCGAGGATTTCAAATATGTGATTTCCTTGAATCTTACAACAGCCCCAGGAAAGGGGTAGGATCGTTATCCCTATTTTACAGATGAGGGCACTGAGGCTCAACTGGCTTTATGACAAACAGCTAGTCAATGTAAAGATGAGATTTGAACCCAGGTCTCGGTGGCCCTAAAGCCTTGCTTGACTGTTTATTTGCTTCGACCCTGGCAGAAAATCCTTGCAAAACAGTATGGGTATGATTCCTCTGTATGGTCCGTAGCTAGGGTCTGAGAAGCAAAGCAGGACTTGAGTCAGGGGACTTGAACTCTGGGCCTGCCTCTGTCAGGCCAACTTGGAGTAACTGGTTAAGCGTCTCTGAGCCTGGGTTTTCCCATCTGTAGGTAAAGGAACTCCAAAGGCACTTGAGCCAGGACGCGTGGCATCCATGTTGCATTTCTCTGGGTAGGTCTTTATTGTAATGGTCAGTTCTCACTACCCAGCACTAAAATGCAGCCTGAAAAGGGCCCGGGGATAGGGGAGCATAAACTGAGGGCAGAGGGCAAAACGTGTTACTGGCCAGAAGGTTCCAAAGTTGCTTTCCTACAAGATTTCAGCTCATTGTCTTGCAACTCTGTCTCTGCAAAGTAAAAGAGAATGAGGAAAGCTAATTCTGCCTGAGGCAGCATAGCCCAAATGAGGTCCTCGGGGTTTCTCAAATGCACTTGGAGAGAAGAAGGTGGATTCAAGAGAGGGTGTGAGTGACCAGTGATACATGGGGGAAGAGTGGGTATTGACTTCATTCAATTGTTTATCTTCCCATCTTGTTCCAAAGGACGACTTAACGCAAGAGGATTTAGGAGCTGCTGATGGCTGAGGACAGCAATGCCATTCACTGAGAAAGAAGCAGAGCGCGTGAAGACAGCTGATCGAGTCTAGAAACACAGTGATGAGTGCTTGTCTCCACTGGGAAAACGAGACTGGCCAGACCAACGGACTCGTGTCTGTCCATTGGATTGTTCTCCCGCACCTGCCGTCCAGGGCGGTCGGCCTCCCTCACGGTGTTTTTTGATTAATAACTCAGAACCGAAGACCGGGCCCTGCTTGATAGCTCCTGAGAACCTAATGGAAGGATCTCTTCCCAGACTCCAGACGCAGGAGAAGCTCATCCAGCAAGCAGAGCCAGGGGAAATCCCCCAAATCTTATCCCTTCATCTTCGCCGTATTTTTTGGAAATTGAACCGATCCTAAAATTTCACTCCAAAAATGTTTCCTGGACCATTTCTCCCAGGAAGAAAGCAGGCCCATTAGCGTGCCACTCAAGTGGCCCGTGCGGTCCCTCGGGAATTCTCAGAGCTAGCAGCTTCTGAGCAGTACTGGGTATGTGTGTGCATGTGCACAAGCAACAGGCGGGGGTGGTGACACTGTCACTACTAAGAAATCACAAACAACAGGATTGTTTCCAAGGTGAGACAGGGGTACTGCTTCCACACAGAAACAAAGAGAGCCTGAAGGGAAATCACACAGGCCTGCCAACATGTGCACATGCAGACAAGTGCACGGGGTCCAGGGACACAGGTGCTCCCAGCTCCCACATATAGGGGCCCAGACGCGCATGCCCACGGAATGGACAAGTTCATACGCATCAACATCTGCAGAGTCCCCAGACACATAGGCACACAACTGTGGCTCAGCCTTCTAAGCGTCCTTAGACTTGGGGCTATTAGGGCCAGGGTGGGGGAGGGGGGGCTCCCTCCAAGCTGAAAGTGCGCCACCTTAGGGACAGCCTTGCTAGGCACCAGCTGTGGAGGCTTTCCAATCTGATGGTTTCCCAGAATCCTCCACAGTGTCATTACATTCATTTTCACAGCTGTTTCCTGATCACCTTCTGCCCAGAAGGCCCAGGAATGAGTGCTCTGTGTGGAGGACGAAGAACACAGACCTTAGGGAGCTTAACATCAGAGGAGAGGCTGCAGACAAGACAGTGTTAAGGAGCCAGGCAGGCGGGCAGGGAGAGGAGACAGGCTACTTTAGAGTCAAGCCTATATCGGTATATAGAGTCAAGTCCAGCAAGGTGGGAGCACCTAATGATGCTCCAAAGACATTTACTCACAGGTGATGAATTAATTCAGGGCTATTTCAGGCCACACTCGGTCTCTCCATCTTCCCTCTTCACTCTCCCAGCCCCGCCCCCCGCCTCGTCCCCATTCCTTATAGCCCATCCTGGGGGGCGGGGCCCTTCCTCACCAGGCAGAACCTGTCTCCCCATTTGAACCCCCTCCCTAATACCCCACTCCCCATTCCTATGCCACTGAATTTCTCCTGGCTCCTCCCGGATGCCAGACGCTTCCAGGTCTCAGAGCCTTGCGCAGAGTTTCCCTCTGCCAGGAATACCCTTTATTTCCTTGTCTGCTCGGTAAACTCTTCCCCATCCTTCAAGATACATATCAAATATCCCCTGCTGTTCTGCAGTGTTTTCACACCCCTCTTCCCCCTCCCTTTCTCTTTCCCCAGTCTGATTCACTGCAGCTTCCAAAGGGTGCCCCCCCCCCCCCCCCCGCAAAGACCTTGCTTCATCCTCTTGTGGCTGTCTGCCCACAGTGAGCAGCTCCAGGGGGGCCCCCTGTCCCACTCATCCCAGAGCCTGGCCCTCAGTATGTGATGCTGGGTAGGGGCGGGGGGGGGGGGGAGTACACAGCAGGGCCTGGTTCTGGGCTTTATGGAGTCCCTTAGCTTCCTCTCTCACTGGAATGGGAACAGAAGCAGCACTGGATGGCAAGATGGCAGTGAGTCTGGGGCACAGACGACTAAGCCTGTGTCTAGGGCTGCTGCAATGACGCGTGTTCCCCCTGGGACCCATTCCAGGGTGTAATTCCCCATTTCTCTGCACCCTTGCCCCCTGGCATGTGGCTCCTGCAGCCTCCTGTCCCACTTAACCTCCCCAAAGCACTCTTCTCTGGAGCCCCTGGGTATAAAACATCATTAAGGACACATCTCTCCCAGGTTAAACTTTCTAACTCCCCAATGCCCAAGAGGTGCTGCTCTGCCTTTTGGCTGTAGAAACTGGGGCAGCCGTGCTGGGTCAGCGGAAGCGGGAGCTGTGGGGCCCTTCCTGCCCCTCAGGGAGGCCCCAAATTGATTAATACCTGCTTGGCCCACTCAGCAAAATAAACTCATAAAATGAGATGATTTAAAATCTTCCTTTCTCTACTGGCTTATTTATATTTCTAAAAGGTCACAGTCAATTCTTTTTTTTTTTCTTAACTGGACAGAAACCTGGAAAGAGTAATAGGTTGAGAGATAGAAGTAAATTCAGCTGCAAAAACATCTGAGTGTCTTTACATGCTGACCATGGCATTAGGCTGTGCACATAGAGAGGTGAGGGAGATGTATGCCCAGTCCTCCAGGAGCCCCTGTGTTAGTGGAAAAGCAGGGCTTCCTTGTTCGCGTTCAGACTCAAAAGGCAATCCTTAGCATCCCTGATGTGCCCGGGGATGTCACAGGGATTGTTACATGGTCTTCTCACAGCAACCCTATGAGGGAAGTATTATTACCATTTCTACCTCATAGATGAGAACACTGAGGCTCAGAGGGTTAAATGATTTGTCCAGGGTCAAGCAGCCGGTGAGTAGATTTAAACCGTGGTTTATGTGGCTCCTGACAGTGATGGTCTTGCTTTCATAACAAAATGGGCACATCTTTGGTCCAGCGGTGGAGAATTTTGAAGATTTCTGGAGAACGCTTATTTCATTTCATTGTCACAACAACCCTAAGAAGTAGGCGTCAATGTCTCTGTGTTACCAAGGAGAAAACTGAGATTCAGTGTTATCCATCCCAGCTTGGAAATGGGAGTCAGGACCAGAATTCAATATTTCTGAGCCTGACCTCCCAGTGAGCTGGGAGGATGGTCCTTCTAGGGCCAAGGAAGTAAAGAAAAAGTCCAGGGGATGGGGGATGCTCAAGGACAAGGCCCTCACAGACTTGGGACAATTCTCCATTGTCTAGACCTGACCTTTGTTACCAAATCTTGTGTCAGTTCTGCCTCTTAAAAACATCAAAATCCTGTCAAAAGACAGGAAAGCATTTGACAAAATCTAACACCGTTTCATGAGAAAAAAAACGTAACAAACTATGAATGCAAGGAATCTTCAACCTGATAAAGGCCATCTGAAAACCCACAGCTAACATTGGACTTCATGGTGAAAGGCTATTTCCCTCTAGGATTAGAAACAAGATAAAGTGTGTGTGTTCTCACCACTTCTATTCAATACTATACTGGAAGTTCTAACCAGGGAAATTAGCCAAATAAATAAATGAATAAATAAATAAATGAATGAATGAATGAATGAATAAATAAATAAATAAATAAATAAATAAATAAAACAAGGGCATCCATTTTAGGGAAAGGGGGAAGAAAACTATCTCCTCTCATAGATCGATGAGAAGATCTAGTACCTAGAAAATCTTAATGAATCCACAGAAAAATTAGAATAAACGAGTCCCTCAAGGTTGCAGAATACAAAATTATTATACAAAAGTCATTTGTTTTCTATATACTAGCAATGAGCAACCCAAAAATGAAAACAAGAAAACGATTCACCACTGCATCAAAAACCATAAAATATTTAGGAATGCATTTGAAAAACAAATGCAAGACTTCTTCACAAGTATGGATGTCATGTGAAGTAGTGAATACCATTAAACACCAAAGAGAGGGAAAGACATCCATGTTCATGAACTGAAAGACGTAATATTATTTTGATGGCAACTCTCTCAGCTTGCTTTATAGATTCAATGTGTTCCCTACTGAAAACTCCCTGCTTGAGTTTTTTTTAAAGAAATTGATAAGTGGATCCTAAAATTCATATACAAATGCAAGAGACACAGAGTACCCAAAACAATCTTGAAAAAGAACAAATTGAGAAGACAGAATTTCTCAATTTCAAACCTGCTATGACGCTACACTAATCAAAAACAGTGTAATATTGGCATCAGGATATAGATCAATGGATCAATGAAATAGAACTCAGAGTCCATAAATGAACCCTCACAATAATTTATTTTAAGTTTATTTATTTTGAGAGAGAGACACAGAGAGAGAGAGAGAAAGAGAGAGAGACAATGAGCAGAGGACGGGCAGAGAGAATGGGAGAGAGAATCCCAAGCAGGCTCCACACTGTCAGCACAGAGCCTGATGCGGGGCTTGAATTCATGAACCATGAGACCATGACCTGAGCCAAAATCAAGAGTCGGACACTTAACCGACTGAGCCACCAGTGCCACAAAGACCTTCACACTTCTGACCAGCTGACTTTTGACAAGAATACAAGACAATTCAATGGGGAAAGAATGGCCTTTTCAAAAAATGGTGCTAGGACAACCGGTAATCTACATGCAGAAGCATGAAGTTGGTCCCATACCTCACACAAGATACAAAGATGAACCCAAAGTGGATCAAAACTCTTAGATGAACACACAGGATCAAGTGTTCATGACTTTGGGTTAAGCAATGGTTTGTTAGATGTGATACCTGAAGCACAAGTGACCAAAAAAAAAAAAAATAGATGAATTGGACTTCATCCAAATTAACAACTTTTGTGCTTCAAATAATATTATCAAGAAAGTGAAAAGACAACTCAGAATGGTAGAAAATATTTGCAAACCATATATTGGACAAGTGACTTGTATCCAGAATATAAAAAGAACTCTTGTAACTCAACAATAAAAAGAAAAGAACCCAATTAAGAAATGGGCAAAGGGGTACCTGGGTGGCTCAGTCGGTTAAGTGTTGGCTCTTGATTTTGGCTCAGGTCGTAATCTCACAGTTTGTGAGATCACGCTCCACATCAAGCCCAGCATTGGGGTCTGCACTGGCAGTGTGGAGCCTGCTTGCAATCTCTCTCCCTCTCTCTTCGCCTCTCCCTCACTTGTGCACTCTCTCTCTCAAAAGCAAAAACAAAAAAAAACTTAAAAAAAAGTGGGCAAAGAATTTGAGTAGACATTTCTCCAAAGAAGATATAAAAGTAAAGATGCTAAACATCATTAGTCATTAGGGAAATCTGAATCAAAGCCATAATGAGATGTCACTTCAAACCCATAAGAATGTTTTTAAAAAAGAGAGAGACAGTAAAAAGTGTTGGGAAAAAAAATGTAAAAAAAAAAATTGGAAACTTCTTACATTGCTGCTGGGATTGTAAAATGATACAGCTACTTTTGAAAACAGACTGGCAGCTCCTGAAAATGTTGATCATATGACCTACCCACATCACTTCTAGGTATGAACACAAAAGAACTAAAAATATATGCTCAGAGCGCCTGGGTGGTTCAGTCAGTTAAGCCTCCGACCTTTGGTTTCGGTTCAGGTCATGGTTCACGAGTCCAAGCCCTACACTGGGATCCACACTGACCGTGCAGAGCCCACTGGGGATTTTCTCTCTCTCTCTCTCTCTCTCTCTCTCTCTCTCTCTCTCTCTCTCTCTTTCTGTCCTTCTCCTGCTCATGCTCTCTCTCTTAAAATAAATAAACTTAAAAAAATATGTGTGTGTGTGTGTGTGTGTGTGTGTTCACACAAACTTGCACATGAATGTTCTTAGCAGGATTGTCCATAACAGCTAAAAAATAGAAATAACCGAAACAACAACTAAAAAATGGGTAAACAAAATGGTGGATGCACATGTGTGTATGTGTGTGTATCAGTCAGCAATACGAAGGAATGAAGCACTGATACATGCTACAACAAGGATGAACCTTGAAAACGTTATGCTAACGTGCGAAATCAGACACAGAGCCAACATACTATGTGATTCTACTGAAATAAAACGTCCAGCATAAGCAAGTCCACAGAGGGAAAGAGATTAGTGGCTGCTGGGGGCTGGGGAAGCAGGGAATGGGGAGTGACCGCTAATGCACATGGGGTTTCTTTTGGGGGTAATGAAATGTTCTAAAATTAGACACTGGTGATAGTTGGACAAGTCTGTGGATATACTGGAAAACACTGAATTGTACAATTTAAAATTTAAAATTCACCCATAAAAGGGTGAATTTTATGGCATGTGAATTAGATCTCAATGATGCTGTTATAAAAAAAAAAACATATGCATGAAAGAGACTGCAGGGAATGTGGAAAATGGAAACAGCTGACTTGTTAGAAGTGGTGAGATGGAAGGTAATTTTCTTTTTTTCCTGTTATTGTTGTTGTAATGTTGTTTGGCCGCACCGTGTGAAAAGGAGAGAGGGAGAGAGAGTGACAGTCCAGTAGAGAAGATGAGAGCTGGCTTTGGAGTCCAGGGCTGCGAGGTTGACAAACCTTTCTCTGCTAGTTGCCCTTACTTTGCTAGACTGTGTGCTCTTCAGCCAGTGGCTTCACCTCCCTGGGCTGTGATTTCTCTTTCTTGGGAGTGGAATAATATGACCCTAGTAGGGCTCCTGTGAGGATCCCTTGAGGACTTACATACACAGAGCACATGTGTGGCAGATGCACACAGTGGCCATTATCTTTCATCTTCATTTATTTATTCAAATAATTATGGAGCCTCTGTTCCATACTGGGGATATAGATGAACTAAGAGTGGACCTTGTTCTTAAATATCCTGGAGTTTAGAGAAGACGGACATAAATAACCAAAACAAGCTCACCGAGAAGGGTCCGAGCAAAGATATCCACAAACAGCTTGGTGGGCAAGTTCTCAGTACAGACCAAATACATTTGCGAATTTGCGTTGGGAGCTACTGGGGCCAGGTCGAGAGATGGGAACCCACAGGATAATGACAGCATCCACGACCACAGATCACATATTTGTTCTATAGCATGCTCTCGTGTATAGGGTCACATGCCATCCCCAGAGACTGCCAGCAAGGAAGTAGGATTACCGTACTTTAGAAATGAGAAGACTAAGTCTTAGAGGGGTCAAGAGGGTGTTCTGTTCTCATAAAGCCAGCTTGAGGTGCAAGACCCCTTCTATTTTGCCACAGCTGCATCTTCTGAGCAATGTTGGCTACATCCTACTAAGAAGGAACACTGGGAGGGTCAGGGTGAAGAATCAGAAAATGAAGGGGAGCTCTCTCCAAGTCAGGGCCAGTCGGAGGTATTGGGTATGTGACCTGTGAGAAACTTGCCAGATGGAGTCCCGAGAACCAATTCAGCCCTGGATCACCCTTCAAAGATTTATAGCATTCCTTGGGGAAATAGTCATGCTCTGTAGGTCATCAATATCTAGTAAATACTTCTCCACTGATCTCATTAAGTAATAAGCTGAGAGTGGGGAAGGAAAACATAGTAGCATCTATAGGGCACCTACCATACATAGGACATTATACAAGAAGCTTCCCCAAAAGTCGACTCTTGAGGCATTGCAGTGGCCACTTTCTCCACCGACACTGAGGTAACACTGATGACCAGAGAGGTAAAGTGTCCTGCCCAAGGTCACACAGAAAACCTATATAAGAAAGAAGAGTGAGCCTCCTTTCCACTCACCAGAAGGGTTGCAAGTTTCTCCCTGTGCAAAGGAGTCATAGTCTCAAGAGTAGAGGGCAGAATCCACATACTGCTTGTAAGAGTACAGAAGCTCCACAGCACCAGGGACGCATGCTGTCGTTTACACAAAAAAATACTGGTTTGCATTTCAAGGGTAAGGGGTGAGGCACTGATTTATTTTTGTATCCCAAGGGCTTAGCTTCCTAACTCGCCCAGAATAGGTGCCCCTACAGGTCTTCTTTAACAACAGCCTAATTGACCTTTGGTTTTGATGGAGCCAGCCCTCAGCTAACAGCAAGAGACTTCCCTTTACCAAATGCAACTTTCCCAAAGGAGCAGGATAACAGACGAGAGCGCAGGCATTCGGCACAGAGACCCAGATGGGTCCCTCAGTGATGCTGCCCGCTGGACTGGCCGAAGTCTCATTCTTCAAGAGCCGTTTGTTGGCTCCAGGGCCCGTCCCATCCCATTGACCCTGACGGTGCATCTGCGATCGCCAAGCCTCCTCACCTCCGCAACATCTGCAGAATCAGTTGAAATGGAGCACTGGTAGGCGCAAGGGGTCAAGCTGCACCCAGCACTCCATCATCACCCCACTCACAGAAATCAGAAGAGTGTCCAACCTGCCCAGTGGGGTCAGGTGTCCACCAGCACTCTGCAGTGATTCATGATAACCTGTAGGATTAACAACTGAGGCCTGCAGAGCTCTCAGCCAGGCAAGACTCAACAAGGGGAACTTGGAATCATCAAGATGGCCCCAACAAATGTCCCAAAGGTATAAAAGAAAGAACACAGACTTCGAGAGCCTACAGACCTTCGAGAAAGCCCAGCCCTCTCCTGCAACATGTCTCAACCTTCAGAGAGCATGTTGGCCTCTCTAAGCATCCGTCCCTTCACCAGCTAAACACACATGTCATGAGCTCCTGTTATGAAGGCCAGACAGGCTAATCAGATGGACCAGCTTGGCAGGAGATTGGTAACTTGTAAACGGGTGAAAGAGGGATGCCTGAGGAGGGCTGATGGTTGAGAGGGGAATAGATGAGATGAAGAGAAAATGTGTGGTGAGAGATAGAGAGAGAGAGAGAGAGAGAGAGAAAGCTGGGAAAAGGAAGTGAATCCTAGGGAAAACTGCATGTAGTAGAGGTAAAAGGAAAACAAGTCAGGGCTCAGAGGGAATGTGGTCAGAGGGGATAATAAGGAAGAGTATGAAAAAATCCACATTTCCACTGGACATGTCAGGGAAACTGTATAAGGTTTGCCAACGTTCAATTTTGTAAGAGCAATCATAACACTGGAGACTTCTTATTACACCATCGATAAATGTCTCCTACAGATGTAGAGGCCAAAGGTGGCAAGTGGGTTTCCTCTTACCAGCCAATTCTAACCGATTGATAATGTTTATCTGAGGCAACGTATCTGAACACGTTCTGAGGCCTCATCGGAACCCAGTGGTAAAGAGAGCTGTTTCAATTAGCGATGTCTGCAGTGGGGTATAAGAAAAGAACGGCAGCCTGCAAGCCATGTGTGCTGGATATTGGGATGTGTTGCCCAGATCAGCGCTCGGGGACCTGGGACGAAGGCACTCACTCCTCCAGCTGCAGGGACTGCTGCTGTGGGCTGCTGACAGCTCTCGCTGGGAGTCCCTCTCTGAACATGGCCCTCGGCCAGGAGACCGGCCTCACCCAGGGGCAGCCCACAGCTGCTGCTGCAGAGGGCAGGAAGACTGACTCCCCCTTACTCAATGTGGGGTATCTGAAGGGCCATCCCAGCTCCAGCCACTCCCCACGGGGACAGTCGATGTCTGTGCTGTGAATGCATTGCAGTCCAGCTCCTCCCCTGCCCAATCTTACCTCCCTTACAAATGCTGATCCTGAGGGTAAACCCAATGAACTCTGCATGCAAATCTCCCTGGAGTCTCGTCCCAGGAACCCAACGTAACACACCATGCATTTGCCATTCCTGCACAAGCTATACCCCTCCATGCCCAGATCCACATTTATGCCTCACCAAAGACCTAACGTAAGCCAGTGATGACACGTACTCCATCAGCTTTCCCTTTTCCCTTGTTTGCAAGGAAACTCAGAGGCAAGTTCTCTATTCTTTGTTCTCCTGCCTATGTAGAGGTCGATTTCTGCATTAGGCTTGGAGTCTCTCTAACCTAAAATGAGGGTTGGCTCCATTCCTCTTTTTATTTATTTATTAAAAGTTTATTTATTTGAGAGAGAGAAAGAGAGAGGGAGGGAGGGAGGGAGGGAGGGAGAGAATGAGGGGGGAGGGGCAGAGAGAGAAGGAGAGAGAATCCCAAGCAGGCTCCACATTGTTAGCACAGAGACCAGTGCGGGACTTGAACTCACGAACTGTGAGATCATGACCTGAGCCGAGATCAAGTGTCAGATGCTGAACCGACTCAGCCACCCATTCTCAGTCACGTTTCCTCCCAGCCTCTAACCCTACAGAGACAGCAGGTGTCCCTGACTCACTTTGGGGAGTCATCGTAAATTGAAGGTGTCACCAGGATGAAGAACAATATATGCTAACAACTCTCATTGGCCTGATGCTCCCAAGTTACAGGTATGCGTTAGTTTATAGACACAGTAAGTCTTTAAAGTTATTATTACTTCTTTTGAATAAAAGGTACAGAGAGGTTAAATGATTTCTCAACCAACTGCAGAACCTAGCCTAGAATCTGGGTTTCTTGACTGCTAGTCTTACAGATGCCAGCCACAGGGCAGAAACCACTCAGCTGGCCTCTGCTTCTCGCTCAGCGTCGGTGTATGGTCTCTAGAAAACACTGCAACACTGGAATTGGCCCAGGGGACTCCCTCCTGTCTCCCCTTCTACATCAGCAAAATCCTGGGGACTTGGGAGGGTTCAAACCCAGGGCCAGGCACTGAAGAGCGCTGTGGAACATAGGGAGCGATCTAACGATCCAGTGCCAGAATCCCCAGTACAGCCCCAACAGGGGGCCATCTTGTTCCTGTTTAGATCATTCCTTTGACGGGGAGCTCACTACCTCACACCGCTTCTCATTCTGTTGTCCCCTCATCTCCACAACTGGAAGAATATCAAAAAGAGAACCTGGGAAATTGACAGGAGATAATGACCCCTGCACATGGTAGCACTCGGTGAACAGAAGGACTTTTTCCACCTTCTATTAGACACAGAACAAGAGTAGAAGAGAATCCGCTTGTACGAAGGGCACCCTCAGCTCCAACCACACTGCTCGGGAATCGGTCCCTTCACAGCCCCGAGATAGAGCTGGAGAGGTCTGACGTGTGGGCATTGCTGCCAGACCACCCGGGTTTGAGCACGGGCTCTGCTATTTAGCTGTGTGACCTGGGAAAAGTCACTCTGTCACTCTGTGCCTCAAGCTCCTCATCTGGAAGATGAGGAGAGACTCGTGCTTTCTACTTCAGGGGGTCTGTCATGCGAATGCCTAAAACTCTGCCAAGCATAAGGTACCTGCCAGTTGTCCTTTTTGTCCTCACCCCTGTCTCACAGACAAGGAAACCAAGACTGGAAAGTCAAGCCATTTCCACAAAGTCAAACAGCTAATGAGGAGCAGAGCCTGGACAGAAATCGTGGTTTGCCTGAGTCCCAAGTCCCGGAACTTTCTTTTATTTTTTTTACTTTTTATTTTTTTTAATTTTTTTTTCAACGTTTTTTATTTATTTTTGGGACAGAGAGAGACAGAGCATGAACGGGGGAGAGGCAGAGAGAGAGGGAGACACAGAATCGGAAACAGGCTCCAGGCTCTGAGCCATCAGCCCAGAGCCCGACGCGGGGCTCGAACTCCCGGACCGCGAGATCGTGACCTGGCTGAAGTCGGACGCTTAACCGACGGCGCCACCCAGGCGCCCCTCCGGAGCTTTCTTTTAGAGGACGTTACTTCTGCCATCCCTTGTGCCCTTCTGTAAAAGAAGGGGGCTGGAAAGAACAAACACACATACGGAATTCCGCCCGAGAAGCTCACTGGAGGAAGCAGCTTGTTCACAAAGGCACAGCGGAGTGAATCCGGGAGTCATGTCCTTGGGCAGACGACAGAGCGTGCTACCTGCCTGCTGGAGGGACACGCCAGGGACCGGGGCCGAAAACACCAACTTGCTTCCCGTTCTGTCACCGCCGCAAAATCAGGGCCTCCGCTTTGGTGGCAGTGGGAAGGACGGGCGAGTTGCCGAGCCCCACGTGGCTGTGGGACTGGTGACAGTCGGGTGACTCTGAGGCCCTGGGTGGGACAAGGAAGCGCAGCAAGCACTCCTTAAAGATGAAAACCGCCTCAGTTCTGCAGCAGTGGTGCCGGCGTTAGGATGCAGCCAGCACGGGGCGTCCTGGCTCTGTCTGCACTAAGGAAGGCTTGAAAAAGCAGGAGTGAAGTTTAAAATATTTAAGAACTGATGTGTCACAGGCAGCAACCAATCAGAACAGACACGATGGCCAATGAGAGCAGATAGATGTTGGCTGTCAGCAAACTGTATGGCTACGGGAGTGCATCCGGGGCGAACATCAGTCTTGGCAGCAATGAAGCCCCACGTGGGAAAAAGAGGATGAACAGGAGGAGGCCCAGGCACCAACAGAGAATTGCCCACCCATCTGCAAAGAAGTCCCAGAGAGAAGTCCAGTAGACCCCCAGGGGTCTGCAGAGGATAGTTTGAAAACCACTGCTATGGGGGAAAGAGGTAAGGGCTTCAAGGTCCAACACACAGGCCCAGCAGCACCACTGCCTTCAGGATGCACAGAGCCACCTCCAGAAGAGCAAAGCCCTAAGCCCACCCAAAGACTTGCCCATGAAGGCTCAAACTGATATGTCTTCGTGTTGTCATTCTGCTTACTTTTCTCTTGACCACAGAGCGTTCATTTGTGTCTCCCAAAGCAGTTGGTCTCCTTCTAGCATTTACAGGCAGGCACCAGTGCACCTCACTGGCATCCCAGGGACACCAGACGTAGCCTGGAGTCATGCAGAGTGAGCCCTGGCCTGGTCAGGAGTCAACAGGTGGAATCCTAGTCCCGCCCAGGCATTTCAAGGCTCCCTCTCTCCCAGCTCTTCTCTACCTCCTTGCTGCTTGCTCTCCTTTCACTTAAAAGCACATGCTCCTGCTGCCCTCTAGGTAAAATCACAAGGGCTCAATTATCTTGCTGGCAATGAAGGAGGAGTACCATTTCTTCGGCTTGCGTAAGATAAAGCTCCACATGATGAAATAAGGCATTGGCCTGTGAGGTCTTCTGGGAAGGTACTGGAAGGGAAGGCCCTCCCTTGAGAGCAATGCACAAAGACCTTTCCCCTCACCCGGCCTCACCCGCCAATGAGTCTGCAGGCATACTTCCCAAGCCTAACAAACGGCCCCAGAAAGTGCCACTGAAACACTTCACCACTGTTCTCCACGGACTTCAAAATGTTGTGCCTACTGATGTTGACTTTGCCCCACCCGTGTCTTACAAATTGAGTCTACTTTCTTGTTATTAGCCGCTCTTCATACTGTCTTTAATAGATGACTGTGGCCTCCTAGCCTTCTCTGGCTTTGTCCCTCTTGAATGGAAACTTCATAGAGCCTTTGGTATGCAGGCACTGGATTTGAGTGACAGCTCCAGGAATTTACTGAAGGAGCCATGGGCACGGGCTGGGGCTATGTGGGATGCTGGGACATCTGGAGAAGGCCCAAACATCCAGGCAAACCAAAACATTATAGCTGAGCGCCATGTTCTTATGTCAGTAAGCCAGGCTCCCACCCAGCTTTGCCACTCTCAGCTCGATAACCTGAGAAAGTTACCCAAACTCTTCAAGCCTCTGTTTTCTTTGGTGGAAAACAGTTATAACATTAGTTAGTATCTACCTTACATGGTTATTTTAAGAATGAAGCAAAATAACATATACAAAGCACTTAGCACCTTGCCTAGCACATAGTCAGCAATCAGGAAAGCTGGCCATTATTAATATGCTTAATCACTCAAATATTTGTTGATTAGTTGCTACAGGCCTCATATCCTGCTACTGGCTGGAACTTACAGGTTCTGCCCTCAAGAACGTTACCATTCAGTGGGAAAAGACAACCAACAATTAGGATGTACTATGATAAATGCTTTGCTAATAATTACTTTTATTTTTTTAAGTTTACTTATTTATTTTGAGAGAGAGAGTATGGGTGTGTGAGCAGGACAGGGGCAGAGAGAGAGGGAGAAAGAGAGAATCCCAAGCAGGCTCTGCACTGTCAGTGCAGAGCCCAATGTGAGGCTCGAACTCACAAACTGTGAGATCATGACCTGAGCCGAAGTCGGACACTTAACTGACTGAGCCCCCCAGGTGCCCCGTTGTTAATAATTACTTTTAAAAGAACCATCTCTAAAAGGTGACAATCACTTTTTGCTAGCCATTGTGTGGTACACACTTTATATAAGACAAGAGCAAAGCTTTTTGGTTCAAATATGTGGGCTCAAATCCTAGCATTATCACCGAATACCTGAATACTCTTAGCCATGTTAACTTCTTTGAAACCTAGTTTATCTGGGAAAAAAATGGCCATAAAAATTAGAAAAAAAAGTGTATCTAAGATGTTACCATAGTGCCTTGCCCACAGTAGGTGCTCAATACATGTTTTTTATTAAGGGTGATTAAGGGTGTCTGAAGAGCTCATGTTGGCTATTGTCCCAATCCTAAAGGTCTGTCTGGGTAGGTGTTAAGGTCAAGGAAGGACATCCACCCAGCATGTGTGGCAGGGCTGTGATGTTCAGAGGCTTGTCTGGCTTGGAGCCAGTTCTGAGCCAATGACTGGAGCCATAGGGACCAGAGGCTGGCCACTCCAATGAAATTGCTGGCAAGGATGAGGCAGAAGATTCCAAACAGGGCAGGTCCCCCAGGGCCAAGAGAAATGGAGTAGGTTGGTGTAGTAAGAGGCCAAGCTAGGACACAGATGAGGGCCTGTTATATTCTAGAAGGCATGAGAGCCCCAACTGGGGGCGCTCTGCTACCTGGGGCCAGTGGCCTCTAAGGAGACCTCAAACACTGCTGCACAATCAACCCCTCACCCGGGCTGGGGAGTGTGGGGAGTGAACAAGGACGATGCAGGCAGAACTCCACAACTTACAGGATGGATAACCTTGGAAAAGGAGCCATGCAAATCAGAACATACCAGCCCCAGAACTGAGCCAGTGCACGAAGAACAGAACTGCACCAAGTCAGGCCTGCTTACACGAATGAACATTCTCGCAGCATCGCTTGATAAGCCTGTTGCTAAGCCTGCCAAGCTTCTCGTCACAGAGCACTTCGCTCTCAGCTCAGGAAAGATAATCACTCTGGGAACCGGCTTCCTCAGGAGACCTGGCAGAATGCTTTCAGTCTAGAGC
This sequence comes from Prionailurus bengalensis, assembly GCF_016509475.1. Taxonomy (NCBI): domain Eukaryota; kingdom Metazoa; phylum Chordata; class Mammalia; order Carnivora; family Felidae; genus Prionailurus; species Prionailurus bengalensis. The sequence goes on along the minus strand of NC_057346.1, from coordinate 53,188,383 downwards.
GAAACCTACCTTTCAACAGAGCTTCGCCCCTCCCACATCAGACAAGGGGAAACCCAATCCGTAAAGGAAAGGGTTTGCACACACACAGTCCTGCCGGGTGTCGCTGGCTGTAAGTGACCCTCAGGGAAAGGAAGGAGCCCCGATCTCTCTCGGCTTGGGGCACCTCCAAAACAAAGACCCTAAAGTCTCCTGCTGGAACAACGCGAGACACAGAACGCTCAGATTCCAGGCACACCCGCAGGTATCATCTGTCAGTCCTGACACCAGCCCTGTCTGTGTCGAGGTCCAAGCGGAGAGATCAGACAAGTGCCAGGGTAGGGCAGGGGCAGGGGAGAGCAGGAAGGGGGAGCAAAGGCTTTGGAGAGACCAATACGAATTACAGCAGTTTTTATCTGACACCAAAGAACAGGGCAAGGGAGAGCTGTGTGATCCAAGCAAGGATGAAAGACAGGCTGGCCTCCCCTTGTAATGTAAGAGTTTAATGATACTTATTAAAAGCCCATTTCTGGGTCCTGTTGAAAAATTACACCCATAAGTGTTTCTTTTTTTCATATAAATCGCTTCCTAGCGATCAAGTGCGTGCGTGTGCATGCACACACACACAGTATACGAATTCCACCCCTCACACTTGTACACACACATTCCCCACAAATCCTGCACATCCCATCTACCACACACATGTCAGTACATCTTCATCAAGGATGGGCACCACTCACCACACACACACACACACACACACACACATACACACACACACACACTGTAAGGCAGGAAAACCAGGCCTGGTCCCCAAGGTTATTCACACACCCTTTGAAACTGCAGACTTTGAGGGAGCCCAAGAGCTTCGTGCTCAAGTTGTCATCCCCACAAACAAACAGCACAGCCTCTAATCCTATCATTCTCCACGTCTTGCCTGAGGCCAGGCAGCCTTGCAAAAGCCGAAGCTACCGGGATCATTAAGCTCTGGCAGAAAGCAACAGCATTCAGTAGGGCCACTGCGGGAGAAGGGGTCTGTGCCCCTCTTGCTCATGGCAGATTCTCTCTGATGTGCTGAGTCCCAACCACCTGGAGGAGGTGGCCCTGGGCTTCCGCCTGGGACATATTTTCTTCTGGCTACGAGCTTACTCTGAGCCCAAGGCCGCCTTCACTCTCAGAGAAGACACTGTTTTCTGGAATAATCAGCTAGACACAAGAAAAGTACCCCTTGCAGAAGATTAGCCTTGCATCAGCATTGGCTCCGTCCTGTTGCTCCCTAATGTTTTACTCACTGCTAAGGGGTAGGGTTCAAACGCTAAAATCATCAGGTAGAATAGTTTGCTGTTAACAGAAACAAATGCTTTGAAGTTAGGAAATCTGGCTTCAAGGTCAGCTTTAGCGTTTTCTCTGCATGGTCTTGCCAACTCTCTGAGCCATGGTTTTCTGCTTGGCAAAATGGCAATAAGCAGCTTCTTTCCATCTTATGGAGTTTGGGGGAAGATCACAAAATGCCCTACACACTGTAAACTCCAAAGCAGATGTTAGAAATTTTCATGATGAGACAGTAATGAGGAAATGGAGGAGCTCATAAATTGGGCTGTGAGTGCCTCAAGGGCAAAGCCTGTGCTGTATTTATCTTGTTATCCTCAGTACCTGGCACAAAGGGCTGGCACCAAATATTCTGGGGAAAAACAGTTTGAAAGAATCAGTGAACCCGTGAGTTAAGTGGCTTGTTCGAGGTCACAGAACAGCTTATGGTAGTACCGAAACCCAGATCCCCTCACCCCCTAATCCAGGGCTCCCTGTTCTAGATGCACCAAACTGCTGGGTCTCTGGAAGGGTCAATGATGTCAAACTAGCCACAGCGTGGGCCAGGTTTTAATGAGCCCTCCCATTCCCCGGGAAAGATCGAATATAGGCAGGCAATGCCCAGGAAGCCTTCACAAACTCGCTTGTTAAACATTCCAACTCAACAGTGAAAACATACAGAAACTACGGTGCACAGCATACCCAAATGCCTCCAACCAACTCATCTTATATTCTGTCTTGAATTGTACGAATCAGAAAAATCACGAGATTCGGCCGCGGAGATTAGAAGTATATCTTGTTTCCAGCTCACTGTCAGCATCAGCACTTACCTACTGACCAAATGTCCGGGAGATCACTAGCCCTCTCTGAGTCTCAGCTTTTCCATCTGCAAGAGAAGAAGATGATCACAATTAATCCCTTGAGACCACTGGACTAAAACGCATCAGAGGTTTTATACCTGATATCAGTTCCCAACTGCTTCTGATCCCACATAACTGGGGAAATTGCTAACAATCAGGAGCTGGAAGGGAATTATTTGAAAAATGAAGTGTGATAATTAATAGTTATGTGCCAAGCAGGGCACTGATGGTGTTCGACCCTCAGCCCAGAAAAGTCAGCCTTCCCATCATTTTGGCATTTATTTTTATTTTTCATCAATGTAAAAATGCAAAAGACCTTTGAAATACGAGGAGAAATAGAACAAACAAAAATGTCACTACCTCAACATACTCCCAACACTTGGGGGTATCTTCCCAATTTTTGTCTTCTAATGTACAGAGTTCACCATTTTGTAGAGCAGGGACCAGAAAGGTGCACTCTACTGCAAAGTGGCACGCAGATCATCATGCCCCCTGGCCCCTGCTGTTACACCACGACCAGTGCCCACATTATTAACTCTTTTTTATTCCCACATCAGCTTTATCAGCTTCCCCCAAGACTCTTGGACGGTGGTCAGGTCTCCAGCAGGCACTGTGCACATCAGACCCCAGGAAGAAGGAGGGGCTGGTCTTTCCCCAGTCTGGTTCAGTTACCTCACCTGCAGAATAAGGAGACCAGGCTGGCCAATCCCAGAGATCACTTTTAACTTAAAAAGATGAGGCTAAGGAAAAGTGAAGGAAACATATATTTGAGTCCCTATCATGTGACAATGAGTCTGTACTGTTGAGCTGGTAACATCTACAGATATTCTCTCAGGAGCCTCTTAACCACCCTGGGAGATTTTCTAGGCCAGAAAACCGTAACTCAGGGAGGTTCAGAGATCCACCCAAGACCTGCTACTGTCATTTTCGTTAACGCTCCTCACATTTTTGCCGTAGGGATGTCTCACCTCTTCTATCGTTTTACTAATTTGTCCAAATTGCTTCACATTTTTTGCTTAACTTTATTTTTAAAGGATGTCTTTAAAAGTTTGTGCTGCATTTTATTCCTGCCCCTTCTCTCTAAGGCCCACTGAAAGGCAGTCTTTCAACTCAGATGGATTCCAGAATAGCAAGACAGTCGCTAATAACTTCAAGGAATTTTTAGTCACCACCATTCTATATAAAAAATCTCCATGAAGTCATAGGTTTGAAGTGTTGTTTTTAAATTTTTTTTCTAACATCCATTAAAATAAATAACTTTGGAAGTTTGGAATGCTCACGTATGCACTTTCCAGGGGTGCCTCTACTTTATCTTGGGAAGGCTGGTTTAGGGTCCCTCGCTATGATGCAGCCAGACTTTGGAACATAATTCTGTCCTATTTCAAAGCTGAAACGTCAAAAACATCTAATGCTTACTGAACACCAAGAAAGTTGCCTGAAGTCACACAGCCAGGAACGGAAGAAACTGCGACTTGGGCCCCCATGTGCCCACTTCCAACCCTGGCTCTGTGAACATTTTCAGTTTCTTCTCTGGCCTTCCTTGGAAACTCAGTGTGCAATTCTGCGGCATCAGGCCACCAACCAAGTTCTGCTTCCAAGTGGAGGCAGGGTCATCCTGTTCTATTAGGTCGCCAGCTTTCCCACACAGTGCCTGCATTGTGTCAATTCATATTTAAGTTCCCAAAAGGGCACTTTGGTAAGACGCTGCATAATTTCTAAAACCGAGCTTGGAAAATGTGAAGCGAATGTGATCCTTTATTCAAAGATCCAAGATAGTAACCAAGGAAATAGAAAGGGCTGGTAACATAACATCTTGGAATGCCACTGTCCCTGCAAATGAGTATAAGATCCCAGCCGAGGGAGGGAAAGGCAGAGAAAGTGGCAAAGCGGGCTTACTGGACACGGATCGAAGCTGCTGTTGGGTGTTGAATGTCTTTCTAAGCTTCTGTTTCCTGTCATCTGGTTTACAATTAATTGGCATGAATTTTTTATGACCAGAGAGCAAAGAGACTCAAAGGCCTGCAGAACGGGCTCAGACTTTCTTTCTGGGAGGGTTCCCTCATTTCTCATGAACACAAGCAACCAAGCTGTGCAGTCACAGGAAAGTGCAACGATCTTTCATTCTTGGTCCCACACCTCTTCCATGAAGTCTTCTCCCACCAGCCCGAGTCAGAATGAGTCGCCCCTCCCTTGGGTTTCCTTCTGGCAACACTTTAATTACAGTCTCTGTTACAGTGGTTATTGTTTTCTCTTCTACAGTATTATTTTTTCTGTTTACCCAAATACATTAAATATGATCAAAACTCATCCATCACTAGCAATATGACTTTAGACAGGTTTCCTTCTAAAACTTGTTGTATATAGACCCCCATGCACATTCACAAACATGTACATCCAGACACTTTATAAAATGGAATCCTATTACATACACTCATTTTAATCCTTTTTAAATGCACAATTAACCTCTATCGATGTATATATAGGCGTTTTCATTTTTTCACTAGTGAAATACTCCAATATTTTTGTACATGTATCTCTGTGTGGTTGCTTGATAGTATACTTAGACTATATTTATTTTGAAAGAGAGAGAGAGAGAGAGACAGACAGACAGAACGAACACACAAGGGGAGGGGCAGAGAGAGAGGGAAAGAGAGAATCCCAAGCAGGCTCTGCACTCCCAGCACAGAGCCCAACGTGGAGCTCAATCCCATGAACCGTGAGATCATGACGTGAGCTGAAATCAAGAGCCAGATGCTTAACAGGGTAAGCCACTGAGGCGCCCCTAAAGATTTTATTTTTAAGTCATCTCGACACCCAGTGTGGGACTCAGACTCATGACCCCGATATCAAGAGTTGCACAGTCCACTGACTGAGCCAGCCAGGTGCCCCTGTATTGCTCAACAGTTTAAAAAAATTCGAAACTGCCCCCCTACAAAAGACTATCACTGTCAGTTTCTACCAGCAGCATAGGGACATGCTAATCCTTCATGACCTCATCAGTTTTAGCATTAACATGCTTTTTTAGCTTTGTCAGTGTGATAGTCAAATGGAGCCTTGGTATCTTAATCGCTTCTTTTGGATATCAGTGGAACAAATGCCTCTATGTTTCTTGGCTAGTTTCAAGCCTTCTTTTAGGAGCTGCATGTTCACAATCCTTTGCCCATTGCTTGGTTGGGTGTTAACCTCTTTCTTGTTTGGTACCCAAGAGCTTACCGTTGGTCTTTTGCCTTGACTATGACTTTTAGCTTTCTTCCAGCATGTTCAATCATGGTGCACAGTGCTACCAGGTACTATTGCCCCAACAGAAACCTGGAGGCCCATCCTGACACCTCCCTGCGTGTTCTCCCCACAGATGACCAGCCACCAAGTCCTATCTGTCCTACTTCCTAAGTAGACCTTGAATCTGTTCCTGTTCATTTTTCTCACTCTCCAGCACCACAAACTTTGCCAAGCCCCCATCACCTCTCATCTGGTCTTTTGTCATGGCCTCCTAACGGTGCCCACAGCCTCTCCTCCACTTCTCTCACCATCCAGAAACAAGAAGGATTTGTTTTTTAAGGAGAATCAGATTGTCCCCACTGCTTAAAGCTCTTTGACAGCTTCCTTTCTCACTAAAGATCAAGTCCAAAGTCCAGAATGTGCACCTGTGCCTGCAGAGGCTGATTCTGGGACCCAGTTTCCACAGGGCTTGGGTCTCCTGATACATCCATCTCCCCTTAAGGCTCTGTGCTTTGTCACACTGGCTTCCCTTCTGGTCCTCAAATGGGTCATTCTTCTTCCCAGTCCAAGGCCCTGGATGTGCCATTCCATCTGCCTGAAAAGTTGTTTGCTCTCCTCTTTGCTGGCTAATCCAAACTTATCCTTCGGGCCTCTCAGCTTACACACCACCTCCTCAGAGAAGCCCTGAACCCCCCACACTAAGTGAGCTCCTCTGGCTATTTACCGGAGTTTTCCTTTGAGGCGTATCTTCCGAGGTACTCTGTGGTGGGGAAGAGGGCACTGAGTGTCCAGGCCCTACCCACGGGGAGGGCTGGGTTTCCCACTGTATCCACATGGACTTGAGGCCTGAGTGGGTCGTGACCTGCAAGGGAAGGGCGCCCATGAGTCACAAAGCAGGGCTGGCGAGGGCACAGGACAATGCCTCCTCTCTGGCAGTTCCTGCTCACAAGGTGCCAGCAACTCTGAGGCTCAGAGATGCTCCTTGAGCTCCACGTATCTCCTCTTCAGACGCAGGAGCTGATTTCAAAACATCCTGTTGACCCAAGCAGAGCCGGCCTTATTGCCACCAGCTGTCGGGAGTGAGGAGGTGCCCTCCCCTGAGGACCGGGCTGTTTCCAGCTTCATCATTGTTGGCGTGCAGATTTTTTCCCCCTGGACTTCTGCTGCTGCTGAGGTCCCCAAAATATGTTCACTTTAGCTTTCTTCTGGGTATTTCGGAGTCAAAGATTTTCTCCTTTTTCACTCTCTCAGTTAGATTTTAGTGTGTGTGTGTGTGTGTGTGTGTGTGATCACAGAAATGAAGCATTTCAGGTATGAAGCAATTTAGGATGAGAAAATTGTCCTCTAGCCACAAGGCCTTGGCCCTAATGCCCTAACAACCTACCATGGCCTGGCAGGCTCAAGAGTGAAATCCCGATGCATTAACTGGCCTTCCAAGGACCAGCTGTGTCCCCATCTGGGTGGCCTCACCACAGCTGTCTCATCTGCAGGTGCCCCCAGCCAGGGACGCTCTACATCAAGTTGCTCTCAGAGTGAGGTGGTTTTCTGGGTTGTGCAAGAGATCATAATGGTTTTATTATTTACCTAAAAGCATGCGAAGTCCAATAAGAATCCAAGATGCAGATACCACTGCATCTTTTCAACAGGGCTCATGGAGCCATGTGAGAGAGTCTTTTTAGTTTTCTTAAATGTTTATTTTTGAGAGAGAGAGAGAGAGAGAGGGAGAGCATGAGCAAGGGAGGGACAGAGAGACAGGGAGACAGAGGATCTGAAGCAGGCTCCATGTTAACAGCGCAGAGCCCGACTCGGGGCTCAAACCCGTGAACCGCAAGATCATGACCTGAGCCAAAGTTGGAAGCTTAACCGGCTGAGCCACCCAGTCGCCTGGCCTGTTTTAATTTTTACAAACCAAGCAAGTCAGCTCTCCCTGAAACATCAACTTTTCCACGCAGCAGCAGCTTCACGTTCCCCCTTTCATTCAACAAAGCAATTCCTGATGCTTACTCTGTGTGTCAGACCCAGACTGGAGTTGGTGGCCAGAAAGGCTTTCAGAGACAACATGGGCCTGACCCATGTTCGAATCCCCGCTCTGACTCAGAGTTGTGTGACACACAGAAAGCTACCTAACCTGCCTGAGCTTTGGCTTCCTCATCTGCAAAACAGAGATCCTTATCCAGGCACTGTGAGAATTCTATGCAATAGTGTTTCTCAAACCCCCAGCAGAGGCCTGCGAGTTGGCCCCAGCCAGCACTCACTGCTTTTATAATTTCGACAACTACTGATGGTCAGTTAGACACATTCCCTGCACTAAACGGTACAAGTGTTGTCATTAGGATGGGGGGAGTCTGTAATCTCAGCAGGACCCACATAGGAAGGGCTCCATTTTTGTGGGATGGGACTGGGCAAGGCAGGCTTCAAGCTAGACTCAAGAGCACAGTGTTGGCAAAACAAAGAGGTCCACGCAAGGGGTGTGAAATGTGGGAAGCACAAGCAGCAGGAGAAGTAAAATCTCTGGGAACACAGGCGCTAGCAAGCATGCAGGGTCGGAACTTGGAAGGCCTCGTGGACCAGGTTCTAGCAACAGGACCGTCCATCACTGGTTTTTAAGCTGGGCAATCACAGGGCCAGATGCGTCCTTGAGATCACGCACTCTGGCTGCAGGGAAGATGGATGGGAGGGGTGAGGCTAGGAATGAGGCAAGGGCAGGGAAAGCCAGAGCAGCAGCTGATCCAGGCCCAAGGGGAGGATCCCCGACTTCATTTATGAGGCTACTAGTCGTGCCTTGCCCGGTCGCCACAGCAGCCTGATTGCAGTGGCCCAGCGACCAGAGGCTGTGGGCCTGGCTGCTCTGGAGCTGCCCTGAGGAGCATGTAAAACGATCCACCCCCAAACAACCGTCTCCTTTCTGACTCAGCTGGGACGGTAGGGCCTGGGATTCAGGCTTTCCAGTCCCCGTGCCATCTCCCAGCCCATGCCTGCAGGGGACTGAGCTGCTGCCCAGGCTCCCTTAGTCACATTCATTCAATTCCAGTCGGTTACATGATTTGTGTGTGTGGACCCACGCTCAGATTTGAGGGTAGTGTGAGATTGCAACAGACAAGGTCATGGGCCCAAGAGGATTAGAGTCAAGGACACAGGTCTGCACCGTAACCCAAAGCTGAACGCTGAGTGTTCAAGGGAGGGCCAGCGACAGTGCTGTGGGCACCAAAGACATGGAGCTGTGGATTCTCCTTGGTGGCATCAGAAAAGCTTCGTGGAAAAGGCAGCACTTGCCTGGACCCTGGAGACCGAGAAGGCAGCTGATGGACAAAGGGTGGGTGAGGGGCATCCCAGGCTGAGGCAAGGCGGGTGTAGTGACAGTGGAGATGCCTTCTGTGGCTGGACCACAGAGGGTGAAGAGCGGGCGACAGGAGGCAAAAAGGCAGGAGGGGGGCAGAGGCCCTGCTGGACGAGGCCCGATGCCACTTTCTACCTTCTTCCCTAAGTCCCGGGAACTATGGCCACATAAGAAAGAACAAATCAGTAACCATTATTAGGCACCACTATACATCTGGCACAGTGAATTTTGTAATCATCCTGGGCGGTATATATATATCATCATCATCATCCCCATTTTACAACTGAAGAAACTAAGGCTCAGAGAAACCACATGACCTGCTTAAGGCTGCGGAGGCAGGGATAGAGCCCAAATACCTGAATCCGAGCTCAACGATCCTTCCTTTACACAACGGCAGCTCCCTAAATAATGAGGGCAGATGCTTGATACGCTTCAAACAGCCAGGGAAACACAGTCAGCATCACCGCCGCCACCACCCCTGTCACGGAGTCCAAGTTTTATCCCATAAAGGACAACGTGTACCAGATGCGCCTCTTTGTCGCACAATCTTACAAGGTTCCCGAGCACGTATGTTTAATTAAAATCAACCACTACCACTGACTGCCGATGGTCACGTTCCTTCCCATCCGTGTTTGTAATAACCTTTACAACAACCCTATAAAGCAGGTTTTACTTCCCCGCTTTTATAGCTGAGGACGTGGAGGCTTAGAAAGGCAAAGTGATTTGCCCCAGTTACTCGGAGCAGCAGAGGAAGAACCAGAAGTCTGTGTTTTGGCACCGGGACTTACCTGCCGTCCTCCAACTTAACGTGTTAAGAGCTCAACCTTTACCTCCCAAGGGTCCTCCTCTGCTGGTCCCCATCTCAGTGAGTGATGTCACTCTACCCCAGCAACACAAGCTACAAACCTAAGCCACCCTTTGATACCCCTCCCCTTCACAACACCCCCATATTAACCCATCATGGACCCCTGCCAATTCTAACCCTCCCATTCATCCCTTTCTCACCACCCCTGCCTCTACTACCCTAGTGGAGTCATCTCTCACCTGAGCTGCTGCGGGAGCCCCCCCCAGCCGGCCTTCCGGTATCCTGGGTTCATAGGAGATATGAACACTTCCCGGCTTCCGGGCCCACAGAGCCTGGCTCCTGCTGGAAGCTCTGCTTCCTCTCACCAAATGTCCTGCCCCTTTCATTTCTCAAACACCCCACTGTCTGTCCTGTTTCAGAGCATTTACACAGGCTGCTTCTTCTATCGCCACTCCCAGCTTCACAGGCCTGTCTTTCACATCTTAGCTCAAATAGCACTTCCTCCGGGAAGCCTTCCCAGACCCCCAGTCTAGGTCGGCAGGTACACAGCAGGACAGTTGTGCCTGTGGTTAAAATACGCAAACACTTCCCTACCGGTTGCTGTGTAGTCGGCGACCCGAGCCACTGGGTGCCTCCCACTGTGACCTGAGCTCTTGCCCAGAACCCAACAGCCCTCCCCACAAACCAGAGGATAAGGGATGTGTGGCAAATGGAAGGCCCCCAGGCCCTTGCTCAGCCCCATGGCAGAGGGCCGTTCTGACCAGCCTGTGCATGTTCAGTCGGGTGGCTAAATATTTTGAATGCCACCTCTGCTCTTGATCCTGTATTCCTCACGGTTCATAGTTACGGGTTTATCTGGGTGACTATTTAGAGTCATGAACTCTGGGAGGGCAAGAAGCACAAAAGTGAGCTTTACCACGTTGAGGCTCATCCCAGAAGACCTGAGTGACGGGGGAGTTAAATGAATGGACAGCTATTTCCCCTGCCTTTCTGGCTGCACCTGCTCAGCTTTTCCGACAACTTCAGGCATTGAGCAATGAAGAAGCCAGGCATCAAGGCGGGCAGAGCGGCCAAGGAGGGGCTGCCTGTCCTGTCAAGGTGAGGTCATGGTCTCTGCACCCTACAGATACTTGGGAGGTGGGAAAAAGGCACAGTCTTTCTGGGTTTGACTCTTCCCTGCTCGTGAGCCACTTTACCCATCTCGAGCCCATTTCCTGGTCCTTATCAATCAGGCAACACCTGAGTCCAAAAGGCCACCTTTTCTCATGGTTGTTATCACAAGACTCTCAGCAATTTCCCCCACTTCACCCCTCACTCTCTCGGATTCTCCTCGTGCACAAAGCATGGTCATAGAAGGTACATCTGGTCATGTCTTTCTTCTGTGGCTTCTCCTCAAGATGCATTCAAACCCACATCCAGGTTTATAAGGTCTTCATCTCTGGGCCCTGTCTGTCTGTCCGTCTAACCTCACCATCTGCTTCTATTCTTTTTTTTTTTTTTTTTTTTTAGTTTTTTAATGTTTTTTTTTTTTTATTTTTTTTTTAACGTTTTTATTTATTTTTGGGACAGAGAGAGACAGAGCATGAACGGGGGAGGGGCAGAGAGAGAGGGAGACACAGAATCGGAAACAGGCTCCAGGCTCTGAGCCATCAGCCCAGAGCCCGACGCGGGGCTCGAACTCACGGACCGCGAGATCGTGACCTGGCTGAAGCCGGACGCTTAACCGACTGCGCCACCCAGGCGCCCCTAATGTTTATTTTTGAGAGAGAGACAGAGAGAGACAGAGCATGAGCGGGGGAGGGGCAGAGAGTGAGGGAGATACAGAATCTGAGGCAGGCTCCAGGCTCTGAGCTGTCGGCACAAAGCCTGACACGGGACTCGAACCCATGAACTGCGAGATCACGACCTGAGCCAAAGTCAGACACTTTACCGACTGAGCCACGCAAGCACCCCATCTGCTTCTCTTCTGCTTCTCTTCTATTTCCTCCATCAACACACACTTTCTCCTGCCACAGGGCATTTGCACCTGCTATCCCAATTTCTGGAACTTGCCCCAGCTCATTTCCATCTACATTCTAGATTTTAGCTTACAAGGCATATACTTTGAAAGGCCTTTGCTGCCTAACCCTGGTCGATAGCTCCTCCTATCATCCACTGCTCTTGCTTTGTTGTATCTACTCAGCATGACTGAACTAGTTCTTCAATGTCTGACTTGAATAGAGGCCCCGTGTGGGCAGAGAGCATGTCATCTTGTCCACTGCTCTATCTATCCTCCCTGCTCAGCCCCCCGGGTTCCTGACACAAAGGCTCCAGCAATACTTGACAAACGAATAATCACTGTGATGAGGCTGTGAGCTTGGACCTTTCTCATCTGTCTCTAGGGTCAAAGCTGAAATGTAAATTCCAACGGCCACCATAGAGATTTCGGGAATCAGCCAATTAATTTACCTCTGTTCTGATGTGTGGAAAGGGTCTGAGAACACAGCAGTGCAGCTCCCTAAGGGACCAGACTGAATTCTTAGGAGATCACCTGAACCGTTAAAAACATAAATAAATAAACAAATGACTAGAAAGGAAGGAAGAAGTAGTCAAAGTCTCAGGGAAAAAATGCTGGTCAGGAATGGGCAAGGAAAAAAAAAAAAAAAACATCTAAAGCTTCCCCTTCACATGAAAAGGCAGCCCCTGAGTAAGGGAAGCACTGGGCCATGCTGTTCCAGGAAATGGGCACCAGAATGGATGCACTCTTGTCCCTCCTCTGACCCTGACAAACTGTGCGGCCCTCAGTCAGGCATTTGGCCTCTCTGCACCTCTGCTTCCCTCCCTGCAAAACAGCAAGAAGCACCCAGGACCTCCAGATCTGGATTCTCACACAAGGATCTGCGAGGAAAACTGGAGTGGGGAGGGCAGAAGCTGTGATGCACGCAGGCCCAGAGATCAGGGCACTGTAGCACTCCCCAGTGCAAGAGGCCTCAGGGCAGGGGGCCGGGTGTCAGAGGGAGCCCCCCCACCCCCTCTCCTCCAGCCTGCTCCAGGGTACTCGCTGCTCTGACATCTTCAGCCTCCAGCAAATTGGGGGATGGTTTTCTTATGTAACAACGTCACCCAGCCTGCACGGGGCAGAGGGAATGGCCCTCTGAAGCTGCTATGGGTGCAGAAACAGAGCAAGCTGGATGGAGGGGCAGAAGGCACTCCTCCATGGAGGGGCCTGATACTTGTGGATTCCAGAGTCCCAGGGTTCAGGTGGTCTGGAGATCACTTTAAAAAAAAAGGGCCTTAGCCTTTTGTGTCTCTCAGACCCCTTTGGTAAGTTTCTTGAAACTTGCAGACCCTTTCTCAGAAAAATGTTTCCAAAATGCATAAAAAAATCCATAGGATTATAGCAGAAACCAATTATATTAAGATGGTTATAAAAAGTTAAAATGATACATTTGTGATACGGTAATATTTTTATTTGCTTTTGAAGTCAAGATTTATAACAAATCTAGTGGCTGGTCTAATAACTCTCATAACCTTGAAGTAGTAATGAGTGGAAATGATATTCTGAGGTATCTCCAACAACTATAATGGGATACAAAAATATCAGATTCCTCCTGGTAATGGAGTCCCAGAGACTTCTAATGCCATTGTGGCTTATTGCCTATATTCACAATGGGGGAAAATGCTAACTTTTTTCCCAGCCATGTGTTTACATTAATAACCTCTGATTTAGGGCGCTGACCTGACTTTACAGAGGATGAAACTGGAGCCCCTAAAGGGGCAGAGACGTGCACAGAGATACCCAGTGAATGAGAGCTAAAACCAACCTCTAACACAGGCCACCTGCTATGCTCTGCCCATCCTGCCGAGCCACCACCCAAGCGTATGATTCTCGAAACCCATTACGTAGGACTGTCATTTCCCTTCTCTCAGCCTTGCTTTCCTCGTCTGTAAAATGGGAACAACTGCACCCACTGCTAGAGCCTGCTGTGAGGACAGGATGAGAAAATGAACAGGAAACAGCCCTGTTTATCTGGATTGTGCTCTGCATCTGTATAGATGAATAACATGTGAGTGATTATTATACATTGCCTCCCAGGAAATTGAAGGATATGAATCTTGGGTTTCAGTGAGAGGTTAGGTCCAGGCTGGCAAACCCAAATGCTTATAGGGATCAGTAATAAAGAGGGGTGGGGACTATGGCCAACTCAGAAATTCATGCCCTTCTGAAAGGGACATCAGGGGATGAGGCATGCAAGAAGGTGGGCCTACAGTTGCCAAATCTGAGTTTCTAGGAGAGGGTGGAAACCCCTGTTTTCGGCAAAATGTCCTGGGTTTTATATTAAATGTCTTGATAATTGGGGCGCCTGGGTGGCGCAGTCGGTTAAGCGTCCGACTTCAGCCAGGTCACGATCTCGCAGTCCGTGAGTTCGAGCCCCGCGTCGGGCTCTGGGCTGATGGCTCAGAGCCTGGAGCCTGTTTCCGATTCTGTGTCTCCCTCTCTCTCTGCCCCTCCCCCGTTCATGCTCTGTCTCTCTCTGTCCCAAAAATAAATAAACGTTGAAAAAAAAAATAAAAAAAATAAAAATAAAAAAATAAAATAAATGTCTTGATAATTAAAACAGGATGTGAGCCCCAAAACAGGTCTATAGCCTAACTGTCTGCAGCCTCTGGGTTTACAGGTAGCAGAGTTCTACAGCCTAGGGAAGGAGACGAAACAGGTCAGTGTTTCTCCCACAGGCCAAGAGGGCCCCCACTCTGTCCCAGCCCCGGAGGTGAGATGGTACCTGTGCAGGTGGGCATTCTTCCTAGGGCAACCGAGGTCCCCCAGACAGAGACAGCTGGTCCTAGAATTGTGCTTCCCACACCTTGCTGCTGTGAGCCTGCCTTGTTTTATTAATAACCCTGGATCGTGCCCACAGCACATCAAGGTAAACAGAGATGTTTCCCCAGGCAGGCAATGCAGGCAATTCTAAGAGATGAAGAAACAGGCTTCCAAATATAAACAGGAAGATAAGATAAATAGACGGAGATTCAAGTCTGCTTCCCGCTCCCTAACAGGCTGTGAGTCACAGGTTTGGAGAATCGTGGAAGGGACCCTTGTTTGGAGGATGGGGAAATAAGCCCAGACGAGGGAAAAGACTTGCCAAGGGTCATATTCATTGTGTGCATGCGTCTGATTTCTAACAGCGTTGGTTTCCTCACCTGAAAACCCTAACAGAGCCACCCACCGCTTCCTGAAGGCTTCATGTTCTTTCTCATGCTGTGCCTCCTTCACTCAGCCTTCTCCAACTTGATCTTCAAGGGCAACTCGAGTCTGCCTTTGGCGACCTGCCCTGACTCCTCCTTCTGTGCCTCCGTCAGCCACGGCGCATGCCACAAAGGACGGTCACTGCTGGTCTAGGCGTCTGCCCAGTTAGCCGGGAGCTTCAGAGGGCACAGCCCTGCCTTCTCCAGCTCTGCCTGCTCAGAGCCCAGCTTGGCAACTGGGAGTGCCCTGCAAACCTCTGCTAAACCAAGCAGTGAACAGTGCGGTGTCGATCCCTCTTATGGAAGCACAAGGAGGTTGCAAATAAAGACTACTATGGCTGAGCTCACCAAACACCATCTTGATAGCAAGTTGACATGCCAGATGGTTCTGAGTCTGATAAAACAAAGACTTTGGCCTATGTCACCAAAGACCAGCCAAAACAAGGGTGAGGAAAGAAACGTCGTTTCTTTGACAATCCTTCTTGTGAGCAAAAGGGGGAGGCAAGCTAAGTAGCCATGGAGAATCCAGTATGTGCTAGGCTCCCTACTGGACACAGATGGCCTTGTTAACTCCCAGGAGCTTTAGAAGTAGGTGATGTACCTATTTTACAGGTGTGGGATGAGGAAGGTGAGGTCCATCCGTGGCAGGAAGGAGAGAAGACAGGACCAAAGCCAGTCCACACATCTTCAGACTTTCTTCCCATTCTATCCAAGTCACCACTGTCATTAGCAATGAACTTCTTTTATCCTGCTCTCTCTAAACCATTGCTTGTTCCAGGCAGGGGGTGGAATTTTAAATAAATGATTTCCCCACTCGTACGCCTAGGCCTGATATTCTAGACTTGCTCCTGCCATAAGGCAGGGGGCTTGAGAGGAGGGGTCATTGTGGGGTCTCTCTGGTGCTCTCTGGGAAAAGCATTAAAATGCACAAGGCAGAAGAGAAGCCCAAAGCCTCCCCCAACCTCCAGTCACTATAGCCATGGGGTGGGTAGGAGGGAAAGCGTTCTGTTCAGCTTGCTTCAGATTTTATTTTTAAAATGTTATTTACATTTATGTGTTACCCCCATAAAACCGTGGTTTACCGAGTGCCTGCTTGGAGACAGAAGTCCTCGGGCTAATATGTTCCTCAGCCTACTAGTACTAGCTCAAATAGCGGTAAGATGGGACATGAGAAGGGGTTTGGGAATGTCACGAACACAACAGAAACCATTCTGATGGCCAAGTGTATACACTGGGCATCTCTAGATTCCAATTAGACAAGATCCCACATCCAACATTGAATTCCCTGGCGTCATAAATGTTTGACGTAGGTGCTTGGGGTAAGAACATGACGTCCCACGCCCACCTAACTGCTCTGACTCGGTGCCCGTGCCTGGACCTCACGGGGCTTCTGGGATGACAGTGAAATTCAGCGATATAGGGCAAGTGGCCAGCACATGGTCTGGCACCCTCCCCACCCTGTTCCCCACCATTTTCACTTCAGGGCTTCCGGGTGCTGAGTGCTGGAGGCAGCTGAGGCATGGGGGGTGGGAAATATAGTAGACGTACTATTTATTTCCTCGGGCTCACCTCCATTGGACCTTTCAATCCTACTTTGTCGATTGGGCTAATATTTTACAAGCCTACAATATGTAGTTTTTTACGAGCCCGTAAAAATCTTCAGAGTGAAATCAAATTCACCTGCCATCCTCTCGCTTGAAGATGAAAGCCCAACCGTGGAGCCTATCCTCCCGGGCTCCCCATAATCACACTGGCCTAACTCCCCCCACACAGTGTGCTCTCTGTGCCCTCTGCTCAAGTCAGCTTGGCCTTCTCTGTGTTCTGCTCATTCCTGCCTCTGTACCTTTTCTCTGTACCGTTCCTCTTCTGGAATAACCCAAACCCTTCCTGCTCCCCAGCCCACCTGTGAGAAGCATTCCTTGCAACTCTGGCTTCTGCTCCACACCGCCCCACCCCCCACCCCCCTTTAGAATCCTGCGATGCTCAGAGTAGCGGCCATCATTTGTATTCTTTCCTTCCCTAGGACCGTTTTCCCCGCGGCAGAGCTCTGAGTGAGTTTCTGAACCTTTCCAGGTCTCCACATCCTCTTAGAAGAAGAGTTCCTTCAAGGCAGGGCAGACACATACCCTTACCCTGCTGTCCTCACGTTAGAAATTCCTCCCATTCTTTTTTTTTTTTTTTAATTAAAAAAAAAATTTTTTTTTAATGTTTATTTATTTTTGAGACAGAGAGAGACAGAGCATGAACAGGGGAGGGTCAGAGAGAGAGAGGGAGACACAGAATCTGAAACAGGCTCCGGGCTCCGTGCTGTCAGCACAGAGCCCGATGCAGGGCTCGAACTCACGGACCGCAAGATCATGACCTGAGCCGAAGTCGGCCGCCCAACCGACTGAGCCACCCAGGTGCCCCTAGAAATTCCTCCCATTCTTTAAAGGTCACAGTGAGTGCTCCCTCCTCCAGGAAGTTTTCCTTGGTCCATCAAACTACTCTTGGTATCTCCCAACTATGGCTTCCCACAGCACTCCACCTGAATCTTTCTGGGACCCAGATCACTTCCTGCCATGTAGTCACGTTTGTGACTGGGAGCCCATGAGGGCAGGGGCCATGTCCTATTCACTGTCATCTCCCTGGCACCCAGCACAGGCCTTGACCTAGAGTGGGATTTCAGTAAACATATGCGGAATAATAATAATAGCAGCAGCCGGTAACATGTATATCACACTGGCTGCGTGTTAGGCATTATTGCAAATGCTTTATATATATTAGCTTATTTAAAGCTTTACATAGATTAGCTTACTTAACGCTCCCGGCCTCCCTAGAGGGTACATCCCGCAAGCAGCTTGAATTCAGGCTACGTGCCTCCGGCAACCATGATCCTAACCGCTGAGCAACACCACCTCTGAGTTCATTCATCTTTATGTAGCTGGCACCCAGCAAAGAACCAGGCAGTCAGCAAGGGCTCGGTTAGCAAGTGCTCCCAACACCCCTTCGTTGGAAGGCTGCCACCAGGCATGGTGAGACACAAGACGGAAAGAGCACCTGGCAGAGTGGACACGATCCCTGCCAAGCCTGCCACAAGCACATCTGAAGTGGGCTGTTTGCCTTCTCTTCGTGACAGGCACTCCCCACCCCCACCCCACACAGCTTTCTCTGCCAGGGCAAGCAAATTCATTCTCAGCAATGAGCCCACACTTACAGGCTGTGTGCTGCTACCCTCGGGACTGGCTGCCACCTATTTCTGTATTCATGATGGCTTTCACACAATTTGTCTTCCAGAAGACCCCATCCTTAGCCACTATCAGTACGCATCCATTTGTGTGGCTGCTGGGCTCCTTGACCAAAACCAGAAGGCGAGGAAGTAGACCCCACATAATCCTTTTCTGACTTCGGTTATTTTTATAACCATAAGGCCCTATTCATATATGAGAGGTTAACTTTTTCAACTATTACAAAATGGGGAGGTTTCTGGTGTTTTAGAATACGATTCCAAAGCCAAGGGAGATTAATCCTTTGGCTTATTTATTCCTAGACCCTGTGCAAAGGGAACAGGGCTCCAGACGCACGAGGGAAACCCCAGTTGATGGTTCTGAAGCTACTGGCCCAGGTCTCTTTGCCTCAGTTCTGCACCACAAAGCACGGTAGACTATATGCACCGGACCCTCCCTCCCTACCAAAATATATCCCACGTAATGCCTTCCAAAAGGATAATCCTCTGCTAAATCCTACACAATCATTTCCAGTGTCCGTTGGTAACAGATATCAGGAAGCCAGCAAACTTGCCTTCACTCAAAATACGTTTGCTAATAACCCTTGCACAGAAAGAGCTTCATTCCTGCCGATATCGAGGCTTTGGGAATCAGGCTCCTAACAAATTTCCTTTGGCTTTGTTTCACATAATCCCGCTTCTGTCTGCTTCATGCTCTTCTCTAAATGTGTTGGGTCCCAGTGGGCCATTGTCCTCCATGAATGATGGCTTCAGGCTCGAAAAACGGCCCTCCATCTATCATTGTGGGGCTCCAGTGGCAACAACAGGGGCTCCTCTGTTTCTCTCCACAAGCAAGCAGAGTGATGGCCCTGCCTTGGACCCCCCTCCCCCACTGTCTTAGGTGGGGCAGCAACACTCTGGGTGCTCTGGGGAGGCGAGGAAAGGCTGAGCCATTTCCACTTTCCATGTGAAGCCCTTCTGGCCTGTGGAGACCCCACTTAGGTTCTCTTCCCCCACAGTGGCCAATCCCTGCAATCATCCATCCTCTACTCTGCAGCCCGAGTCTTTCTTCCAACCATGTCATCCATCACCCTGTTGAGTTCTGAGAATCTAATGAGGTAATCATGCCAAGAGTGTTTTGCAAATACAGAATGGGCTGAGCAGTTAAGGGCACTGACTTCACAGTCAGGAAAACCCGGGGTCGAATCTGACTTGCCACTTTCAGACTGGGTGATCTTGCAAAAGCCACTTAACCTCTCAAAGCCTCAATGTTCCTGTCTGCAAAGTAGTAATGCCTGCCTCGTAGTGTTACCATGAAGCTCGAGTGGATAATGAAGGGAATGGACAGAAATCACTAAGCGCAGTGCCTAATAAGCAGAAGGCACTTAATAAGGGATACCACTATTGGGGGGGGGGGATAAGAGTATAGTCATATTAATAAGAATTCTGTATTTTCCCTAAAACTCTAGACAAATTGATGGTGGAGAGAAATAAATCAAGTTTAGCTGTGGCTTTAGGTCTCCCCTGACAAAATGTGCTAGAGCCTCAGCTTGAGAAGTCTGGTAGTATCAGTACCTCGCCACCCAGCACAGCCCCAGAGAAAGCTTAGACTCTGCCTCTGACACTTGTCGCATGACCTTGGCTAAAGCAGTTTAACCTCTGTAAGCCTCAGTTCCTTCCTCTGGGAACTGGGATAATAAATAAGATCTACCTCCTAGGTCTTGTGAGTACCAGTGCAGTAATGCAGGGAAAACGCGAGTCTTTAGTTCCTGGCACACAGAAGGTGCTAAAGAAATTTTAGCTAACTATAATACGTATTAGTTGCTTATCCATTAGAGACATAATAAGAAGTCCAGGGCATTGTGCTAGGTGCTGGAAGAGAGGAGGAAGAAGAGGAAGAGGAGGAGAAAGAGAAAAGGGGAGAGGAAGAAAAGGTGAATAAGACATGATCTGTATCCTCATGGAGCTCACAGACTAATGTAGCGATTCTCAGCCCTGGCTACATACTGTGGTCACTTAGGGAACTTCAAAAAATACTGTCGTCCAGGCTCCCTACCCAGAGATTCTGATTGAACTGGTCTGGGGCAAGGCCTGGTCATCAGCACTTCGCAGAAAACCCCAGGTGATTCCAATGGGACCAGGGCCCGATTTGGGGGCAGATATGAAGACATGGATTCTTTGAATACCATATGCGTAGGGCTCCAACAGAATTATGTACAAAGGGTGACAGAAACACGTGCAAAGGCAAAGATTTAGCCCATTATTTAAGGTGACTAATAGTGTGAGAGTAGTTCAGCAGAAGGGGGACCTCAGAGAAGGGCATTCTGAGCCTTTTCTGCAAGATGCCAAATAAAGGCAGAGCTACAGTGAGTCACCAGGCAGGACCTGAAACAAACCAGAGAATCAGGAAGAAAGTGAGAAGAGCTGGGCTATTTCCCATGAGCAGAGCCTGTCAGGAACTCCAGCTCCGTACTGTATGCCAGTTCTTGGCTGGGGCACTGCCCCAAGGGCTTCACCACTCAGAAAGAGACAGAGAAAGAGAGGATGCTCTGTATGGTCAGGCGGCCCTGGAAAGTTCCTCTGCTTTCTCATCAAAGGTGTCACATGCCTTGCAGAGACCACTTAGGGTGGCTCAAAGTTTGTTGGTTGACTGGGGATGGCCTCCTGTCCATGGTGCTGAACAGTTCCTGTGCTGAAGAACCATGCTCAACATGTGGTCTACAGACAAGCAGCATCGGTGTCATCTGGGAGCTCATTAGAAATGCAGAGTTAGGGGCGCCTGGGTGGCGCAGTCGGTTAAGCGTCCGACTTCAGCCAGGTCACGATCTCGCGGTCCGTGAGTTCGAGCCCCGCGTCAGGCTCTGGGCTGATGGCTCGGAGCCTGGAGCCTGGTTCCGATTCTGTGTCTCCCTCTCTCTCTGCCCCTCCCCCGTTCATGCTCTGTCTCTCTCTGTCCAAAAAATAAATAAACGTTGAAAAAAAAAAAAGTTTTAAAAAAAAAAGAAATGCAGAGTTATGGGCCCCATCCCAGACCTACAGAATCAGGATCTGCCACTTACCAGTTTCCCAGATGGTTTGTGTGCACACTTAAGTCTGAGGCTCACTGCTCTAGGCCAGTGTTTGCAAGCTGTAGGTTGCATCCCATTCTTGACAAATCAAGAAATTAATTTACTGCATTGGAAACAGCATTTTTAAAGAAGAGGATAGAACGCACCAAAAAAAGAACAAGGCTTTAAAATGTCAGATTTCATCACACGTAGTAAGTTTTGTTATTACATATTGGGTATGAAGTCTTTGTTACTATGAATTGTGTTTTAAACAATGTCTGAAAGCCACCACTTGTTTTTGTTTGCTTGTTTGTTGTTTGTTTGTTTTCTGTTTGTTTTGTAATCTGGGGAAACTGGCAATTCTTTCCAAATACCTCCTAACACTCTCAGCCACATGAGGAAACAGACAGTAAGAGAAAAGAGGGGCATAGATCAATAGAGAAACAGTGACAGAGGGAGAATAGATCTGCTGAGGGTAAAAAGAAAAATGGAAGGGAAGGGAAGGGTAGGGAAGGAAAGGGAAGGGGAATTGGATTTGAGTGTTATTGTCTGTAGAGTTGAAGTGTGCTTGGCTTTCCTTTTCATTTCAGCAAAATTTTGTAAACTTTCATACCACATGCCCTTAGAACAAACATTGCAGGGAGTTTATAGTTATGAGTGTGTGCAGTTGGTTTTACATACTTGAGAACTCCCCATTTCTGGTGGTTTGTTACCACCAGCCCCAGGGAAGCTGGTAGGGGGCAGATGGTGGGGGTGCCCATGACTCAGAGTCAATGTCTCCTCACCATGGCCAGGTTTCTCATGCTTCCCACTGCTCATCATCAACCAAAACATTTAGAGGAACAGCTCTAGAGAACTCTGGAAAGAAAGAAATGGAGGCCTCTTTAAAATGCACAGACCTTTTGTTGGCTTCAAGAGGTGACACAGAACAAAATGTCAAGAGTAAAAGTGACACTGTGATTTTTCTTCTTTTCAGAACCAGGCAATGGGAGTTATTAACCTCTTGCCATGCACCTGTAATTTCATTTATACAACAGTGTCCTACATTCAATTTTGCCTAGGAAATTGGTGTCTAATGGAAGATGACAAAAAATGACTTTTCAAACAATTTTCTCTCAGGCTTGTGGAGTTTATAAAACACTGAGCTCATGGAAATCATGGTTTGCGACAAAAACGTTATTAAGGTTCAAGGAATACATAACCCCATGTACCAAAACTTGGGTTTGTTTTGCAAAATGGCAGAATCAGACCACCATCTCCTCTGTACTGAGCTATGAGAAACTCAACACGGACAGTTTTTATTTTTACGACAAGAAAATTATAAAATAATATATATCTACAGCTATAAAGACAAATTATTCTTTGGTACAGAGTACCTGTTTCTTCAAGGGCATTTTAAGTGCGTTAAACCCTAAATTATTTGGCATGATTCTTGATATGACAAGTAGAGTAGCTAACTCTTAATGATAGCCAGTATGTTCCTGGACCTTCATATCTTTATCTTATTTAATCCCCTTGACAAACAATGGGCTTAATATCAGAATCCCTATTTTCAGATACTAAAATAGAAGCTCAGAGAGGCTCAGTGACCTGCCCAAGGTCACGCAGCTAGTCAGAAAAACACAACCAGAATCTGAACTCCAGCACGTCTGCCTCCCAAACTCCAACCATGCTGACCAAATGTCAACTTGTTCAGCTCCCTTTCTACCTCAGTTTCACAAGCCCAGTGTTTCACAAGAACCTTCTTTACCCTGGGCTTCTAGTTCGTTTCCCACCTTTCTGCTTTCATCTCTCTGGGCCTTGCACCTGAGCAGCCTGACATTTCTCCCTGGTCTTGTCTGGCACTGAAGGAATGGTCCTGTGTTGGTGGCTGGTCACTCACAAAGAAGGATCTCTGGAGGGGAGGTGGCTTTCCACAGTGGCTCAGAATGAGCACTGCTTCCCCTCTATGGAGTCAGTGGTTTTACAGGAGTCAAACAGCAAATACTCAAAGTGGAAAAATTTAAGTACAGCTTAAATTCAGCTCCGAGGCTGGATTTCCTCAACATCACGATTTAAGCATTTCTGAAACTGGTTAATGCTTACAAGGAAGAGTCCCAATGGAGAAATGACATTTTAAAAAAGCTCATCTGAGTACAAAGACCGTCAACACAACAACGATTCCTCCAGGGTCTACCAAATACCACACACTATGAATAGGGTAAGTACGAAAAGGCACCAAGACATTGTCTTAGACCAGGGTATTTATTTATGGTATTTTTTACAAGTTCAAAACCTAGTATTTTTGACTAAAGAAATCAGTGAAAATTCTACGAATTCAAGCTATATTTCAACTAAATATACCAAAGGATTTTCTGATCAGCCCTTGTGTAACAATGAAAAACCCACCTTATTAAGTGAGTTTCACTCAAAGGTGCAGCTAGTTGATATTTACCAACTGGCTTTCTTGGGGGGAGAGGGGAGGAGCTGGCTTCCATGATGCAAATACCCCTACCATGGCCAAATAAATGCTCCTACCATGGCGGATTTCAAGCTCTCCAAGTGGGGCCACTGAAAGTGGACTTGGGAAGACATGAGCAATGCAACCATCACAAATATTTCCTCCACACAGATAAAACAATGTCAACAACTTCAGGAGCAAAGTATAATGTAGTAAAATAATCAGGAAGTGGTGAGTGTCCATAATATATACCTTTTTAAAAAAATTTTAAGTGTATTTATTTATTTTGAGAGAGAGAGAGAGCAAGCACAAATTGGGGGAGAGGCAGAGAGAGAGAGGGAGAGAATCCTAAGAAGGGTCTGCACTATGAGCACAGAGCCCAACTCGGGGCCCAAACCCACAAACCATAAGATCATGACCTGAGCTGAAGTCAAGAGTCAGATGCGTAATCAGCTGAGCCCCCCAGGCGCCCCTATACCTTTTCTTCATATAATTCATTTAAGTGTAAGTTTATATATTTTAATCTTCAATAACAGCTATGTTTAATCACTGGCTCCCAAAATCCCTGAAAAAGTCACAATCAGTTCTCACGATCCAGTACAAGGGATCTCCACAAAGCCTCTACAACCGGGGGGAGGGTGGATAATCAGAGGAGGTTGGACACGAGTACCTAAGTCTTTAAGCCTATCCAACTCAGGCTCCAGCAGCAGACACAGCTGCAGCTTCATGGATGGTGGCACTTCGGCACCCGTCACGTACCAGTGACAGCGACGAGAGCTTTGGTGCAGCGTCTCATTCATTGTAACTAAGCCCCTAAGTTAGATTGGGACTAATAGCATCCCCATTACACAGATGATGAAACTGAGGCTTAGAAAGATTAAGTGACTCACCTACAGTCACAGAATATTAAGTGGCCGTTTTGGAACGTTTGACTCCAAATCCCTTTCTTCAAACCAGGACATTAACTTGATATGAGAAACACACTATGCCTACTGGTTCATGAACTTCCATCATCCCTCAGAGCAAGATGATCTGTGAAGTAGGGGGAGGGATGGGATGTTCCCAGGGCACATTTCGGAAGGGTGGGCTCAGTCTTTGAGCCCAGACACCCACGCTGCACCTACAGCACATAGAGGAGGTATTTAAACGAGCAGCGCCCTCTTTTCTTCGGCTGCAATAAACACCTAAAATCTCAAGTTAAGTAGATCCTTATAAACTCACCATCTTTCTAAGTAAAAAGAAAGTCCTGTATCTCCCACTTTTTTTGTTCCACTTAATGCACAATTTTGGACAAACTGAAGGGGACCCCCAGCAACACGCAGCCCGGTCTGGAGTCTTGTGTCTCTGTGCTAAACAGACAGAAAACTCTTTTTCCCTCATCCGAGGGATAGCGAAGGGTGGGCGAGATGACCAAAGCAGACAGCTAATATGAGCAGGACACCGTATCTCTCTGTCACAGAGACGCAGGTGAGTGTAGATGGTGTGCCGGGTGCCCACCACCGCATTCGCTGCACTGAAACGGAGAAAATTCAGCGTCAATCCAGTATCCTTCTGACCTGTCCCATCCTGAAGCTCTGACCCTAGTCCTTGAGCCCACACTAGGCGAGCGCTCAGACTGGACATGCAGTTAGCTGATAAGATGTCCCTAGTGGGTAGAGGCTCCCCATGATGAATGGGCCTCTGGGCTCGCTCGCTCCCTCTCGGTATTACCCACCTACCTGCTACCGCGATGGAAATTTCCGACAGAGCGGCAAGCACGTTACCCACGTTCGGTGGCGCAGGTAGGCCCCAGAGCCCGCTGGTTTCCCTTCTTACCCTCTTCTGCAGGCTTGTACCTCCCAGCACTGCAACTGAATGCAGGTGTTTGCGCTCAGTGTTTACTTGAGGAGGTTTTGGTCACCGGATTAGCCAAGATCCCTGCGCTGTGTGTGTTAGTTGCTTTTTCATCATGCCTCCATCACATGGAATTACTGAGGTACAGCTGCATGATGCAAACTACCTGAATTGCAGGCAACAGCTCCTGTGGCAACAGACAGGGCATGGGGAAGGATTCTCTCTCCCCTTCTCTCTCTGTGCTGACGGCACAGAGCCTGACACAGGGCCTAATTCCAAAAACAGTGAGATCGTGATCTGAGCCAAAATCAAGAGTCAGACACTTAGGGGCACCAGGGTGGCTCAGGTGGTTGAGCGTCTGACTTTGGCTCAGGTCATGATCTCACAGTTCATGAGTTCAAGCCTTGCGTAGGGCTCTGTGCTGACAGCTCAGAGGCTGGAGCCTGCTTCAGATTCTGGGTCTCCCTCTCTCTCTGCCCCTCCCCCATTCATGCTCTGTCTTTCTCCGCCTCTCAAAAATAAAGAAACGTAATTAAAAAAAAATTTAAACAAGCCTCTTGCCTTCTCTGGGCCTCAGTTTACCCACGAGGACAGTGAGGGCTTTAGGCAGGACCCCGTCTGATCCATTCAACAGGGACACACCAGGATACCCAGTGCCACAATGACTTACACGAGTTGTTCTCCCAGGGAAAGGAGAAGAGAAGTGCTTTCATACTCAACACGGATGTCACCCCCACCACCCCGACTGTTACATTTGCAGGCAGATGAACAGCCTCAAAGGCTTCTGAGTGGGATCTCATTTACAGATCTGTAGAAAGGGCTGATGGCAACACTGTTGATGGTGCCGCGTCCCAAATGATTTATCAGAGAAGGTGATGTAAAAGAGCGGCAAGAAATCACAGGGAGGCGGGAGGGGGTTAACTACCCGCTTCTTGCTGCACAAAGAGAGGTAGGCATCGCCCGGGAGGGAGCAGGCAATCTGTCTGAGCTCAAACAACCTGTCATAGACCATCTTTGGTAACTTTCTGTACAAGTAGGGAATGGCACAAAAGGGACAATCTGGGACAGGCTGAAGGAGGCAACAGAAATTTATGAGGCCTGTTGGTGTCAAAGTCACAGAAACCATGGGATGCTGAGTGTAAACATGTCTCCAAGCTTTGTCCTCCTCAGCAGCTAGTACAGGACACACAGGAGCTTGAGGTGGTAAAAGGCCTGTGTAGAGGGGCACCTGGGTGGCTCAGTTGGTTAAGCATCAGAGTCTAGATTTCGTCTAAGGTCATGATGTCAGTGGGTTCGAGCCCCGCAATGGGCTCTGTGCTGACAGGGTGGAGCCTGCTTGGGATTCTTTCTCTCCCTCTCTCTCTCTGCTCCTCCCCTGCTTGTGTGCTCTCTTTCTCTCTCAAAAATAAATAGACATTAAAAAAATAGTTCTGTGTATGGATTTTGCATCACTGGGATTTCATGTTACCAACGACCTATTGGCCTGTACCAGTGCATTGTGGGAATGTCAGGCAGCTTGGGAGGGAAGGGTTAAAGGGCAGATGAGGCTGGCCTGGGTCTTGGCAAAATGTGACTATATGGGGGCCAGAAATCAATGTGAAATTAGTTTTGTGTGGACCCTCTGGGATTGGGAGTGACATGAGTTACAGGTAACAGGCATGGCTCTTGGTGATTTATCAAGTCCTGCTGCCCTCACCTATTTTTACCTTCCCTGCATCCCCTACTGCTACATCCCCTCTCATGACTAAACACCAACGTCTCCGTGTCTTTGCACCAGCTGTTCCCTCTCTCGGGATGACACCCTTCCTGTGCTCTGCTGGCAAAGTCTTCCCCAGCCTTTTCAAGTGTCACCTGAATTGGGAAGCCTTCTTCCCTAACCAGGTCTGGATTCCTGGGCGTGCAATCTGTGCAGTAGCACGGAGCTCACGCTTAGAAGAGCCCTGGGCTTAGTCTCACGCTCTGCTGTCTTCAACAAAGGGCTTTGCATTTCTTTTCTGCACTGGGACTTGAAAATCATGCGATTGGACCGGCTCCCCCCACCACCCCACTGAAGACTGAGTCAGGTGCTTTCCCCTCTAAGGTCTCACAGCACCTTGGATACTTCTCAGCGGAAAGGCCCATCATTGTTCTTGTGTGTATCTTTCCAGCCTGCTTTGTTGCCAAAAAAGAGTATTTAAATGGTTAAAAAGAATGCAAAAAAAAAAAATCACAACAAACAATAACTTTGCATAAAATGGTATTTGAGAGAAAGAGGAAAAGGCGAACAAAATGGCAAATAACCGAAATCAAGGCAGGAATGAGGCTACTTCCCTTAACAGGCTGACCTCAGATTTGGCCCTGTACTCCCTAGCAATCTGTAGGGAAAATGGGACATTAATGTTCACACAATTCTGTGTTTACGAGGTGAAAACAAACCAACCTCTCTGGAGAGGAACGTTTATTCTTAACATTAGAGGAAAGGAGATTTCTCTGAGAATGCTTGCAGAAAGAACCTTGTAAGACAGAAGGGCTTTAGTGTGGTATCTGTACCTCTTCAAACGGGCTACAAGACACAGAGGTATGTTTCGGGGTGAGCACTGTTCTGGGGGAGGCTCCATGGCTTGTGCTGGATTCTTAATGGGCCTATGACTCACAAAGGAGTAAGGCTCACTGGGCTGTAATGACAGGCACCCCACAGTTGACATTTTCTCATAACGACCCTCAATGGAGACTGATGGGACTTTTCTGAAACACAGTTCTAACACAGGTTTTACTGATTTGGTCCTGAGACCTTACTATAATAGAGTTACTTGCATATGGGCTGTCTCTGTAAGGCAGTGGCCTTTTCCTTCTCACCTCTGGTCCCAGAGGACCTAACTCAAGGCTCAGTGTATAATCAGCATCTAGTAAAAGTGGCCGAGCAGCTGCGTGGACAAGCAAATCAATGAACAAGTGACTTGAACTTCTAACAACCCATCTAGAGCTCTTTCCACTCCAGCACTGGACTCTTGCTCAGAAATATCGACCCACTCTATGGCCACAGATATGCTGATGATTCCCTGGGTCTGGGGATTCAGCAGAATAAGAGACCCCTCACCAGATTATTGTGTTTCCTAAGAACAGTCACTTGCCCTCAAAGGCAAAGTTTCTTAAGGACTCTGGTGGTCAATTTTATGTGTCAACGTGGCTAGGCTAGGCTGTCCATCTGTTTGGTCTCACACCAGTGTAGATGTTACTGCGAAGGGTTTTGTTTTGTTTTGTTTTAGATACCATTAATATTTACCATCAGTTCACTTTAAGTGAAGCGGATTACCCTCCAGAATGTGGGTGGGACTCATCCAATCAGCTGAAGGCCTTAAGAGAAAAGACTGCGATTTCTCCACGAAGCAGCAGTTCGGCCTCCGAGAGTCAAACATAGAAATCCTGCCTGAATTTCCAGCATGCCTGGCCTGCCCTGTAGATTTCATACTCGAGACTATGACTTCAACTCTTACCTGAATCTCCACCTTGCTGGACTGCCTGACAGCTTCAGACTTGCCAGCCCCCAATTCCTTGAAATTAACCTCTCTCTCATTCTCTTTCCTCAACCTCTATGTGTACACACGCACACACACATATATATGTAGACGCATGTATGGACGTACATGTAGACACAGATATAAAGATACACTATTGGTTCTATTCCTGGGAGGACACTGTGTAGGCAGTAAGGACTCTAGAGTATTCTGAGTAGGTGACACTACTCCTGTCCCCCCAGAGCCATCTGTGTCAGAACTGCACAAAAGAGAAGCAGAAAGTACGAGAAAGGGAGTTTTCAGAACCACAATGAGTGTGATGAATCAGTGGCTTGGCCTGAGGAGTCAGAAGGGGCCACTGTGCCTCTCTGTGCCTTCAGCTGCTCTCAGGGAAGGCACTGGTAAATGCAAACTGCCACATGGCCATGGACAGATTTTCTGATTTGCTCCAGTGCCCCTCCCCCATCTACCATTGTCTGAATAAGTGGTTGCCATGTTCCAAAGTTGGCATGTGAGGGGGAGAGAGAAGGTGGCACAGGGAAAGGCTGCTGGTGACAGCTTTTAAGCTAGCTTTGCCCGTTCCTGAGACGTGAGTGCTGCCCTGTGTCTCAGGGGAGTGGGGTCCCAGTCTCCCAATGTTTCATGACTCCCCGAGAGCAGCTAACATCTATGGATGCCTCACGTGGGCCAGACACAGGCTAATTTAATCTTGTCGCTTAAGAAGGGGGAACATCCACATGCGTTTTACCAACAAAGAAACTCAGAGAAGCCAAGGGGCCCAGATGGAGGTGGAACCCACAGCTGAAGTGAAAGACCGTGTCAGTTTCCCCCTGCCCTGTCCTTTGTTTGCACGTCACTGGTGTATTCCGACTCCACCAGTTACCAGCTGTGTAAGCGTGTACAAGTAACCCGCTCTCTCCGGGCAGCCGCGTCAGCTGTCCCATACCTGCCCTTCGAGATGCTGTAGTGCTCGCTGAGCTCACGCAGCCCAGTACTTGGTAGGCACTGGGTGAACGGAGGTTGCCGTTAGAATTCAGCGGGCTGGAGATACGGACGATCCGGTGAATTGCCCTCGCACCTCCATGAGAACACACCCCAACGGGTCCATATCCCCCAGCAGAAGTCACACCAGCACACCCGCAGCTCCTGCCATCCTCGAGGGAACATGAGACACAGCTCCATGAGGGAATTTTCACACCAGGGTGGGAGGGGTGGGGGGATGTGAAAATTAGGAAGCAAAATCGCTTTGTGAACTCATTAAATGCGTGCCCGCTTGCATCTCTGCGTGCTTCTCCTGTTCCCGCTTTGGGTTGTGTGCCTATTATTAACCACCGCCCTCAGAGAAGAAACGTGTGCCTTATCCCAGGAACATATTGTGGGGGGAAGAGACTTCCTAATATAGTGTAATCAACAAGCGTTTTTTTTTTTTTTTTTTTTAAAGTTCCACCTCTCCGAAGGAGAACCTGCCTCAAAAACCAATCTGGGCTCCCCAGTCCCTGAAGAAAGCAGTGCAAGTCCTAGACAGCTATGCAAGGGCTTTCTGACTACGGCCTTGATCTCCTTGCTACTTGGCTTCCACTTCCGTTATACACAACCCAGCCCAACAGGCCACCCCAGGTTAACCCAAAGACCTTCCCACACTGTGCCTTTGCTTAGTCACCGCTGCCTGAAGGTCTTCCCCGCCCAGCGGCCTCACCGTCCTCCTCAAAGGCTTCCTTTTCTGCCAAGCCAGTCTGGACCCCCAGTCCAAAGTAAACCCCCCTCTCCCGAAGTCCCCCAGCTCGTGGTTCATTTGCCTTTCAAGGCACTTACCATACTCTGTGACAAACTGTCACTTCCTTGTCTGTTTCTCATCCCTTCTCCACGTCCCACTCATTGCCAGATTCAGGTCGGATTCTCAAACAGCAACCACACAGCAGGCGTGGGATTCATAAGCCACCCCTCTCCCAGCAGGATCCCAAAATTCTGACCGGGAGCTGTGGGGCGTGACATTCCAGACTCAGTTCTCATCTGTGTCTCTTTCTCCCATTCCCTGGATCTCTCAAGTCCATGACTGCCTCCTTAGCCAGGCAGATGCCTCCTTTTGGGACGGGGCCAGGTTTCATTCATCTCTGTCCTCATACCCCAGTGCTAGGTATACAGTGAGTTTTGGGAAATATCTATTAATCATGGAAGAAGTTAGGAGACAATCTAATAAACTGGTAAAATAGAAAAGAAAAACTGGATGATAAGCTCCTTAAGGGCAGGGGCCCCAACTTACTTAGTTTTCTCTCTTCCCTCTAAAATGCTCTGGCTGCGGCAGATGAGCAGTGAAAGATAGGGACTGCCCTGAACTGAAATATACTCAGGTCTCAACACTTAAAACAGAGCATTAATCTTCACAAGCACTCAAACATTTTTCCCCAGCCTTAGCAAAGTGAGGTTATAGAAGTCAGCCAGAAGGTGAAGAAAAAGACTCTGTTGACAATTTTAAGTGCCACAGAAATGGATAATTTTAATGGATGCAGTATTTCTACAGAAATAAAATACTATGATTGAGATAGAGGCCAAGCGTTTTACCACTGGGTGATAGTGAAATTTAATTTGAATCAATGAGGAAGGTCTACAAGTCAATTACCTTTCCTTTCATTCCTGTGCCTTAAATGAAAGTTTAGGGCCAGTAGCAAAAGTACCCTGGAAAGGAGCATTTTACAACATATCAATTCATTCATCACCACTACTCCCGCAAGCATTATGCATGCAACAGTCATATTGATTAGCTCTTTGAGCTTAAGTCAGTCTCAATTTTAAGTTCACAGTGAGTTAAACAAACCAGTGAGGGTAGCGCCATTATCATTCCCATTTGATGGCTGAGAAAACTGAGTCTCAGTGAATTTGTGCATCTTGCCCAAAGGCAGTCATAAATCTTGTAAGGGCAGAGCTAGAATTTGAAATGAGATTTGTGTGTGTGTGTGCGTGGGGAGGGGCTCCCCTCTGGCCTTTACACAAAACCAGACACACTTAGGGAACCAACAGAATAAGGGGTAGTGACAAAAGCCAGCTTGGGGGAAGGAGTCTAAGCCCATCGATCTGCATCCAGATAACTCTGTCGGCTTCTGTGTATCTCCAGAGAGGCAATTCAAATAGGAATGTGCCTGAGACTCAAGAAATTCCAGGCTCTGCCCAGGGACTGTGAAGGGAAATGCTTCCAAGGCACAATTTAGGGAGTGCATGCTTCAGTGCGCTGACAGCCCCATGACCTGATCAAGCCCCCTTTTGTCACCCTGAGGGACCCAGGGGTATGTAAGCACAGGGAAGTTATTTGAAAAACTCCCTTAGCAAGATGTCTCTTCCCCTTGTTTTCTAGAAACCAAAACATTTAGCTTTCCCACCCACCCCAACACACAGCCAGAACTTCTTTTGCAGGACCCCCAGCTCAGCAGCGACAGTGGAGACTTCCTCTGGAGTGCCTCCTCTTGGAAAAGTGAGACTTTCATTCACTCATCAAATATTTGCTAAGCACCTCTGATATGCCACCCTCAGTCACAGGCAATGTAGAGCTTTGGTTTTGGCAGAGAGGTGACAGATTAAGCAGAAGACCTGGGGAGCTACCATAGGAAGTGACTTTGGGCAGGGGTGGGGGTAGGTAGACAAAAGGACTTGTCTAGGCTGGGGGACGGGTTGGTCAAGGCCAACTTCTCAGAGGAGGCAGCACCTGAGTAAAGACATGGGTAACTTAGAAGAAGCCAGCCACGCAAAGACCTGGGGCAGACCACTCTCAACAGCAGGAGAAGTGCAAAGCCTTGAGACAGGAAGGTGCTGGCTCTTTCCAGTAACAGGAAGAAAGCCAGCGTGTTGGAGGCCAGGTTAGCAGAGGAGAGAGGGAGATGAGATCAGAAGTTGGCAAGGCAGGTACAGTAGGCAGTACGGGCCTCCGCGAGTAGTTTGGTTTTTATTCTGAGTGTTCTGGGAAACCACAGGGAAGGTTTCACAGAAAGGAGTGACAGCACCTGATTTACATGTTTTAAAGATCTCTCGGGCTGGGCTGCCCGGTAGGGTGCAGGTAGTAGATGGGCAGGCAGCGGGGGCTGAGCAGAACCTTCTGAATAAGAGATGAAAGCCGCTTGGGCTAGAATGGTAGAGATGGAAATATAAGGAAGTGGAGAGATTCAGGGAACGGGGTGTGGATAAATGTTTAATGCGGCGCTCAGGGAAAAAATTTAACAAAGCCCTGTTGGCCACTTTCCGTGGTGTAAATACTCCCATCGTGGCTGGCGTCCACGTGGCCTCGGCTAATGCAGACCCGGGAAGGGCCGTGCACAGTCGGCTCTCACACGCTGGGCAGCCCACTGCAGCCACTGCGTTCAGGGCTAGACCTCAAAGGACTTGCCTGGGGGCTGGACTGGAGGGTGGCTTGTATCATCTGGGCGGGAGCGAAGGGTAGAATGGAGAATGGTTCAGGTTAACTGCCTGAACCACGACCCTGTCCATGCTTTAGCCCCCCAGGAAGTAGGAGTGTGGCAGCAGTGTGGAGCTGAGAGGCAGGAGGCTCTGCTGGGGGGGGGGGGGGGGTGGTGGAAGGACAGCCCCAGGCTCTAGGGCTCCCTGGGAGCGGCCCCAGTCCTGCCTGTGTCCTCAGCACTCAGCCTGGTGCACAGGGGGAACTTAATAAAGAGCACATGCAAGATCGCGTGGCCTCAGCTTCCCCGTCTGTAGAATGGAGTGGTCTTGCTAACACTCTCTGAGGGTAACGGTGAGGAGCAAGTGGGACAAGACAGCCACCAGGCTCAAGAGCTAAGGGTCCCACAGGCATCCCTCATGATCCTGTGACGCACGCCGACCCCATTTGACAGACGAAGAAATGAAGCTCAGAGCCATTAAGCCTTGTGTCTACACCCATTTAGCTAATAAGTGGCGGGGCAGGGATTCAGATGGCCCGGGGCAGTCAGCCTGAGGCTCTCAGCTGCTGGGCCAGTCCCTAGAGGGACCTAGAGCAGCAAGGCCCTGAGGGTGGAGAGGACACCCCAGCACACCTGCTTTGCCACATCCTGGAGGTGAGACAACAGGAGTAAAGTGAAGTCATGAGAGCTGGCAACCAGAGTTTCCCTCGCCTGACCAGGAAGGAGGGACAGACTGCCCCGCAGGGAGCAGAGGAGCACTCGCTTGGCCTATTCGGGATGAAGGGTTCAGTGCGAGCAAGTGTAAGGACGGAGCCACGATGGCCATGTCGCCCTCACTGTGCTCAGCACAACGGCCAATGTACTGTGTTCCCCTGGTGGAGACGGGATGACCTGTCTCTGCCTGATAAATGGATTTTTTAAAATTCCTTTGCATGGCCAACATTTTTTTCCTAGGCTGATAGAGATTTATGAGCCCAGGCCTTGGGGTCAGAGTCCCAAGTATAAACTCTGTTCTTGCTGCTCACAGACTGTAAGCAAGTAGCTCCCATAAGCGCCCTGCATCTCCACTCTCTCACCTGTATAATGGAGCACAATAGACTCATCACCTCAGAGGGCTGTGGTGAGGACAGAGGGGGCTCCCATGACGGGTGAGGAGGAGTGCTGGGGTGCAGAGCAAACCAAGAGGTGTTCCCTTGCTCCCAATGTCTACAGCACACGGCACAAGTAGACTGAGCAAGAGATTAAAAAAAAAAAAAAAACTGGAGGGGAAAAATCCCATGGACTCACTTCTAAGTGTCATACAAATGTAAGTGACACATTAGTTCCTTCTCACCCTGGGAAGGCTATAAACTGTCGGATGCCAAACAGATCTGCATGGCCCTGGTAAATCACAGTGCTTCTTGCGACCATAGGGCAGGGGAGCCTTGCAGGGGCTGAGCAGCTCTACTTGGGGAGGGCCTGGCCAGCCGTTTCCTGGTCAGCTAGCCTCCTCTGCCACACAGTGGCTCCAGTTCCAGCTACTCATGTGGAGAGGACACTTCTGGAATTACTGTTGAGAAATTTCTGAGGTTTTGGTGCTTGGATGTGTGTGTTGCTTTAACAAGAATAGTTGTCATTTGCTAAGCACATACTCAGTGCTAGGAACAAATGTGATTCTCACACATCTGTAAAGGAGAATGGACTATTATCCCCATTTTATAGCTGACGAAACTGAGATCAGAGAGCTTAAGGAACTCACTGGGAGCAGCACAGCAAGTAAGTAGTAGCACTGGGACCTGACCGAAAGCAGCCACGCACCCAGAAGCCGAACCTCAGCCACCTCAAGGGGCCTTTCCAGCTCCTCTGGGGCATGAATGGTTTGTTTGCAGGTTAGAAGCTAGATTGCAAGGCTAGTAGCCCACAATTTAACATAGAAGCTGAGGGCACAAATCAAATGTCTTCAGAGGCCAGAAAGCAGGTCTGGTCTGAGTTTCTTTTCTCTTTTTCTCTTCTCTTCTCTTCTCTTCTTCTCTTCTCTTCTTTTCTTTTCTTTTCTTTTCATAGTTTTTAAATTTATTTTGAGAGAGAGAGAGAGAGCGAGCGAGCGAGCATGCACATGAGCAGGGGAGGGGCAGAGAGAGAGGATCCCAAGCAGGCTCTGTGCTGCCAGTGCAGAACTCAATGCCAGGCTCGAACCCATGAACTGTGAACTCATGACCTGAGCTGAAACCAAGAATTGGACACTTAACTGACTGAGCCACCCAGGCGCCCCTGGCCTGAGTTTCAAAGAGACATCTGGAGGTGGCAGGCAGTGGGGCAAGTCAGAGGCAGGCCTGTCTCAGCTCCATGGGGCCAGGCTCAGCCACCCTACCTTCTATTTTTTTTTTTTTTCAAAATAAGTTGAACACCTTGAACTTTCATGCAAAATCTCTAAACCAACAACAAACCCGCCAAAATCCATCTGGGGGTCAACTGTGACCATGGGGACCAGTCTGCAACCTGTATTGTCACCTTATAGTTTATAAGTGCTCTTCCTACCCACACCACTCATTTTTGCTTGAAGAGTCAGTATTATTGTTTCCATTTCACAGATATTTAAATTGAGACTAAGGGCTTAGCAATTACAGAATGCTGCAGACCTTGAACATGCAGTGTCCCTCTCTACTGTCCTAGTTAAGCATCCTAAAACCTCAGCTTGTACACGTCCTCCAGGGCCAGAGAGCTCAGGCCTGTGACAGCAACCCAAATCGTTTTTAAACAGTTCTAATCTGAAGAAACTCACCTCAACTTCAACCTGCCTGCTCCACGCTGAAACTCACTAGGTATGCCAAATTCTCCTTCCATGGGATGGGCTTTGCCAACCACCAACAGTGAGTATGGCACGGGAACAAAGCAGAATTTTCACTGACTACTTCTAAGGCAGTAAGCTCAGTGTTCAGAACTTGCCACACATTTACACTGAATCCTTAGAAGTGCACAGCGTGGTAGGCTTCCCTAGAGCCATGAGTAAATAAGGCGCAGGGAGGCTGAGTATCATCCCAAGGTCACAGTTGGTATATGATACAGAGGGGATTAAAAATGAGGTCTCTCCAATTCCACAGCCACTATTCCATCCATCCGCCCAACAAATAGTTTTTGAGAACTTACTATGTTTCAGGCACCATGCTGGACACAGAAGGACACAACTTTCCCCTCTAGCATACTACTTCCCATCATCTTTTTCAGGCTAAGACACCTGAGCTCTTTCACCTGATCTTTATGTGGTCGGTTTCCAGGTCCTGCTTCTTCCCTGACTTGTCGGTATGAACATATGCCAACAGCCCTATTACAGTCACTGGCCAGAATGGAAGGTAATCTTTGAACACAGCCTGGACAAGCATGTGGCCGGGAGTGTGTCCCCTCCTTGGCTTGGGATCTCTCCTTTTATTGATGGAGCCTATGCTCATATCAGCTTTTCTGGCAGCCTTCCCACAGCAACGTTTCAACCAAAACCGTGAAAATTGTTTTCACAGCTGCAGCTACTAACCCATGTCTAGTCGTGGGATATTGACTTTAAAGACCCAAGAAAAATGGCACTGCACCTCAAATCTATTGAGCCAATTTTATGTGCTAAACATTTTATGAACATTTAAAAAATTTGTATTACAATTTCCATCTTACAGCAAGAAAACTGAGGCTCAGAGAGGTTAAAGGACTTGTCTGTGATTATCCAGCCAGGAAGTCACAGAGCTGGGACACGAGCCCATGATGCTGAGTACATCAAACACCACTGACTACCTAACTGGGCTTGTGGCAGAACGTAAACAGAATGACAGCCCTAACAAACACAAGCACCAGAACCAATGAGCAGATCCCAGAAAAGAACTGCTACTAAACAGAGGCATGGCTTACAGGCAGGAAGCCCCAAGCAGTGCATGCAGTAGGACTCAGCTGGATCCCAGTGTGTGCCCGGATGGAGGTCCTCAACAATGTCTCTGAATGTGACTGCCCTAGATGAGGTATGAATCCCCAGCCTAGGCCAGGTGCCAGGGGATGCCTACGGACCTACAGCAAGACACCAAAGAGTAACAATCACTATAGCCTCCAACCTGGCATCCCAGCCTCCAGGATCCCCTCCCTGGCCCATTTTCCATCTGGCCCTGAGAATTTTCTAATCTGGCTTGAAAATCTTGCCCCGGCTGCCCATCACCTTCAGGATAAACTTCCATCCTCATCCTATGCCATGAAAGGTACTGCGGGAATTGGCCCTACATGTCTCCAACCATCCCCAGGAAACAACCTTACTCTGTAGCTTACCATTTTCCAAGGTGGATGGTCTAAGTACCCTGAGAGGCGATTGAGTCTAGGGAATGTTGCAAACTATTCTATGATCTTGAAAAATCACACTAAACATTAGTATGCTGCACGTAGCTGAAAAGTCATATCATCAAAAGGTTTACTTAACTTTTTAAGCCTGGATTTCCTGTTGGGTGACAGAACCCCCTATCTTGAGTAACATCCATCAGATCTCAAGGGACAGATTTTTTGAATAGTGATGTCACTAACTTGTCACTGTTTCTTTTATGCCCTTAGGGTCCTGCATTAAGCTGTAGCCTCCAACAAATACTTTATTCTTCTTCCACCACCTACAAAACTTCTATTCACACTTCAAAGCCTGGTTCAATGTCCGACTCCTCTGAGAAATATTCCTGTAAACTCCTCCAAAGCTTGCTTTTATTCTTGCCTTGATGATAACACTTATCACAGAACTTGTTACAAGCCTGTCTCTCCCCTAGGACAGGAACCTGGTCTGATTCTTCTCTAGAAACACCAGTGTCTGGCATTTTTCCTGGAAGTGGTCCAGAGTCATTGTGTTGATGGGATGTATGAGTTTGTGAATGAAGGAAGAAGGGAATGAGTCCTTATTCATGATAGGGATGTGGTTCAGCCCAGCCCCGCTACAGAACCCTGCTGAGTATTGCCATGACTGGGGGGAAGCCCCCTCTCCTAGGTAAGACAACATGATCTCAAGGCAATGACTGCCACTCTCAAAGAGAGTCAACAGGTCATTTCAGGAAGATTCAAAATAGATGCCATCCTGCTTTATCACTGGCGTTGCTAGGAAACAGCTAGTTTGCTACAGGACAGGTTGATTAGCATTGCATTGCGGAGAAGACACAAACTGAGAAATGGCTGCGTCTTCTCACCCTCCTGAAACCAGCGTGAGCATATCTGCATCAACTTCTTATTCAGGTGAGGGGGCAAGGCAAAGTTTGAAGTCAGGCTTAAAGACTTGCAAATGATTCTCAGAGCAGAGCACAGAAGCACAGCAGGGACTCTGTATGCCCTGGGGCCACAAAGGGCCTCAGTCTTCCACTTATGGCTTTTATGCCTCTAGGCCTGGGAGGAGCCTGGAGGAGGCACAGTCTGGGAAAGATTCATACTGAGAGAGGAGGGAACTCTGGGTGCCTGCTGCTCCCTCCCCTGATTCCCAGTTATAGAAACGCAGAATCATTCTACCTGGGAGATGCTTCTCAGGGCTTTCAAAGGGTAAGTAAGAACCACTAGACTTATAAGGAGGATGAGGTCTTACCAACAGCAGACTGCTGGCTTCCTTCCGAGGTGGCAGCCCTAGGAGCCACTGGCTCCAAAAAGTCCTCTTTGCTGACTCCTTGTCTAAACTCCCAAAGCAGTGTGCTAGGTGCCATCATGGGGATTATTATCGCTGGT
This sequence comes from Prionailurus bengalensis, assembly GCF_016509475.1. Taxonomy (NCBI): domain Eukaryota; kingdom Metazoa; phylum Chordata; class Mammalia; order Carnivora; family Felidae; genus Prionailurus; species Prionailurus bengalensis. The sequence goes on along the minus strand of NC_057346.1, from coordinate 53,149,566 downwards.
TTACAGATGAGGAACCTGAAGTTAAAAGTGACCACACTACAAAGTAATTGGCAAGCTAGGTCTGAATAACATATGTGCCAGAATATCAGCTAAATTTGTTGTAAACAGGAAATAAGCAAATGCAATTTTTTATCTTTGGATGCTTTCCCCCTGTGTATGGATGAGTGTCTTGAGGGGTGAGAGGGAAGAATGGTTTGGTCCGCAGAGCCCCACGCATATAGTCATGGGATCTCGTTCCTCCCCCTGCTCTGCCACTAACTAGGTAGGCTGCCTCAAGGAAACCCCTATCCTCCTCTGGGCCTCTAGCTACTGATCTGTTAAACAGGGATAACAAGAGCCATCCTGCATACTCATTTCCCTGGGTATTGGATGATAAGTGGAAAACAGATTTTAAAAGCATAACACATCAGGCAATACTCAGCACACAGTATGTGCTCAGAAAGAATTGGCTGGTTGAACGCTTGTAAGCTATTACTGAAATGCACTGAGGAGCCCAGAGAGCCAGAATTGGGTTCCCGCTTGGTTTCTACCACTTTGAACAAATTACTTAATCTCTCTAAGCCTCATTACTTCCATCTGTAAAATGGGGATTATAATGCCCCCTTGACAATATTACTATGAAGATGCAATAAGTAAGGAATGTAAAGATCCAGGCCCAATAGAGATGCAACGTACTTCCATTTCTCTCCACCCTTCTTCCCTCTAGAACCATTGGAAGGCAGAAGCGGTCTGCTAGCTGTCTGTCATTCCTGCTGGCCGGCTGCCCGGGAGGCCCCCAGCTGTTGGGATTGGCCAGTACGTGCGGCGGCACTTACTCAATCGTGCCCAGCAGGATGAGACAGACTGTAATTTCCAAGGCTGAGCCCTAGCCCCACTCAGGAACACAGCATGGAGCCACTTTGAGAAATCCACATTCAAGGCACAGTCTCCCCAGGCCCCAGGGACACTCAATAGCTGAGGGAACAAGGAGGTTACCAAGCTAATCGTTCCCGATTAAAGCAACTGGCCTAAAGCCAGCCAAGCCAGCCTTTGCAAAGTTTAAGTTCCCTCAGAAGCCTACAGCAACCCTCACACCTCACGTGTGCATAGCCCCTTACAATCTACCGAAAGCCTCCTCTACAAACAGTATTCGTTCAGGAAGTCCTTGCAGTGTACAGGGAATCAGGGTGCTAGGCATTTTTTTTTTTAAACCTTGTTTAATTGGTCGGGGCAGCTTGGAAGGAGCAGATGTGTACCAGATGTTTTACAGTGAATGCACACACCACTACTACCTTCTAAAAGGAACCGTTCCATGCGCAGCCAGCCATGTTTTGTGCCATGTGACCTACAGCAGCCATGCTTTGTATCACATGACCATGTCCCATTATGATCACTGCTGATTGGACCAGGGGTAGACACCTGTCCTACACAGGGTCCACCCACTGGCAGTCCAGTAACCTGTAGTTTGTCTCACTTCGATTCCTCCTTGGAGGACTGGGAACTAGATTTGGGGAGTAGAGACTGGGTAACTAGCAGAGGGCAGAGAAACCAAAAGGCATTACTAAGAGTTGTAAGGTTTTGGAGCAGGCCATTATAGCCAGGTCAGGACTTTGCAAGTCAAAACTCTGTGGGATGACAATCAATGAAAAAGCACAGGAAATGGGTGGGCAAAGAGGAAAACAGAATAGAAATGCAGACAGAAATAGGGCCACTAAGGGAGAGACCACATGGATGCCTTTGCTGTTGGCAACATCTCCTTTTTGGTTTCTGGGAGTCCCTGCTGCATTAGGGTTATGGCCTTTGCACTCCCAAAAGATTCCTGCTACCTTCTCACAAGCCACTCTTCCCTGAGTTGGCTTGAGTGGCTCTCTGTTCCTTGCGGTCAATGACCATGAGTAGGACAGTACCAAGTAGGTACTGCTATCCTCACTCTGCCGACTGAGATCCGAGACACCGAGAGAACTGACATTTTCTGGCTTCTCACAGCTAGATCAGTGTCTATCCTGACTTCCCACCAGCGAGGTCCTCAGAATCCAAGCTCTGTTGGCTCCTCCCTGAAGCCCACTGCTTTTCAGGCTGTGGGTAGCTGTGTAACCAGCCACTGATTCTCAGAGAAAAGAAAAGGACAGATACTGAGACAATGTGTTCGTCATCTGTCTCTTCCGCTAGAGTGTGAGGGCTCAGAGTGTGGGGACAATGTTATCTTGGTTACTGCTGTCTCCCCACGGCCTAGAAGAGGCCATGCTGCAGCAAAGATGCTTAAAACTGTTGGCCGAATGAATGACTGGATCAATTCGTCTGTCCGGGGACTTCCTGGCCATGCTGAGAACCAGAGTTTTGCATATCCTCACCCACAGACAGCGAGAGGTACTGCTGCCTTTGAGATTCCAGATTCTTTTGGGGAAAGGTTTCACTTCCTTCTCCCTTGGGAATTGCTTGTGAAAAGCAGCTGCCGTCAGCTTGGGTTCAATTCCTGGTCAGTGCTGGGATTAAGAGGCAGCAGAGGATGGCCACATCCCTGGAACGGGCTAGCCCCTGACTGCCATCCACATAGCAGATGCAGGGAATCCCGTCACAGCATCCCCGACAAGTGACCGCTCCCCCTGCTGAAATCACCATGTCAGGAGGCAGATGAAGGAGACTGTCCTTTCCACCTGGGCAGGTGGAAAGCTGACTTTAAACTTAAACTGTAACTATCTTCCTCTCGGCCCTGGCTCTAGGCTTCAGGATCTCACACAAGCAGCATGAACTATCTTAAGTGGAGTGTGGAATGAAAAATGTTCAGGAATGGGATCAAGGGAGACATGAATTCTAAATTTGCTGGGTGACCTTGAACCAGTCGCTTGATACCCCGAAACCAAAAGGCGTGAAGTGTTTGGTCAGAGCTGGCTTCTTGTCCCAGCTCAATCTTGGGCAAGTGGCTTCACTCAGCCTCTGTTTCTTCCACTCCAGGATTATAATACCATCCAGGGGAGAGTAACATCTGCCTACTCAGAGCATCCAAATGGGTTGCTGACTCAAGGCTAGCATGGAAGTCATAGTTATTGGGGCCCCAGGCCCCCGGCTAAGCCTTGATGTGGGAGATGATAGATCCCAATTTGCAACTCCTCGTCAAATCTTACATACAACACAGTAACAGCTGGGGCTCAGAGTGCTGGGAAGACCCAGGATAACCTGGTTTTCCCCAGACATCAAAGCCAGGATCAGGAGAGAGGCAGGAGGCCAAGCAGGAGAGAGGTGGGTGGGGCTCTCCTTGCCATCCCATACCATGATCCAACAGAGAAAAGCATGTGAAGGTCAATGTGGTGTGAACATCCACTCACTAGTGGGGTAACATGGGACAAATGCACTCACGTTCTCTGAGCCTCAGTTTCCTCATCTACAGATGAGGCTAGGACACCACCTGCTCTGTCTCTATCTCCATCAAAGCATCACCATGAAGATCAAACATGGGGATGGGTCAGAAAAGTCTCGATAAACTGAAAAGTGTTGTTCCTTTGAAAACTATCATCCTATCATGTGGTCTGGAAGCAGCTCTGCACCCTCTTCAGCCAGTGCCAAGTTCAGGGGCTCCTATACAGAGCCCCAGGGCCAGCACCTGCTTCCTTCCACTCCATGTATCCATCTCTCCCTGGGGTCCACTCAACACCTAATTGTGGAACCCTTCTCACTATCCTGTGAAACGCACATTAGTATTTCACAGATGAAGCTGAGATCCAGAGACACTGAGGAACCTACCAGGTGACATGGTTGTTGAGTGGTGGCTGTAACCCCAGGGAAAGGGGGCAGGCAGGGAAAGAATGAAAAAGCAAGAGAGGGAGGAAATGGAAGGAAGAGGAGAAAAGGGAGGAGGGGACAAGGGGGGAAAGGGGATGGAGAAGACAAAGAAGGAGAATAAATTCCTCTTGTGTTGGGGGCCAGAATGGGCACGGAGGGGAAGCTGGCAAGCTGCGCCCTGTGGTTGGGTGTGGGCCTCGAGGCGCCCCCCCCCCCATCCCCGGGGTCTTAGGAAGTGACAGGTCAGCAGAGCCATTCAGCTGAGCTACAAAAGCCTTCTGCCAGGGTGGCAAAAAAACATTAAAGGAGACTTCCTCAGGCTTTAGAAATTGCTGAAATACAGAGGCCGCGATAGAAGATGAAGTGTCCTACAAAGGAAGCTCCAAATGGAATCAATTTCCCTGGGCCGACTTTTATGTCCTATTATAAGAAATTGAAAAATTATTTCTGTGGGAATGTCGCTTTGCCGGTCCACCTCTTCAGAAGATATTGAGAAGGGAAATGGCTTCCAATAAATGGGTCTTGTCTTCTATCACTGGAGTTGATCCTCTGCTCTGGGGCTCGGGAGCCAGGGGAGGTGGGGTCAGGGAGAGTTTGGGGGTGCTGCTCTGAGTGGGTTTGGGGGCTGGAGAAAAAGGCAATGAAATGGAAGCAAATGTGACAGCCCCAGGGACCACCAGCTCCACACGGCCAGACATGCACACCACCCGACTAGAACATGACACCCTTGAGGCCGGCTAGTCTGGGCCAGAGTGGAATGTCAGGATTCCCTGGACAGGACGTCATGTTGCAGAGAGGACTCCAGCAGCTGCTATCATACCACACATGCCCGCTTCTGGAGTCGCAGCATAAAAGGTCTGCCCGCCCATTGTTCCCTCCCTCACACTCAGGTTCCAGGCGCCATGAACTTCTCACCTCTCCCTAAACACAGTAGGCTTTCCTTCCATGCCTTGGTGCCTTTGCCGGAGACCTTTCCTCTATTGGGAATGCCCTTTCCTGCATGTCAGTCTGGCAAATTCCTACTCGTTCTTCAAGAACCAGCTGAAATGTGCCTCCTTTAGGGAGTCATCCCTGATGTCCCTCCCTGGGTAGGGTTTGTTCTCTGTCCCATGCTACGGTTGCCTGAACAATGCCCCCCATAAATACCCATTAGGTTTGTAATCCCCAAACCTAAGAGTATGTTACCTTACATGGCAAAAGAGACTTAGCAGATGTGAATGAGTTAAGGATCTTGAGATGGGGAGCTCATCAGAGTTAGCAGGAGGAAACAGGAAGAGGGTAGAGTGATACAAGGACCAGGTCAAACCAAAGGAAGCAGATGTCTCTAGGAGACAACAAAGATAAGGTAATGGATTCCCTTTCCAGAGCCTCCAGAAGGAACCAGCCGTGACGACACCTAGACTTTAACCCAGTGGGACTGAATCTGGATTTCTGACCTCTGGAATTGTAACGTAATAAATGTGTGTTGTTTTAAGCCACTTAGTTTGTGGTGATGTGTTACAGTGGCAACAGGAAACTAATACACCTGGGTGAGGCCTGTCCTCTCTCCCTGGGTTCTGTGGAACCCCATGTTCACCCCATGTTCCCACTGTAGCTTACAGGTCAGGCCTATTCCAAGGGAATAGGGATCAACTCATTTCATTTGACCACATCCTGCCAGGAAGGTACTATTATTCCCATTTTACAGATGAAGAAACTAAAGGCCAGGGAGATTAAACAGCTGGCCAAAAGAAAATGGCACAGGTACTACAGGACCCAGCTGGAACTTGAACCCAGGCACTCGTACGTTTAAGTGTTGGTCTCCTCCACCAGAGTAGGGCCATTGGGTAGATGTTGGATTGTCTCTCGGTGCCAGGGCCCCATCCAGGCCTGGTTAAAGTAAGGCTCCAACCCCAGGAAACATCCGAACTGGGGCCTTTCTTGTACCATCCAAGAGCTATTTGTGTGTAGCTCACCTTGTCGTGTGGAAGATGTAGAAAACAGAATGTCCTTGGAAACCAAAACTTCTACTAATCAAACTGGTTTATCCGCAGTGATAACGTAAGGTACTTTATTGCACATTTCCTGTGAATTTTCCTTGTGGGTGGCATGGTAAAGTGGAAGGAACCTGGGATTTTTAAAAATTTTTTTTTTCAACGTTTATTTATTTTTGGGACAGAGAGAGACAGAGCATGAACGGGGGAGGGGCAGAGAGAGAGGGAGACACAGAATCGGAAACAGGCTCCAGGCTCTGAGCCATCAGCCCAGAGCCCGACACGGGGCTCGAACTCACAGACTGCGAGATCGTGACCTGGCTGAAGTCGGACGCTTAACCGACTGCGCCACCCAGGCGCCCCGGAACCTGGGATTTAACTCAAGAAAGCTCTGGGTGGCTTCCCACAAGCGTATGCCCTTAAATCTCAATTTCTTCATCTATACAATGGATACAATGATACCCCGGCCAGGAGAGGCACTGGTGAGGATAAACGAGGAGGTGCGTACAAAGCCACTGGTGGAAGTAAACATTGCCCCTGTACGCGAAGCCCCACAACAAAGCCGTGCATGGCACACTGGGCGAGTGGCCTTCCTCCCCAGTCACAGACGAAGACACGGACCCCCACCCCTGGCTGAGACAGCGCTCTACTACAGCATATAAGGCTGTCTGACCTAAGGGACCATGGGGGCTGTCCGAGCTAGGTGCTGCCAGAATGCAGATGTGACAAGGGTCATCTCGGGCTGAGATGATGAGACTGGTTCCCAGAGAAGCCAGTCTATAACTGTCAAAGAAAGGTGTCACTCTGAGGGAGCACGGAGAGAAGAGGGCTCTGAGGAAGTACATGTGGGCTAAGCAAAGGCACAGAGAGAAGGCCACAATGGGAATAGGAAGCTCAGAGAATGTGGGAGCAGGGGGTCTGTGGCAAAGGCCACGGGGTCCCATAAGCCCTGGGAGCTGGATTCGAGTGGTCAAGGGCCGGTAGAGATAGCGGAGGAGAGGCAGGGAGTGGGGTGGTTTCTTGAGAGGACAGAAGGGACGCTCCACTTGGAAATAAGGAGCTCGGGGGCCTCTAGCAGTCTCTGGTCTGACTAGCAAATGCAAGTCCGAGGGGCTACCAGCCCTGCCGGCACAGAAGAATCACCTGGAGGGTTTTAAAAATCCCAGTGCCCCAGGCTATACTCTGGTCCAATTAATTCAAAGTCTCCAGGGATGGGACCCAAGCATTGTTCTGTATTTGTCAGGAGTCCCCGGGGGGGGATTGCAAAGAAGAGGCAAGGCTGAGAAGCGCTGCTCTAGGCCTTGGGTCCAGGGCCAGGATGCCATCCAGACTCCAAGCTGTCTAGTGACTTTCAGCCATACTCAACGATGTCCAAACATGTCCCTTCTGCCTGCTCATGCCCTGGAGCCCGCAGCTTAGCCTGAACGTGATACTTCACTTCCTGTCATTGGCCCGCACAAAGCCTTTGTGGGGAGTGTGCTGTTGTCTGAGGATAGGATTCCAATTTGTTCATTTATCCTGTGCCAAGCCTCATTGGTTTGGTGGCCCTGTCCCGAGGTGACCCACTTGACAGGGGCTGGGGACGGGAGAGCTCCTGAGGCTTCCACACTCCTAGCTCACCTCCAGCATGACTAAGGGCTTTCTGCGGGGACAAAGGGACTGGAATGGGGTGCTTCTTCCTACTGGCTCATGGAGAAAGAAAGAAATGGCATTTACTTAGCACTTGCTTTGTGCCTGACATTGCACTGGGTGTATTACATGCACCCCAGTTAATTTATCCTTCTTATACTTCATGCAGCAGATACTTGGAATCATCCTATTCCACAAATGAGAAGCACAGGGGCTCAGGGAAGGGACGTGACCTAGCCTAAGGTTTCACAAATGGAAAACGTGAGAGCTGGGTCTTATCCCCAGGTCTGTTGACTCTTAGAGCCTGAGCTTTAATGCTGGGAAGCTCTGTTTCTCACCTGTGAAGTGGGGCTAACAGCATTTCCTCCTTCACAGGGTGATTGTGAGCATTAAACAAGGAGCACGTGAACCTATATAAGGCAGCAAATAGGGTGTCTGCAACTCAGCTGATGCTTCATAAAAATGGCCCTGATTCACCTTTTGAAAAAGGACTCCCAACTAATGTGTAGGTGTTCTGAGGAGATAGCAGAGCCAAGTTTAAAGAAAAAAAGTGGGTCAAAACCAGAGTATTCTTTTTTTCCCCATCGCCACTTTGATTCCTTCTTCTCTGTGCTCTCTGAAAAATCAATGAGCTCGTTCCCTATGCTGATTAGCTCTTGTCCTGGCACCCAGGCAACAAGAAGACGACAGGAGCAGCCATCCGGGGTCCTCAGGGTGAAAGCTGGAGACTTGAGGCAGGGCTGTGTCCCCAGGCTGATGCCAGGGTCCTCTCAGGCCAGCTTTCCCTTGGTGACACAGAGAACACCCGTGAGATCCTGGCCATGCCTGACACTGCCCAGCTGCATTCACAGAGACACCGCTTTTAGTGTTTATCTTGTTTGTCAATGTTTTCTTCCTATTTTAAGCCAGTCTTCCACTAGTGGGGCATCCCAGAACCCACGAGGAAATGGGTTGCAAATGTTCCCAGACCTTGGGGCTCTTGGCCAGAGCCTGGCTGAGAAATGATTGTCAAAAGAACGTACATGTGAAAACTTAACTTACTCGAAGTCTCCTAATTTCCAGACTGAGTGCCTGTTTTTCAGTCATTACCACACGGGTGGCCATGGGGGTTGCTCAGAGCCTAAGGCTTCCATGAACCTGAGACCAAAGAAGGAATGTCTCTTCTCCAAAGGCTGGGGGAGGGCAGATCGGGACTCCAGGGAAGAGTCTGACCTGGGCAGGGGGGGAGAAGGGGAGGGACTGAGGATAAAGCCAAGGAATAGGAGGACAGGGGCCTGTGAGAAGGTCTCACTCATACACGTGCTGCTACCCCAGCTGAACCAGCTGCAGCTGTGGAGTTTTAGGACCACACTGCACGGGAGGGCTGTGTCTAACGACACCCATGGGTGACACCTATAGTCAGATTGGCCATGGTGGACTGGCACTGGAGTCTTTGAAAAGGAACCTTCTCTTTGACCAACACCTAAGAGTGCAGACCACACTGAGAGGATCAGAACCCTTCTCTACTTTGCCTCACCACACCTTGGCCCTTCCTTTTGACCAATCCAGAAGAGCAATATTTCATTTCTCTAAGAAAAACCATCAGCCCAAGACAGGAAACAGAAGAGACAAGCCACCTTCCCAATTCTACCTAAATTTTCTACCTAAATTACCAAGACAAATATTTCAGGAAACTGTACTTGGCTGGAATGGTTGGGTAATTCATTTTATTTACCATCTAAATGCACTTGAGAGCTGAGATAGATTCATTCAAGTTGCCGCTTCTTAGTCGGATGCAATTCACAGTAGAAATTGCTGCCATCCGAAGCTTCCATAACTTCCAAAGGGTAATGGATTTTTTTCAGCCCATCTTTCTTCTCTGCTCATATTTGCTTGAGGATTCCAAATGGATTCTATTTACTGTAATTACTGTTCTAACTGCAGCTCGCTTGCCATGCATCAGGTTAATGTTAACAAGATACCCAGCTGATGCTGGTAATGTGGATTCATTGTTCAAACTCTTTCCCCACCCCCTTTGGTGGTGTCTCAATTCTATTTTCTGAACCCAAAGGGGAAGGAGCAAAGCCAAGTAACGCGACTGTTTTTTTCTCCGTCTCATTCTTCTCTAATGCCATGGGCTTTTTTCTCAATGGATATTCATTGTTCTTGGGTTTTCCTACTCATGTATTTACATGGCACTATTACAAATGTCGTGCTTTGTTTAAATGCAGATTTACATGCTTACCTTCTCAAGTTTTTCTCACGTTATTAGTTCCATTACACTTCTTATTATTTAATTTCTTCTTTAAATTTTTTTAACGTTTATTTATTTTTGAGAGACAGGGACAGAGCGTGAGTGGGGGAGGGGCAGAGAGCGAGGGAGACACAGAATCTGAAGCAGGCTCCAGGCTCTGAATGGTCAGCACAGAGCCCGACGCGGAGTTGGAACTCACGAGCCATGAAATCACAAAGTCAGATGCTTAACCGACTGAGCCACCCAGGCACCCCTTATTATTTAATTATTAATGATAAGAATTAACAGCAACAAATGTTCTGATAATTTTCAAGACACAGTCCTCCTATGTATCTCTACTAAGAAGAGAAATTCAAGGCCCGGTGTATCAAGAGTCTTCATCTCTCAATTACTGGGTAGTTTCAGATTAATAATTTGGGTCTCTGGGAAAAGCACACACTTCAGAGCAGAGCTTCAAATTCTAGTTTCATCATTCATTAGCTATACGAGCTTAAGTGAGCTTAACACTAGGATTTTCAATTTCTTCATCTGTATAAGGACAGAACTAAAAATACAAAATTAATCATGTGCTGTTGGGAAGTTCCCTGCACATAGTAGGTGCTTAAGTAATATCTGTTATTATTATACCCTATTAATAATTCCAGTCACACAACCAGATCGTAGCACCACAGCATACACAGGTATGAATGTATTTTAACGTGGTCAATTCTGGACTCCCAAATGGCCTTCCTGAGCTGGAAGGATCTCGGCCATGAAACCCTTACTATTCAAAGTGTGTTTCAAAAAACCGGCCATATCAGCATCATCTCTGAACTTAGCAAAATGCAGACTCTCGGGTCCTTCCCCAGAAGGAAGAAGAGTCTAATTATAACTCCATGGAGTTGACAGGAAAAGAGATCGTCCCTCCAAAGTGTCCTGACTACCTGGCTTCAGTCTGAAGGATAGAAGAGAGTCCAAGGGGAGACACCCCCAAATAAAAGCCCTGAGTCCATTCCAGCTTATTCTATCACGCAAGCTTGTGCGATTCCCCAGAGAATGTTTTACCCCGCCCCGCCCCGCCTCCCGATAGTGATCATTAGGCATGAGGAAAACAGACAGCATTTGTTGATTCGGCTCTGAGACGTACCGCTTTGATATATCAGACAGTTGCTCTCCAAGTCTGGGTAAGCTCTTCTTCCACCTAGGTTACCTCCTGTAAAATGAGGATGACAATACCTGCCTCCCAGGGTTGTCTGAGATGGCAAGTGCTTGGCATGATGGCCGGCACGCGGTAGGCACTCAGCGAGGGCTGTAGCAGCGACAGCCTTATTAATAGTGACTGTGTGTGTGTGTGTGTGTAAAGCGAGAGGTGAGGGCTGGAGCTGCTGCTGCCCTTAAGACTTCCTCTGCAAAAGGAGCTACTGGGTCCCTGTTCCCAAAGCCAAGTTCTTAGTCACCTCCTGTCATTAGGAAGAGGCAAAGGAGAACTGGTGGTGGAATTTAAAAAATCACCTTCCCTTCCTGTCTCCTGGTAACTTTCTTGGGAAAATCACTTAACCACGGATGATATCACTTTCCTCATCTATAAAATGGACATAATACCATTCCCCCTGGCTGCCGTAGGGACAGAGTGAAGAGCTCATAAAATAAAGCAACTGAAAGTGATTTGCAGCCAGACAACCCTGCGATGCCAGTTTGAACAAATGTGAAAGAGCCCCGTGATCCCTGCTTCCTCTTAGGCCCCAAGCCCTGATCTCGTGATTGTTCTCAGCTGTTCTCTCTCATTCTTCTTTCCACCCCTTTCCCACTGAACTGCCAGCCTTTGGAGAACCCTCCATCACCACACATGTCCCCTGAAAGCCCCATCAGAGTTTTAGTCTCTCCCCGCTCAGACCAATTTGCTTAAACTGCCCTTTCTTTTTTTTCAATTTTTTAAAGTTTATTTATCTATTTTGAGAGAGAGAGAGAGAGAGAGAGAGCATGAGCAGGGGAGGGGCAGAGAGAGAGGGAGAGAGAGAATCCCAAACAGTTTCTGTGCTGTCAGCACAGAGCCCAACATGGGGCTCCAACCCACAAACTGTGAGATCATAACCTGAGCCAGAATCAAGAGTTGAATGCTTAACCAACTGAGCCACCCAAGCACCCCTAGAAACTGCCTTTTCTCCTCCAAAACCAGAGGTGGCATTATTAAGGGATGGGGGGTACTTTAGTGCCCATACAACTCCATTAGTATCCACTCCAGCCTGCCCTCCATAAACGTGCGATCCAAGTCAAAAATATGCACTTGAACCTTCCGGGCTGGTCCTTCAGCCCTGTGCCCTCGCCTCCAGCCTGTCACAATAGTGCCTCTCTGCTGGTCCTACAGAGAGACATCAGAGCCACCTGTACCAAACCCTCATGACTTCCTATCATTTTCTGAACAACCACTGAAGAAGCTCTTAGTAGGCCTACGTCTGAGGACAAAGAACCAACACTGACTTTAATGAATTCTTCCTTGTGATAAACTGAAAGATAACGCAGGGGACAAATCTGACTTCAGAGCCAGGGCTCTTGAACTCACTGAAGGAGGCAGAGGGGGTGGGGAGCTGGCCTCAGTGCCTCCCCCAAGGAGGACCTTGCTGTCACGGCACTTGGCATCACACTGTTTGCAGGTAGGTCCTGCAGAGACCCATGCTTTCCAGACGTCTATGTGATCTTTGGCAAGTTTCTTCTCTGCTCCTCAGCTCCTGGGGCCCTGTGATTCTCTCAACCTCTGTTTTCCTGTCTATATAAAAAAAGAAACTTATCTCCAGGTTGGTGTGAAGTTTAAATGTGGTAAACTATGTGAGAGGCAACCGGAAGAAGGTGGCATATATGAGATGTTTGATTATTGCTATTCCCTGCACTTCCCTTGCCGAGGCCTCAAGGGCCCCGTCTTCCCTAAGTACCTGGACCAAACCATGTTTTGAGCTTGTTGTACCCAACTGTAGTCATCAGTCTTGAACAGAGTCATTCATTTATGGAAGAACTATGTATCAACCATCTCCTCTCCTGTTCTGGTATAAGGTTACAGGCTAAGGATGAAGAGGTGGGCAAAACAATGATGGTGAGCAGTGGCAATGGTTTCCCATCTCATGGAGGCTGGACCCGAACAGCAAGCACTATCTCCTCAAGAACACTTCCAATTCGGCAGAATCAACTGGCATCTGGTACCAAAGCAGAGAAATCGCGCAAGATGCCTTAGAGCCAGAATAAGGGGTCAGCTAACGACGGCAGTCGACGTCTGGTTCCATGACTGGCTAGTTAGGTGACTGTTATGGACATAATGCTTGTGTGCCCCCATCCCCACCAAAATTCATATGTCAAAGGCCTAACACCCAATGTGAGGATACTTGGAGATGAAGGCTCTGGGTGGTAATTCAAGTTAGATTAGGTCATGAAATGAGGCTTGAATCACAGGATAAAAGGTCTCATGAAAAGACGAAGAGAGAGAGATGTCTCTCTTCATCTGCAGGCACAGAAGAAATGCCATGTGAGGACACAGCAAGTAGGTGGCCATCTGTGAGCCAGGAAGAGAATCCTCACGAGAAACTGAAGTGGCCAACACCTTGATTTTGGACTTCCCAGCTTCCAGAACCATGAGAAGTATATTTCTGTTGTTTAAGCCACCATATGGTATTTTGTCATGTTATGTTAGTCAGCCCAAGCTGACTAATATAGTGACCTTCATTACTTATCTCCAAATGCCTCAGTTTTCTCACCTGGAAAGGGGCGGGGGTCATTACAACCCTATCTCACAGTGTTGAAGTGAGGATTAGGCGAAATGACACAAAATGCTTAGCACAGGGGCGTGCTCAATAAATGGTAGTGACCATCCTCGATACACCCGACTACAAATGCAAATCACAGAAGGATAGAGCTTGAAGGGATCTTGCCAGCCCCGTCACTGAACGGAGGGAATGAGGCCTGGAGGGGAAAGGCTTGCCCACCATCACAGTGAGGGGCAATCTCCTCTGGGGGCTCTCACTCCTGCTCCAGCTCTATCCCGCTCCCCGGCCCAGGGAAGCCTCGTGGTCCCTCCTCATCACCCACCTCAGCACTGTGCTCATCCTTGACACTTAGCACACCCACTTGAAATTGTCACCTCTCTCATGTGGTGAGTGGCTCCCATGTGAGGTTGCTAGGAGATGAGGATCCATCACTGAATTCTGCACCTGGAAATTCTCTTAAATTAGGCTGTCAGGATTCTTTGAAGAAAACCCAAATAGAAAAAAAAATTCTCACTCATGTTTGCCTTGAAAAATGCCACGGGAGAAATCAGAGCGGTGCTAGAGTGTGGGACACATTTATAATAATAGCCAAACCCTTTTCACTCTTTTTACCCTTTACGGTTTGCAAACCACATTTCCACAGATCGTTGACCTGAGTCTTCTCATTCATTCATTCATTCATTCACTCACTCATAAATACAAATTTTGCCCCCTCCGTGCACTAGGCACGATTACAGGTGCCTGGGCTTTAGTAGCAGATAGAAACCTGGGCCTTCATGGGGTTTATGCTCTAGCAAGAGAGACAGATAATACATAAGTAAATGAATAAATAACATGTTTCTAGATACTGGTAAGTGTTATGAATTTAAAAATAAACCTAGAGAAGGAGAGAGAAAGTTGGGGGGGGTACTGTTTTGAGTGGCCAGGAAAGCCTTCTCTGAGATGCATTCTGGACTGTTGATACTGTTGAATGAATGAGTGGACCCTCATTTTGTAGATATGGAAACATGCCCCAGACCCACAAAGCAGCTACGCAGTGGGGAAAGAAAGAACACATATTCTGTCCACCCTGACCTGTGACAGTGCCAAGGCTCATGTCTGGATCCAGGATGTGAGACCCAGGGATGAGGGGAACTCAGTCTGCGTGGCAGTCAAGATCCCACATGCTGTCCATTCACACCAGCGCAGTCACTGAGTGCTGCACCCTGGGCTGGGCACTAGGCCTGAAGAGACGGAGCAGATGTGGTCCCTGCCCTCGGGGAGCTTCCACACTAGTGAGGAATATAAAACAAGTTCACAGATAACCATGCCTCTCACTAGAAAGCATGTGTCTACACAGGTCCTTCAGAATGGGACTGCCTCTCCAGCCCACAGCAAGTAAAAGCGCTCCAATCTCACGGATTTTCCTCTCTTTAATCAACTAACATGAATTCAATGCTAACTCCAGAGTGACCCCTGCTAGGGGTCACCGGGGCATGTCTCGGTCACCCAGCACCTCTACTGCTGACCCCCCTACTCCATGCCAGCACCTGTGGGCTTGAATACTGTAATAGCTCTCCAACTTCTGCTTGTTCCTTGTGCCCAACCATCTCGTCCTTTCAGCAGGTTCTCAACTCAGCAGCCGGAATGATTCTATTAAAACTTACATCAATCACAGCATTCCTCTGCTCAGAACCCTCCAATGGTCCCCAGCTCATTCCCAGTAAAGCTAGATCCGTCCACGGGCCTACAAGACTCTACATGATCTGCCCCTGCCTTACACCTAGGACCTTATTTCCTTCTTACTGCTCTCCTCCTTGCCCCATCTCCTCTGCCACACTCACCTTCCTGCACCAGGTACAGGCCCACCTGCCTGGAACGTTCTTCCCGCAGGCATTCACGAGACTTGCTCCTCCCTGCTTTATGTCTTTGTTCAAATCACACCCTCTTTTGATACGTAGGCTTCACCCTCCTCCATCCCCACATTCCTTAGCCCTTGCTTTGTCTCCCTGTCATTTATCACACTCTCACACATGCTACAGTTTCCTCACCTATTTTGCCTGCTGTCAGTCTCCACTTACTAGAACGTAAGCTCCGTGAGGACAGAGATTTCTGTCCCATTTGTCTCGTCTTAGGGACAGTGCCAGGGACATGGAATCACAAACCACTTCCCCTACAACCCAGACTGTTTCTCCATTTGTTCTGTTAACGGCACGGTCACCTACGCCATCAGCCCCTGGCTCAGCGCAATAGCGCCCTAAGCCTGGACTGGAGCTGATGAGGTGACAACCCCGTGCCGATGCCATGGGAACAAAGCAGAACCTGGCAGTCACTTCCAGTGCCTCTGTTTGCCCCACTCCTCCAATCCAAACTAAACGTGAGCCTTCTGATCTGTAAAATCAAGGTGATAGTACCGGCTTCACAGAAATGAGATAACATGCATGCAGTTTCCAGGAAAAATATGGGCCCCGCAGCAGATGCCTAATAAAACACAATTCACCTGGCACTGAATTCCGGAGAGTCTTGCTCTCAAACATGTCAACTTCTCACAGTCTTTCCCAGCCCTGCTGCTGCCAGGATCAATCAGGAGGCTGGAGAGAGCAGTGCTCGGAGAGGCAGGGAGCTCCGAGGGGTAGGAGAGGCTTAGGGCAAGGGGTGACCCAGGCTGCCAGCAGCCATTTGGTTTTAGCTGAATTCCCAACTCAAACGCCGTCAGCGGTCGGTCGTGTGCACAAGGAATAAAAACACAACTTTCTAGGGCACAGAGCTCCAGGCTCCCATGGAATCTCCCGTGGGAACTCTTCCCTCCTGTCTCCTCTGTCCCACTCATGGCCAGACCCCACTAAACAGCCTCTCTCTCCAAATGGGCTCCTCACACCGCTGCCCGGTGACATCTGTGGGAAGAGAAAGCCACACACCATGACTGTCTGTGGCTAATTGATTTGTGCGAGTGGATGACAGCAGGATGTGTGGCCCCCATGGAAGACGAGAGACAGGCCGTTCCAGGCGCTCAGGGAGAGTTGGGGGTGGCCCAGGACACTGCCTCTTGCTCTCTCTGCTGGCTGCTGGCTAGTCCCACAGTGGCCTCCAGCCCGGCCTCTGAGAGTTTATTCCAGGCTGGGAGAGAAGAGAGAGAGGAGAAGGAAGAGACGAAAGCTGGAAGGGAGGGAAGGAGTGAGAGATGGAGGGAGTGAGAGGGAGTTAAGCAAACAGCAGGAGGCAGAGGCTTAGGAAGAGGCACAAAACAGATTTACCATCATGCACCAGGCCCAAGTTCTCAGTAAACAAATAGGAAGGAAAAAGACAATGCAAGGGAAAGAGGGAGGGGCAGAAAGATGATGGGAGACCCCCACAGGTGGGTACCCCCTCCAGCCAGGCAGCAGTGCGTGAACAAGACTGACCCCTAAACGTTGGGATAAACCTGTCTCTGAGTTAGGGGGGCTGGTGAGGGGGAAGGGGCATGGAGCTCTGTGGACCCTGAATATTTTGACCTTACCAGGGAGAAAAGCAAGCACTAGGTAGGCATCATGAAGGTGTGGGGAGCACTATCCACAACCAGCGAGAGCGCCACACATCCTCCTCCCTGGGCCAGATCATCTCTGACACTCCATGACCTTATTTTTCAGTTGAGCCTAGTTTAAATTTGTTTTCCTTGGGGATTTTCCTTCCCTTCAAATCTATCTGATAAAACAGATTTTACAAGGAAAGCTTCTGGTTGATGATTTGGAGAGAGAGAGAGAGAGAGTCTTCATTGTGATGGTCAAGCCCAGGAAGGTGTTCTAACCTAAGCAATCTCACTCTGGAGGGACTTGTAATGTGGTTCTGGGGGCGGGGCGGGGGGGGGGGGCGGTGAATAGCCTTTGCCTTGAACCTGACACACCAGACAGACTCTGTGAATTGCTTCACTTCCTAAGTCTCATCTGTCACTCCACAAACATGCCAGCCTGGGGCTGTGACGATCTCTAATGCATCACAGTTTATAAATGAGTCTAAGGTGCCTCCTGGTACATGAGAAACACTTATAATCAATCAGGTAAATCAGAAATGCTGTAAAAATGGCTTATAGCTGATGTACCTACTGCCAGGAAAAGCTACAAAGGAAATGTTCATAACCAACTGGCCAGAGATGTACAATTACAATAAAAGAACAAGAAAGAAAAAAAAAGAGGGAAAAAAAGTAGACAGTGTAGTGCAGTGGTAGGCAGCAGGGGTTGGCAAACTCTGGCCCGTGGGCCAGATCCAGCTGGCTGTTTTTTGTGAATAAAGTTTTATCGGCACACAGCCATGCTCATTTGTTCACACATCATCTATGGCTGCCCTCCTCTGCACAGCAGAGTGGAACAGTTGTGACAGAAACCGTGTGACCTGCAAAACTGAAAATAGGTATCATCCTGGGCCTTTACAGAAGAGGTTACCTCCGGGGTACAACATAGACTCCCCATTTTTTGCTCCCAGAAGCTAAATGCAGGGCCTGTTGTTCGTTTTCCATGTGAGTTTCGTGTGTCCACCTACATAATGGGTTTATAATGACTATCTCCCAGACTGGGAATTAAGTTAAAAAAAAAAAAAAGGACATAAAAGCACTTTACACTCCGCTTGGCACATTGGAAGCTCTCATCAAATAGCATGTCTGTGTTATCAGCATTATGTTACGCTAGCCACATAGCATTATATTATTCTATTTCCAAGAAATAGATAAGTTCAGGGAAGGTAGAGCTGGTTGACACATGTGCCCAGGGTCTTGGTAAACAAATTCCAGGCAATCTCGAAACAAGATAAGGAAAGGAACATTTAGGCAATGGTCCTCTCTGGCAAGCTGGTATTATTTCCGCTCAGATTCTTGCAAGAACTTGGTGCCATTTAACAAGGGAGGATGTTGAGGCTGAGCGAGGCCACACAGAGTTATACAAAGCCGTGGAATGTAAGTCAGTCCTGCCTGCTTCAAAGCTTAAGTCCATTGTCTCGTGTGGTTCAAAAAGCTGGTGGCATTTTACTTAGAAAACAGAGTCAGCGGTGACACAGTAGCCTGCTTCCAAATACTTAAGTGTTTCCATGTATAAAAGGACCCCAATTTACAGTGCCTTCAGAGGACAAAACCAGGACCATTTCTGATTGCATGCTGCTGAACAATTAAAGTTTCAAGGATACATGATAATTCTCATTGTGAAGTGTGCAAAAAAACCCAACAACACAATACCAAACACAAGGAATCTGAAGTCCAAAAGGTTTAAGTCTTTCCTAAAGGTAAGCTGGCTATGTGTGCAGAGTATTGGTGAGTTATGAAGGATTTCCATATACAGGATTTTATTTGATCTCCACAAACATCACAAGGTGATGATAGTTAACAATACTGTACTGTATGCTTGTAATTTCCTAAGAGGATAGATCTTGAAATAAATCTTTTCATGCCCCCTGCCACACACACACACACACACACACACACACACACACACACAGAATGGCAACTGCAGAAGTGACAGATATACTAATTAGCTTGAGTGTGATCATTTCACAAGGTGTATGTACATCAAAATATCAAATTGTATACTTTAAATATATGTAATTTTAATACCAGTGATATTTCAATAAAGCTGTTAAAAATAATTTATAATGCAAATGTACAATATAAATATTTAGAATTTTAAAGGCTCATAGGAAATTAATTTAAAAATTAATAGAAGTGATGGGGTTCCCCAGGTGGCTCAGCCAGTTAAGTGACTGACTGATTTTGGCTCAGGTCATGATCTCATGGTTTGGAAGTTCAAGCCCTGCATCGGGTTCTGTGCTGACAATGCAGAGCCTGCTTGGGATTCTCTCTCTCTTCCTATCTCTCTGCCCCTCCCTGCTCGCACTCTCTCTCTCTCTCCCTCTCTCTCTCTGTCTCTCAGAATACATAAACTTGAAAAAAAAATTAAAAAATAAATCAATAAAATAAGAATGCATAAAAGTGTAAAAATAATTACAGGTGAGACACCTGTAAAGGTGAGACACATGTCACATCCTCCCATTTTATAGAGAAGGAAAACAGAGACCTAAAAGAGTAAGTGCCTTAGCCAGAATCACACAGCTAGCAGGCTATAATCAGAACTTCGGCTCAAACCTGAATTATCTGAGACAGGAGTGATGAATCATGGGGCCTCAGCAGAACAAATTTACACAATTGAGTGTTTGTCAAGATGAGAAATGAAAATTACTCTGATCCTTTTAGCAGCCAGAGTCAAAAACTTGCAGGGAAAAATAAAAAAGCATTTTCTATCTCAAGGCCCCAAGTCTGGCAGAACCTCTTTCATACTCCTGAGAGCTCCAACTCTGGAAGCCTGTAGACCACACCCAGGCAGGGGAGCTCCAATTCTGGAAGCCTGTAGACCACACCCAGGCAGAGAAGCTACAAATCTGGAAGCCTGTAGACCGCACCCAGGCAGGGGAGCTCCAATTCTGGAAGCCTGTAGACCACACCCAGGCAGAGAAGCTACAAATCTGGAAGCCTGTAGACTGCACCCAGGCAGGGGAGCTCCAACTCTGGAAGCCTGTAGACTGAACCCAGGCAGGGGAGCTACAACTCTGGAAGCCTATAGACGGCACCCAGGCAGTGGCTCTGTGAGTCACCTGGGTGGTACGTCTCATCAGTGATCAGGAGCATCTGGGCAGAGCAAATGCAAGGTGTGGGTATCAGCCAGTGGGTCCCCATCCCTGTATAGAGATATGGATCTAAGGAGAGGAGAGAGAACTTTCCCTTTTGTATTTAAACCTTTTCCGCAAGAGTATGGAGTAGTGGTTATAAGAAGGCTCTGGAATCCTGGATTCATGCCCCCCTAAATGGCTGGCAAGGTAACAGCCTTAGACTGTTAACAACTTTCTCCACCCTCAAGTTCTCCATCTAGTAAAGAAGGATAATAATTGTTCCTACCTCTTGAGTTGCTGTATAGACCAAACAAGTGAATGCATGTGAAATGTTGTCCAAGTTCCTGGTGCACAGTCAATAGTAATGTGTGGTAGTCACCCCCATCTCCCACTGGCACAACACTGGGCTACATTATAGCACAGTAAAAAAAAAGAAAAAAGACTACTTCTGGGCTGTTCAGACTCCCAGTCTGACTCTACTCACCATTTGACCCGAGTTAAACCACATAAGCCCCATGAGCTTTAGGTTTCTCCCCTGTCCAATGAAATAATAAGCCCTGTAATATGTGTCTAGTGGGGGGTCATTAGTAGGAGGATCCAGTGAGGTAACAGACATAAAAGGGCTTTGTAAATAGTAAAGTGGTATTCACAAACGAATTAACGTCATTACCATCATCACTATTGTTAGCCCTGAATGATGGAGGAAATGATCGGCAGAACCTTTCCTATTCGCTTTTATATCTAATAGAACAATGTTTTTGTTTGTTTGTTTGGTTAGTTGGCTGGTAGGTTCCTTGTTTCACAATCTGGTGCTTGCTCTGAGAAAACATTTCCACTATATATCCACATATACTCATTTCCATTATATATCCACAACAGATATTTTAACATAATGAGAGCTATCTTTTTTTCCCTTTTCTTTTTTTGACACCTACTGTATCCTAAGAGACTCTTCTTCTGCAATATCAGAATGCTGCTAAGAGGTGAGTGCTATCCTTATTTCACAGACAAGAAAAAGCTACCCCCAGGACCCAGGCAGAGATCCTCCTCCCCTCCCTCTCCTTCCTCCACCCCAACAAACCAGAAGACAGAGCAGATGAAGTGTTGGCTCCACCATGGCGGGAGACAGTTTATCAAGTGACATGGGCAGCCGCCTCGTGCCCCACTGCACGACACAGTAACTAACATGCCTTGGCTAAGGACGACACAGTCTCTTACATAGAAATTTCTAAAGAAGTGGCATGCTCCCAAATGCAACATACCCTTTTAAGTGTCCCCAAAGATGCACGTGTTGCAGATTTGGTTCAAGATTATTTCTCCCTCTGTTCTGAGGCCACTTGCATTGCCAGCTCTGACATCAGCCTGACTTTAGAAATGGCTCTTTTGGTGAACATACACAGAAGAGGCAAGCTCTCACTGAGCATCATGCCTCAACCCAACTGCGAGGACTCAGGTTTTACACACATATTTATCAAGAGTTGAAGGTAATCATTCCTACTCTTAACTGCCCTGACCATAACCCACTGCCTTGGCTATCACTGATGCATGTAGAAGGGAGACATTTTAATTTTTTAATATTTTTTTAATGTTTATTTTTTTAATGTTTATTTTTGAGAGAGAGAGAGAGAGAGAGAGAGAGAGAGAGAGAGAGAGAGAGGAGGAGAGAGGGAGGGAGACACAGAATTCAAAGCAGGATCCAAGCTCCGAGCTGTCAGCACAGAGCCCAACGTGGGGCTCAAAGTGAAGGACGGCAAGATGAAGGACCTGAGATGAAGTCGGACGCTCAACCGACTGAGCCACCCAGGCGCCCTGAAGGGAGACCTTTTAAACAGCCAAGTGACTATTGATAGAGCATAATCACAAAGTGCTGTCTGTGGTACAGCAGGTACTAAATCATCCTAGAAACAATCACGTTACACCAAGTTCTCCTTCCAAAAGAAAAAGGGAGGGGAGTGTCACTGTTGACTTTTGGGGAATCCAATTTATGCCTTGGGTTGATAACCTCTTGCATTATCTTGCCCACTTCTACCAACAACTACCACAGTTTCATGTGTCCAAGTGTGGTGTGTGTTTATAGGTAAATCCACGCTGGAAGACAACTCACAAGAACACTGGATTCCTGGAACATCAAAATAGCTCCTGTATCACTAGGCATTAGGTTAATTGAGAGATGGAAGGAGACTAAATGGAATGGAAATGTTTCCACTTTGAAATGTTAACACAGTAATTACCATGCCCGCAGCCCGATTTACCAAGATCTGGGACTGCCCCCAGAGATATCACTCCTTCACAGCACTCTCATCCTAGAGGCTTCTCTGGACGCTGACACCAGGGCTATAATCACAGCAGTCTGCTAGACGAAGAATCTTCCAAAATACGTTAGAATTATTACTGCTTCATCCACTTAGAAAACTGCCCCTTCCAACATGGGGTTGACAATTTCAGGAAATTAAATGATAAATATTTAAAAAATGACCTTTAGCACAGTGCCAGCCCTGTAAAGGCCAGTGTTACATCGTGTTGCTCAGAGGCCTGGGAAGCTATGGTGATGGGGCAGCTGGCAAGGTAAAGGTCTCTCCCCAGGGAGCTCTGGTTAGATGGAGGGGAGGCCATGGTCAGGACTGCGGACACTCAGACCCTCAGCATAGGAAGCAAAGGCAGGGAGTTCTGTCATTCGCCTGCAGGCCCGGTGAACAATGCTCACGTCACCACATGGGGAAGCAGGACACATAACTGTACACACAGTAGGGTCACAAGGGTACAGAATTAATGTATTTAGAAAATGCTGCATTCAAGAAATTGATGTGGGTGGTGGGTGAGACCAGAGGTTCACGACTTCCTTCCTTTTTACTTTCCCTTTGAACTTCCTAAGCTTCCTCTCTTGCTCTCCTCCTCCCTTCATTCAATAAACACAACATCCACTGTGGGACAGGCACTATGCTAGATACTGAGGATAATGTAGTAAAAATGAAACAAACATAAAAAAAAAAAACTTTATCTTTCATTGTACTTTTATGCATTCTTGCAAGCTGGATTTCTTTGAAAAACTAAGGCACACATTTTCTATTGACAGAAAAAGCAAATGTATTATTAAAAATTACTGGTTGTGAAACTCTACAAGATAATTAGGGCCACTGAGTAAAGACCTGATGCTGTGAAGGACTTCCTGGCAATTAGTTACACAGAATCATGGTTTTGGTTGTTGTTGTTGTTGTTGTTGTTGTTGTTGTTGTTTATGGTGAAGAAATCTTAATTTTTTTAGAGAGGAGTACTGAAGTATTTATAGATGATAATATGATACAATGTCTGGGATTCTGATGCAAAGTAACCCAATGGCCACGTATCGATAATGGTTGAAGCAAGGTGGCACGGACGTGGGGGTTACTATATTAGTTTCCAGTTTTGTAGAAGTTTGAAATGTTTCATAATAAAAGCAAAACAAAACAAAAACAAAAAGCATCATACAAAAACAAACGGGACAGGGGTGCCTGGGCGGCTCAGTCGGGTTAGCATCCGACTCTGGGTTTCGGCTCAGGTCATGATCTCACAGTCTCGTGAGTTCGAGCTCCGTGTTGGGCTCTGCACTGACAGCACGGAGCCTGGACCCTGCTTGGGATTCTCTGTCTCCCTCTCTCTCTGCCCTTCCCCCACTCGTGCTGTCTCAAAATAAAGAAATAACTTAAAAAACAAAAGAAAACAAAACAAATGGGACAAACTCTGCTGGGAGGTGCTGAGGTCCTGGGGCATGGGGTGGGGGAAAGGGGGGGGGAGGTACCACAGCTCACTTAAACATTTTTACCTCCCTCAACTTTCTCATTTAGATAAAAATTATCCTCATCATCCAAGTTTCTTCCATTACAAAATAATCCCTCTTCTCTTAAATTCTCCATGCAGAACCTTAGCCTCTTCCTCCGTGGGTCCCCACGGTACCATGTGCAGTTTGATGATAGAGTTTATTTCGCCGTATTACAGTTTACTGATGCGTCTGATTTTTCTATTAACTCCAGGAGGGCAGAAGTTATTATGGTCTCCACCCGAATCCCAGGTCCTCACACTGGGCATGAATGCTTTGTTAAAACTGATTTCTACAGATCCTGGTGCAATTCATACATTTTAAAATCTCTCCCCCAGAAATTATGACTTAGGTGATAGGTTATCACAAAAGAATATGTACATGAAATATAAAAGCCGACTGGCATTTCTTCCCACTTTGGATCAGCACATTGATGCTGGCAGTACAGAGAACCTCTCCTTTCTCAGGGCGGGAGTAGGCATTTGTGGCCAAGTTTATAGTCCACGAAACTGCCAAGGAGCATGCAGAACCGTGCTATACCATCTACCTACCTTCAAAATCAAGGAAATAAAATGAGGTTGACAGCTGGCATTCATGCTAGGGGAAACCACTCCAACTGCGGAAGCAAATCCCAGTTACAATGATCAAGTTGAAGGAGGCTGCTTGGGATTTGAGTGGCTGCATTTTTAGCCATCTGAAGGCCCAGTTCTTTCGAGACTCTAATCAAGGGTAACTGTTAAGAATAAACAGGCTCTGTATAAATGGCATATCATCATAAAGCGAGAAGAGGAATTTCTTAAATTTAACCCTCTCATGCCTGCATTGCAAAATGTATTATAGGAATCTCAAACCCATAATGTCCCCAAGTGAACTGAGAATGGTCTCCTAAGAGATCTCTGCATCCTGTGAGCCTTACCTGGACAGAGTGACATCCTCCCCTGTTGGGTGGTAGCTCTTGCCAGGCCTGCCCAGTACCCCTAGTCCTTGTGACACAGCAGACCAAACCACTGTGCATGCCGCAGCCTTGGGTCACACGACAGAGCCGCAGGTGATTATGTGTGAACTATGCCTAGCAATTATCGAGCAACATGTGACACTGTGGCAAGATGCCCTGAGCCCAGATGTCAGATCCAGATGACATTTAAGGCAACTATGCGGGACTTTTGGAGTAACGGGGCTGGAGATATAAGATCTGAGGGGTACAGTATCAGTGTCACCACTGTGTGGAGTCTGGGAAGCTTGAGAAGCTGAGCTCAGTGACCATCCCCCGGACTCCTCCAGCGTCTTTAGCTGAAAAGAGATCCTTCGTGTTTCCTGCAGGAAAATGGAACTTGTTGGAAATTTCTGAGTTGAGAGTGCTCATTTTCACTGTGCTTCCAACCCAGTCCTCTGCCAGACTCATTCCCATCCGCCCCACAGTGCCAGAGTGATAACTCTGAAGTATGAACCAAACGGCACCCTCACAGGCTTCAACGCCTTCAACATATCCCCATGCATGAGCTGCATTCTCCGGCGCGGGCGCCCGTGTCCTCGCTCATCCCCTAGGCTCCCCACTCTGCCAGTTGCTGGGAACTTTGCCATCGCTGACGTCCTTGCCAATGCCTCTATAAGTAGTCCCCTCATTAAACCCTCTTCAGTCACCCCATTTCAAGGCACCGCCTATTTCCACAAAATAGACTACTTTGAAAGAGAAAAATAACAAAGGGGCAGTCCCTCTTGCAGATATCAAACCATGTTGCTTAGCGTGTTCGAGATGTGGGGGGTGGGGGGATAAATGAATATAGCAACAGAAGTGAAGTCCTGCGCATGTTGGATTTGACACAGGCTGGAAGCGGCAATCCAAATCAATGCAAGTGAAGAATAGATCACTCAACAAATGATGTCAGGACAACTAGCTGGCCATACTGAAAAGTAAAATCTGTACCATACACACTGGACATATGCTTAATTATGTCACATCTAAACACTAGGTCCGGAGTTCCTCAACACTCAGCACATATCCAGAGACTCAAAAAATCACAGACATGGGAGCAAAATCGGGTGTATCTCAGGGGATCTTCCGGATCAGACCCCTGCATTCAGTTAGGAAAAGAAAAGACCACCCCCATTTGACAGATGAAGAAACTGAGGCCCAGACTGATTAAATGGCTTGTTTAGACTCACCTAAGAAGTAGCCAAGGGCGCACAGTCTCTAGGACCTGGCCTCACACATCTTCGAACTTGAGGGCTAGGCACGTAACTGGGAGTTTTGTGCCATTTCCCCTGGCATCCCAGCTGCAGGTGCAGAGACTCGAACACAATGAGTGCAGACAGCTGCTACATGTCAGCAGAGGGGGAAATAATACCTGTTCATCAGGGAGCTAATTCTGCAAAGCGCACCATCTAATAGGTACTATGTACACGTAAATAGGATGCTCTAATCAGCGGGAAGGCATGAACCGCAATCTATCCCTCATGGACCCAAAATATAATAGAGCAAAATTGAAGGTTTTACGATACACAGAGCACTTTACTTGGAAGACTGACACTTTCCCAGGCAAAGTGTTCATTTCCGGAACAAGTCCCCACACTCTCTAACATCTGATCCTGGGGAACAATGGGCACCGAACAAAGAAGTGCCTGGGGCAGCTCTTCAATAATAATAGAATCTGTGGGAGACAGTATGGGGCAGAGGTTAAGAGCACAGATTTAGAACCCGGGCAGACCGGGGTTCAGGTCCCGCGTTGCCATTTCGTAACCATGTGACTTTGGGCAAGTTCCTTAACCTCTCCAAATCTGTTTTCTCACTAGTAAGAGAACGTTAAGAATACCTGATAGGAGTACTGGGGTATGAAATAAAATAATGTAGGTAAAGTGTCAGCACTAGCAGCCAATGAGCTTTAATCGTTACTCTTAGACTGATTTCCTTGTGTGGCCCGTTGTCTTGTTCTGAACAACATTCCCAGGAGAGGGTTCCAACACGTTAGCAGAGTGAGAGAGCCCACTGCCGCTCAGAACGCAGCCCCGACATGTTTTGTTGGACTCGCATAGTTTTTTTCTTTCTTTAAATCACATTATTTGACAATAAGTTAAAATCCTAGCACTTCACATAAAAATCTGGATTTCCAGTTTGTTTTGGAGCCTTCGAAGGCATGATGACAAATCACCTGCATCTGGGGCTGAAAGGGAGCCAGCCGCCTCCTCCAGAAGGCCACCACCATTCCCCCCCTGCCACAGTCCCCGACCCAGCCCACTTACTCTACCTTCCTGATCCCGATAGGCATTTGAGCTGGGGACTCACCCTAACGTGAAGCCTTCTTCCCCCAACCTGTAGGTAGAAAAATGCGGATGTGACACTTTATGAGAAGACAACTTATGATATAGGGGACTCTGGATTTGGAAGGTGGCCAGAGTCTGACTTAGGGCTCTGACACATCACGCTGTGTGTCCGCGGTACAATCTGTCTCTGAAACGCTGTCCCTGAAATTGTCCCTGAAGTTCACATTTCTTCATCTGAAAAATGGGGCTCAAACACTCATCTCCCAGGGTTGGCATGACAAGTGAGTGAGACTGGGTAGGAAGAGTCTGGCACATGGCAGACTCTCACTAAGGTGTAATTATCATAGTAATTATTGGGGGGGAGGGGAACAACAGGGGTGCAGGTCCAACGTCAGGAATGAACTCATGCAATCTCTTCATGCTATTGCACTAAACTAAACTAGAAATAACAGATGGCACATACGTATAAAAAAAGGTCATTGTATACATCGTATTTTTATATAACCTGCCCTCTCCATTTCATTTTCATATTCTGGTCTTTGCTAGCAAGAAACACTTCAGGATCTCCCTCCCACACTGTTTCAATGAGATGTCTGTTGACTTTCATTAGTTGCAAGTGATTCCCAAGTCAAAGGAGTGTTTCTGCATCTGGTCCTTCTTTTTAATGAATTTACTGTTTTTATCGGGAGACGATGCACTTGCTGGGCATTGGGAATAAAGCAGTGAATGGGACAGATACGGTCCCCGCGCCCACGTACTACATGCCCTTGACTGAACACGTCAGAACCTTATCACACTGCTTATAGTCAGCACCTTTTATCTGCCCCCAGGCCTGCCATGGGGGACAAGGCCTTGGAGGCACAGAGGAGACTTCCTCTTTCCCTCTCTCTCCTCTGCCTCCCTCATCAACCTTGTTTTTTCCCTTCCCAAGGTTGAATCTCTCTTGTTTCGTTCTAGCTATCTCCATCAAGAATGGTGTCAAGATTCATACATATCTAACTAAAATCCTCACATGTATGGAAAAGATATTGTGAAACTCTGAATGCAGCCAATTTACCGGTGGGCAATAAACTGCCATATGATGATATTAATAACATCAACAACAAAAACAATGCGCACTTATCAGACGTCTGTTCCTTACCAGGCACTGCTCTATCTCATTTCATTCAGTAACAGCTCTTCAAGGTACATACTATAATCCCAGTGTTACAGATAAGGAAACTGAGGCTCAGGGCACACAGAGGCCCCAAGTCACACAGCTGTAAACATCAAGGCCAGTGTGCATCTCAGGCCCATGGCTCATCTACTACACTAGTTGGATTTGCTTTAAAAATCAGTGTCTATAATTTATCGCTCTGTAAATCTCTTTTCTCAAGCGGATTTAATGGGGATACTCACAATTACTCAGCTAGAGACATTTGCAACACAACAGATACGTTGCTTTTTCTTTAAAATGTAGTTGTTTTTTAAGAGGAAAACAAAAACCTTTGGGAGACATGTTTCAAACTCTTCCTAATGAGGTATTTAGCTGATAATCCACAATGGCTTTGATTGCAGGATAAATATGGGATTGCCACTCAGACTTCTGGGGGAAAAAATATACGTAATTACAAAGATTTAGCAAAGTATGAGTAACAAATTGTTTTTCAACTCCTTGCACTGAAAATTGCAGCATCGAGAGGCTTTGGGACGGGATGTTAAGCATATCTGCCCCCAAATACCCGTTAGACTTTAGGTAAGCACCTCTCTGTTGTGCTAACTCTCTTCCCAAAGAATTGAGCTAAGGTGTTTGCATGGCCCTTGATGAGGTAAAAACACCAGTCCATTGGCCCTCCCTCTTTCTTTGGGCCATCACCGCCCCTAATGAGTTGGCTAGTCTCAGGGCTCCCAGTAGCAATTATATTATGAATGATTCCAGGTTCTTCTTATTGGGAGGGTTTTGAAATCATGAGATTTTAAATGTTTTTATTTATTTATTTTGAGAGAGAGAGAGAGAGAACATGCAAGCAGGGGAAGGAGAGAGAGAGAGAGAGAGAGAGAGAGAGAGAGAGAGAATCCAAAGGAAGCTCCATGCTGCCAGCGCAGAGCCAGACGTGGGGCTTGAACTCAAGAACCGTGAGATCATGACCTGACGCGAGATCAAGAGTCAGACACTTGACCAACTGAGCTACCCAGGCGCCCCGAAATCATGAGATTTAAAGCAAACAAGACCCTGGGTGTTTAAATCCTGCCAGATGGAAGGAAACCTCCAGGGCTGGTGGACAAGTTTATGGCATTGATAATGATGATAGTTTCATGGGTGTATACTTACCTTGAAACACATTGAGTTTGCATACATTACATATCTACAGCTTTTGGTGTGTCAGTCGTATCTCAGTAAAATGGTTTAAACATGTTATAATCGATTACTTCCTGGATATGTAATGATGTACCAAATGTGCTTTAAGACACGTTCTCTGGACTAGAAAAGATTCTGTTCAGGAGTGGTTGAGAATTGTGGCTATTTTGTTTCTTCCCTCTGGCCAGTTGGAAAATCAACTCCAAGTGGTCCCCTAATCAATTATATTCTGAGCAGTTAAAAACTATCCTCTCAGAGACAGAAGTCTAATACCCATACGAGGCTGACCTCTGCTGCCTTCTAGCCAGGCTTCGCTCAATCCCACCATCTGTTCCAGAAACATTTTTTGCCAAGCTGTGTGCCAGGTGCCGAGGATGCCATGATGAACGCAACAACTGTGGCTACTGCTCTCTGGACCTTCTACTTGGGGAGACGAGTGTTAACAACTAATTCCTGGGTTAGTCATCCAGCACAATAGTGACAGCGCAGAGAGAAGTAGGAGGAGCCTAGACAGCATACGAACAAAGGCAGCTCCACCAGATCCTGGGAGGGTTTGAGAAGGCCAGTAAAGGAAGTGAGACATAGCAGAGGCACGGTATGTCCGAGAAACACAAGGTTGCCCAGTGTGGTGGGGGAAGCCCGTGGTAGGGATGAGGCTGTGACGCAGCAGGGGCTGGGTCATATAAGGTTCGAAAATGTAAGTACTTTACAAGTTATTCTGAGATCAATGAGAAGCCACTGATGGGCTCTAAGCAGGGGAGTCCACTGTGAAAGGTCACCGTTACAGCGGAGAGGACAGTGAGCTGGGGGCAGTGGAGGGCGGCCATGCCCCACGAGAGAGTGCCATTATGAGCACCTCTTCCCAACTGCATGCTCAGTAACATACATCACATAAGTAGCATGAAAGCAGCCATGGTGGGAACATCTGCATCTCAGAAATTAGAAAACACTTTTTTTAAGTTGATTTATTTATTTTGAGAGAGAGAACTAGAGGAGGAGAGGGGTAGAGGGAGAGAAAGAAAATCCCAAGAATGTTGTTGGGCTCAGCATGGAGCCCAACATGGGGCTTGATCTCATGAACCGTGAGATCATGACCTGAGCTGAAATAAAGAGTCAGACGCTTAACCCACTGAGCCACCCAGGTGCCCCTAGATAACACTTTAAATCAGGGCTCCCCTCTGCCTCAAAGAGCCAGTTGCTAAATAATTTACCAGTGCATCACTGGTCAGAGAGGACAAGGATGGTGGTAAGAAAATGGGTTAAGGACAGTAATCTAGACATGAGAGGAGGGTGGCTGGGACCAGGGTGGTGGCAGTGGGGATGAAGAAAAGGAGGTGATTGTGTGTTTGTCTATCACTGTATCTGATAGAAGGAGAGATTGGCTCGTATGTGTCACGGATGTTTCTTAAGCCCCTCCCAAGCCCAGGCTGAGGACAAAGAAGGGAGAGAACGTTTGGCATGACCTCAAAGAGAACTAAACCATGTTAGGAGTATTTTAGTTCACGGTGGGATATGCCAGCTTTCACAATGGAGTAAACTCCATAATATACATTCAAGCAATAATAGCAGCAGTAGCTACAATACTTATTGTGTGCTCACTACATGAAAGGCACTACTCATTACTTAATCCCTGTGATGACCCAGTGGAATGGGTATTATCATCCCCATTTTACAGATGAGAACATTGAGGCTCATTGAGGTTGAGTAACTTTCTCCCAAAATCTACTGGTAATGAAAGTGCAGAGGAGGAAGATACCATTTCTCAAAGACGGTGGCATTGAGCTCTTCTTTGAAGGACCAGGGGAACGCAAGGAGACTGCAGGCAGAGGGAACAGAGTGAGCCAAGATAAGAAGGTGGGGAAAACAGGACTCCCTCAGCACCCAAGTGCGTTCTCGGTCCCTGCTGCCTACAATCTGTGTCACAGCTACTCTACCCTACCACAGTAGTGCAAAAATAGCCACAGAAAATATGCAAACAAAAGAGCATGGCTGTGCCCCAACAGAACTGTATTTATGGACACTAAAATTTGAATTTCATGTAATTTTCACATATCACAAATAGTCTTCTCTTGATTTTTTTCCTAACCGGTTAAAGCGTAAAAACTATCCTTAGCACATGGACCATACAAAACTAAGTGGTGGGCCACATGTGGCTCTTGACCTGTCGTTTGCAGATCCTGGTCTATACCGGTGCTGCCCAAGAAAAATAAAATGTGAACTACATCAGTAATTTAACATTTTCTAGTAGCCATATTTTAAAAAGTAAAAAGAAATGAATGAAATCAATGAGATTTTATTTGACCTAAGTAGATCTAAAATTTTATTATTTCATTATATAATCTACATGAAATATTACTGGGAAATATGGTATTTAAAAAAATAATGTTTATTTTTGAGAGAGAGAGAGAGAGAGAGAGAGAGAGACAAAGCACGAGCAGGGGAGGGGCAGGGACAGAGGGAGACACAGAATCTGAAACAGGCTCCAGGCTCTGAGCTGTCAGCACAGAGCCCTATGCAGGGCTTGAACTCCCAACCCGTGAGATCATGACCTGAGCCGAAGTCGGACGCT
This sequence comes from Prionailurus bengalensis, assembly GCF_016509475.1. Classification (NCBI taxonomy): domain Eukaryota; kingdom Metazoa; phylum Chordata; class Mammalia; order Carnivora; family Felidae; genus Prionailurus; species Prionailurus bengalensis. The sequence continues at coordinate 53,117,689 of NC_057346.1, read as the reverse complement.
TAATCTACTGAGCCACACAGGCGCCTGAAATACGGCTTTTAAAAAAATTGGTACCAAGTCCTTGAAATCTGGTTTGCATTTTGAAATTACAGAACATCTCAGTTTGGACTGGCCTCACTCAAGTGCTCAAGAGCCATAGAACACAAGTTGTTGGCAATTAGACAATACAGGTCTAGACCCTAAATGACTAAATTTGTTCAATCCTCAAAGTAACGGGCACAATAGGCTCTCCTATGCCTATTCCACAGACCATGCACTTTCCCCCAGACCTCCCCACAACTGCTCCACCCCCAGCTCTGACCCTAGAAGGATCTTCACTGATGACTCTAGACAGCATTCGTGGAGGTACAGAGCTTCCCAGTCATTCTTTGAGACCCTTCTCAGGAGCTGCCCCCTCAAGGTCACCTTCCTAATGAGAGAGCAGGTTGGCTGGGGCTCCCACAGCCCCTTGGAGGAATTTCACCATGGCATTTGCCACCCTGTAAGTGGGAAGTGCACCGCAGAAGCATGTTTCCTATGCAGCTCCAACAGTACAGTCTGCTCGGGCTGGCAGAGACAAGAAACTCAAACAGCATAAGCAACCTGCCAATCCCCCAGAGTCCATGCACCTGCCCTGAACTGAGGGGGTGCCCTGGACTGACCATGATGGGAAATGTAAATCCACAGTTCCCTCTAGCTTTTCATGGTGTGATCATCTCTCTTTTCAGAGTTTTCAAGGATAATCTAACCTATAGTTAATTTTTACCTCTGGCCATAATGTTAGATGTTAACTCCACACCCATTACCCACCATGTTGTGCCTGGAAGTCCACTTCCCTGACTCCCCCACATTCACTGTAAGCTCCTCAAGGACATAGGATGCAATCTGTTCCCCATGGCATCTCTAGGTCCTATAAGATAGCCAACAGCTGAAATACACCTAAACACAGGAGGAATCACATTATGATAAGTGGTTGATGAATGAATGAATGAATGAATGAATGAATGATACAAGTTGCTACAGAAAAGCCCCATCATTCATTCCATAGTTCTGCCAGGAGGCACAAGGTCATATATCAGTCAAGAAGTAGTCCCCCAACCATAGTTCCCACCTGAGACTTATCAATATTTTCTTCTCCCTTGGATCAGAGAATAAGGTAGGTGTCCTTTCCAGAGCTCTGGCCAAAACAAAACAAAACAAAAAAAGCACTAGAAAAGGTAGAAACGACACTTGGAATGTTCAAGTCTTCATTCACATCCTGATCCTGGGCAGATCACCTAAGAAGGGCCTTTCCTTGGGACTCGGGCCTTCATTTCTTTATCTATGAAAATGAGAAAATCGAGGTCTAACTAGCTTGGCAAAAGTGGGAAGATAAAATGAGCAACTCTATGTGTGAACATCTGCAAAGGAATCCCTGCTCAATAAATGTTGGGTTTTTTTTTTTCTTTCTTTTCCTTCTGACCTTAATATATGCTTGTCTGCTAGAAGCCCTGATGCTCTCATTGGAGGATCCCTTTACAAGCAGCTACTTCCCATGAGTCAGCCAGAAAGAGGACATTTGCACAGTATGGTGCAAGATTATTTTCGTTCTCTCTCCCTCCCTGACTCCCTCCTCTCTCTCTCTCTCCAGGAGAGTCTAAGAAAATGGTTCTTTTAAGCATCTATTTCTCCTGCCAGGAGTTAATACATATCACACCTTCCCTGATGCACATCTGCTATTGATTATGGACAATGGAAGAACTGCGTCATTATGCCGATAACTTGTGAAAAAATATATATATATATATAATTTATTTGCTTATAATTTTCTTGGCTATATGAATCGAGGCTTTGGAAATGACTTATTTATGCTAATCCAATGTGTCAACGGCCTGCTCAAATCATCCAAAATGAAGCAATTTTATCATCATTTTGATCCAAATTATTAGAAGAAAAGGAAAAGGAGACAGAACAAATGTGACATTCAAATGGCCTGCTTTGACCAAAAAAACAACCAAAAAAAAACCCCAACTTCTTCCTTGAAGCCCTTCAGAAAGCCACAATTTGGATGGTTATTGATCTTTCCTTTTATGTCTTAGGATCAAGAGTTTCAAACTTTCTTTGTGTCAGATTAATGGCAATAATAGAGATCGTCTCTTGCTGTAACTAGATCTGACTGAAGCAGGTGGAGGCTGGTGTTTCTTTAGTCAAAAGAGAGCCAGCATGGTGTTGAGAGAGGCAAAATCCTGCCATTTCTAGCTTGCTGGGTCCTGTGAAAGAGAGGAGGTGGCACCAAGGCCAGAGCTCCCCCCAACGCCCAAGACTAGGGGCTCCTCTAGGGCAGGACTACTGGGCAGGCCTCATCTCTCGTCCCCCAGCACAGAGCAGCCTGAACCACTGTCCATCCAACTGATCAACCCCCAGGAATGGCTTCATAAAGGTAATGGATGAGCCAGCCACTTAGAAAGTGGCCCAGAGCCACAATTAGCAATGTGATCTGGGGCAGATCGCTTGATCTCTCTGAGCTTCAGTCTCCACCTACCTCAACGGGACACAAGGAGAAGTGAATGCACAGCCACACGAAGCCACAAGCATGGTGCCCACTCCTGGCCAGCACCCGTAAATGGCTGCCTGCAATATTATTTGTAACAGTAATGTCCTTATCAAAAGAGCAGAGTGGCAGGGTATGGTTGAAAAGGCAAGGATTTTTAGAGTATGTTAGAACTGCTTTCTCAAAGCACAGGACTTTGAGACTATCTGCCTGTGTTTTAATCCCAATTCTGCCATTTACTAGCTAAGGGCAAGATACTTAACCTCTCTATGCCTTACTTTCCTTACCTGAAAAATGTACCTCCTAACAGCACCAACCCTACAGGGTTATTGTGAGGATTAAATCAGTTAATACATGGCAAAGGTGTAGACTGTCTGGCATATAAATACTAACTGTTGTCATTATCATTGGCACTGTACCCGGCAAGTTAATTAAACTAATTTCTCCACCTGCAAAATGGGAATGACAATATCTGTGAGGACTTAACACATTCAGGGACTACGGGTACCTAGTACACAGTAAACCCCAAATAAATGTGGGGCCCTCTTCCCTCCTTCCTTTCCCAGTTCCAGTAACAAGCAAGCTCTGTCAAGAAGACCAACCACAGAGCTTGTCTCTTTGCAGAATTTCTTCTCCACCCTCTTTTCTCTTAACAGCCTCAGGCCCCAGACAACAAAAGAACAGGCCACATCCTTGCCAGGAATGAAATCTGTGTTTTTGTTTTTGACTGGGAACTGTCCTTGCAGCTGGCAGGGTCAGGAGTCCCTGGAAAGGACAGCACCGAATTACCAGCCAGTCTCAGAGGTTCCCCGAGAGGCTTGAGAACCTGGGCAGGGCCTGCAGCACTTAACCTGCCGAAGCCTCTTCACCTGTAGCCATCACCCCCTGAGTTAAGTAGTGGATGAAATCAGCATGTATAATTTCTCATCTTCTGATATTCAGAGAAGAGCATTACATTTCAGCATGATTAACACTATTTTCCCTGTTTGTTTTTTTCCTTTGCATTTTCCCTTCCCAAGGACCACTGGTAGGGTTCAAAGAAACCGATAGGGACAGAGGTGAGTACTTCAATAGAACAGGTGCTCGGCTTTAAGTGAAACACTCAAAGGTTGATAGTCAGGGAGACATCTTCCTTTCCTTACCCTCTGCTGGATTTAGTGATTTACCAGAAGGCCTTCCTCGGCCGAGAGAGAAAAAGAACAGGGTGAGGAAACAACTTACGTCTTAAACCCGGGATCACAGTCAACCATCCATCCATCCATTTATCCATTCAACAAGCTCTCCCCAGTCTACTAGGTTAGGTTAGGTTGGACTCATCTGTAGACTTCAGCTCATTTTTTTTTTCTAGAAACTTCTCTGACCTGAGAGTAGGTCAAACTCCTCCAAGATCTAACAGCTCTGAACATATCTCATTTAAAGCAGTGCCAAGGGGCACCTGAGTAGCTCAGTCGGTTAGGCATCCAACTCTTGATTTCAGCTCAGGTCATGATCTCAAGGATCATGAGTTCAGGCTGCGCGTCAGGCTCTGACGCATCAGGCAACGCGGAACCTGCTTGGGATTTTCTCTCTCTCCTTCTCTCTCTGCCCCTCCCTGCCTCTCTCACTCTCCCTCTCTTTCTCTCTCCCACCAACCCCCTCACCGCCTCTCAAAATAAATAAAGTTAAAATTTCTTAATTAAAAAAATAAAAATAAAAAATATATAAAGCAGGACCACAGTGGTAAATGCAGCATTTATTGACGTAATTGTTAAACAGCTGTTAGAGCTAGGTTCTAACTGAGTACTGTCTGTCTCCAAAGCCTGAGATCTTTCTAAGGGGAACAGACAGAGCTCTGGCCTGCATTTAGGAAGCCTGAGTTCCAGCCCTGGATCTCCAACTCACAAGCTGTGTGGTGTGCCATAAGGTACTTCTTCACTCGGGGTCTGTTTCCCTATCAGTAAGGGAAGGAGGCCAGACAGGGTGACATCCAAACTCCCTCATCCTGTTTTGATTTTCTAGGATTCATTGTCATGCAGAACTCACGTGTATAAGGAACAGGCCCTGTACAAATAACAGAGGCCCTTCCACTCCTGAGCCAGACCCCTGCTGACAACCCACTCTGGCCCTCCCATCCGGAGATGGGCCCACTAAGGTGGAGGCCTGGGCCCACCACACCACTACCTAGACAGCAGAGGCCCGTCTTCTCCCTCTTTTTCACTAACTTTGAATTTCACGGGCGTTGTTGTGCCTGACACCAAGGGTTATCAGATTTGAGCAGAGATGGAAGTCACAGGCCTCCTCATCTCAAGATGCTACAGCAGCAAAGCAGCTCCTGAGGGACACCCCCACTCATCAACTACTGCCTCTGTGATGCGAGGGATGAGCACCCCTGAAGTTCAGAAAAATTAAAAAATGGAAAATTTAATTAAAGTCCTCTCTGCATAATTGCCTTCCTGTTGGCTTATGGGGTCCTTTGAAGGAAAGAAAACAAGCTCTTTACCCTCGGTGTCAGTCCGGGATTCATAAACTTGAGCCCTCTGCCAGCAGGAATACAGGGCTCAGGCTCCCTCTGCCTCCATTGGCTATTTGAAGAAAACCTAGAAGAATTTCTTTGTGATCTGCTGATGGGAAAGCACTTCTCAAAACCCCCAAATGCATACATTCTAAGATGAAAAAGTGATGCATTTGATAATCCCAGAATTAAAGTATTTGCTCAACAAAATTAATAGATGAATATAGTGTGGGAGAAGATACTTGTCCAAAAGAGACAAGGGATTAATGTTTAGAATGCACTAGGAACTCCTCCTGGTGAACAAGAAAAGCTTCGGGAACCCTAAATGGCACACGGACAAAGGATATGGAGAAGGAATTCAATGACGAGAAGCCCAAAGGCCAGCATGCTATGTAGATACACTCAAACATATCTGTAGCCAAATTTAAAAAAATAAATAAATAAATAAATAAATAATAAGCTATGCCTGCACCCATCAGATTGGCAACAATAAAAAGTTCTGCCCTCAGTGTCGGAGGCTACGTGGAGATGTAAGAAATAGGACGCTGCATGTCAAGGTGAGGGCAGACCGGGGCAGCCTTGGAGGAGACAGCCTGAAACTACTTAGTCAAGTTAAGTCCAGGTGTGCTCTCTATCCCAGTACCCAGCCTGCGACAACTGAACAATTCTCATGCCAGCCTACTGGTGGGCACGTAGGACAATGCCCACCGTGGTGGCAGAGAGCTAGAAGCCATGCTGGTGTCCTTCTCTGGGGGAATGCGTATGGAAAGGCAGTGAATGCACACAGCGGTGATTTTGCAGCAGTTAGAAACAATGATCTGGAGTGTGTACACAGCAACATGGATGGACCATAAAAACAACGTGCTGGAAGTAGGAAGCAGAATGAGATCTATGGCACAAGATCACAGAGTAAATTAAAAATACTTGAACACAAAACAACACCTGCTTTAAAAGAACACACATCAACAAAGGTATTAACTTCAAACACGTGGGGGAAGGGAACAGGAGTGGGGAGTAGGGGTAAGAAAGAATCAACAGCTCCAAAAAGTGGGCTTTGAAAGGCCCAATACTGATGTTTCCTAACAGGAAGAGAACGAGTAACTCCAGCTTCAGCACCTGAGGCCTGAGAACAGCAACAGCATTGATGCCTTGTTGGTAGTGGCTGTGGCTTGGTGCTTTCCTCCCACCAGAGGCAGAGATATACACTCAGAGAGCTGCACAGCCTGGCTTGCAGAAGCCAACAGACCCCTGGGACATTCCAAGGCAGCCCCTGGAACCCAGGGGCAAGTGATGGTCCTGGAAATCAGACTGACCCTGCGAATCTCCTCTGTCATAATGCAGCTGTGGCATTTGGCCAAGCTACTGAACCTCCTCTAAGCCCCAGTTCCTCTGGTGGGGGCGGCGGGTTGGGGGGGGGGGACACATAGGCGGAGTGCTGAGCCACCCCTCTTTGAGTGATTGTGAGATTATAATTGGACATATACGAAGCACCTGATTGATTCATGAGCCAAGCCTAGTCCATAATAGGTACTCAATAAGTGAGTGGTAGCTTCTCTTCTCTCACCTCTAAGATGTCCAATGTCATCATGATTTCCACCCCATTCCCCACCCCAAGCAAACCCACCTCTCAAGAAGGATCTAGAACCCACACTAATCACAACTATTACTGCTCTCTTGGAGGCTAGCCATCGATCAAAGTGTTGTAAATACACCATAAAGTTGGTGGTCCCATCTCTACTCTATACGTGAGGAAATGGGATGACAGTAAGTCAACTCACTGACTTATTTACACTTTACGACCAATGCATCCCTTTAGTAAATTTCATGCAGGAATGAGGCTGGAAGTGAGAATCAGCTTTCCCAGAACCACATACTCCAGCCAGTGTCATACATGTCTGTAACCCATGAGGTCAGTAAATTTTCCAGATTAAGCCTCTCTGCCAAGAAGACTGTTATGTTTGTCATTGCATCATTTCCCTCTCAAGGGAGGGGGGTGGCAGGATTCACAGTGAGGACAGGACAACAATGTACACGTTCTTTCATTCCACAAATGCTTAATGAGCACCTACCATATACTAAGAGATACAGTTCCGGGAACTGCAGACTTAGCAAAGATCATCCTCGCTCTGGTGGGGCTTAGATTCTGATGGGGGAAGACAGAGCACGGGCAACAATGGCTATATAGAAATATAGTGTCAGGGAGTGATGTGTGCTATGAAGAAAAGTAAAACATGGATAGAACCAAAAGAAGGTAGGGATGGGTACCATTTTAGAAGTTAGGACAAACCCCTGACAAGTGAAAAGACAACAAGGGCAGGGCGGGAAGAAATGAAGAGAGGGGTGGTCATGACTAGATTTCCCCATCATTGATTTAATTTACAGTATGTCTTGCAATAAAGATGCCTTTCCCTTCTCTCAGGGGTGTGTGCAGAAAGCTCCACAATTTGCAAAGCACCTTCCCTCTCACCTTTCAATTTGACCCAAACAAAACCCCTCCCGAGTCAGAGGCCATCTCCATTCTACAGATGTAGCAACAGAGCTCAGAAAGGAGAAATGAGTTGCCCAAGAGCACGCAGCCACTAAGCACCAGATCAGAACCCCTGCTCCAGCACCCGTCCTACCAGATCGCACCACCTGACTTGCTGGTCCATAAAACAAAAGCGGTTTGCAGGCCCATCGGCACCGAAGACAATAATATTAATGATAATCATGCCACACGATCATCTTAGAATTGCAAGGTGCTTTCATGGCACAAGTTTTTTGAATACTTTCGAGGAATGCGCGGGGGAAGAGCCAGGCTTGCTCTTGGTCATGTGACTGGAAGCGCCATGGGCTGTGTTCTGCGGCTTTGGAGTGTACAGAATATCATGGGCTTCGCATGGGCTTCATTGCCAAGACAAAAGCATAACAAGTCCTTAAATACTGGGCCCACAGTTGGCTTTGAGCTCTCCTAAGATTCACTTGTAACCCCCTATGGGCTTTCTTACCTCCTGTTCTAGGAGCAGATAGTCTACAAGAAGGGTCTGCCCCTCACCACCCTTCGGCACTCCTCCCCTAGCAGCTCCCCTCCCTGAGGTGTGAACTGCGGTTCCCAAATCTATTGTGTTCCTTATGAAAAGATACAAAAGAAATAAGAGCTGTTGTTAATACAAGGATGCGTATTATCAGCGAAGGCAGCAACCCCTGGGAAATTCATAGAGCAAATGTGATCACCCGTATCTCCAAACCTCTGTCATTCTGAAGAAAAGAGATTTCGTTTTACACACACCCCCCCTTCCGCCCCAGGCTCAGAGCTACACTTTTGTCCTGATGATTGGAGCAAATGGTCCCCAAACAGCATTCAGAAAATGTGTAAGGATGAAAGGTGGCCAAGAACAGCAGCTGCCATTAATTGAGGAAGAGCCTCAAGACGTCAGGGCTAGAACTTGGGTTTGGAAACGGCAATGAATCTTTTGAGAGCTGGATCAACAAGGCTCCTGCTCTACTCCCTGCCCCCACCATGCACAGATGAACTTCCTGGACTCTCACAAGGGTCACAAAAAGTTTGGCATAGACAGATTGACTTTTGTATCATTATCCCAGTTTATGAAATATGTTTTGAGTGGTGGTTTTATTTTTATTTTTTCCAATCTCAGTCTCAAAAGGTCAATCCAATACTTAATAGATGGACATTCCAGGGTCTGTAATAAAGCCAGGACCCATATGATGGGATTTGGATGGCAGGACCATTTTCTTTTGCCGTAAAATGTAATAAGAGAATCTGCAAGAAGGGGAGGTTAAAATTATATGTTGAGGGTAGTGGATAGCTTTGCTGTGTCAGGACCACAGAAGTCCCTGCTCCTTTCCAGAGGTTCCTGCAGTAAATCAGCAGGGGCACGGGGTGGGGAGATGGGGCCATTCTTCAGTTGCTAATTACTCACGTGTGAGACCAGAAACTGACCTTCTTCTCAGAGTTGACAATGTAAGCAGAGAAGACTGCGACAGGATCAATAGAACGGAGTGTGAACCGTGGGCTGCATCCATTAACTCTGAGAACTGGAACAAGGCATTTGACTTCTCTAAGCCTCAGTTTCCTCTGCCATAAACTGGGAACATAACGCTTGTTTGCCAGGATACCCAAGGTCATGAAGATATGGGGCTTGGCATGCAGCTGGTTCTCAACAGATGTCAGATTCCACATTACTCCCCTTCCTTTTGACAAATTCACTTATGGTATTATACACAGGGAGACGGATGGTGAGCCTTGACCGTGTGGATACAAGCTGGCTCAGGGAAGGGTCTTGCTTCCACAGCTTGGCGGGGAGCCAACCTTGAGGCCAATAAAGCATATTAATGGAGGCACTTTCAAAGCACAGGAGAGATAGCTAAATGCTGAGGACAGGAAGGTTTTGCTTGTTTTGTTCATTAGGGAAGTTTTTTTCTTTTTTAATTATAAAAAAATACGTGTATAACAAAACACATTAAATATATATAAGAAAGGGATGTTTGTCTTTTTTGTTTACTACTGTATCTTCAGTGGTTAGAACAGCAGCTAATACAGTATAGTAGCTGCTCACTAAGCATCCTTTGGATGCATGTGTGGGTGAATGGATGGATGGGTGGATGGATGAAGGTGTGAGTAGACAGATGACAGGATGGGTGAGTCATGGTCAGGGAGCATTTCAAGGAGGAGGGGACACGGAAGTCAGCAGGTTGACACAGAGAAGGAAAAAAAAAGAGGAAGTAGGGAAGGCATAGGAGATGACCAAATTCCTGCACTTTCTCATAAATACGAATTCTCATTTCATAAAATAAAATGTATGTTGTTATTCTAAAACACGGTGAGGCAGTTGATTCCTAAAATAGTTATTTTATTTAAAGGTCCAACTCACCACGGAGCTCCAAGTAATCTCCAAGAAACCATTAAGTTAAAGGCCAAGATATTTATTTCAAATCTCAAGGGTATGATGAATGGTGATTATTTTCAATTCCATGCATTCTCAGGCAGGGGAAAGCAAGTATTCCAGGACATTCGGGGTGGAGGGCCATCTAAGGCTGGAGGGTGGGGGCAGGTGGGAGAGAGGCGCAGGCAGCCCAGCCAGTGTTGGTGGATCAGAAACAATCAAGGCCCATCACCAAATGCAACAGGAGAGAATCATTTCTGTGATTCCAGCCAGAGCCAAGGGTCAATGATTACCGAGATGAAATTCAGGAAAATTATGGGTACTCCTTGAGGACTGAAATTTTCAAATATTAATCTTTCTGCTCTGTGACCACATTGGCTGCACACACAAGGTTATTAACACGTAATTACTAGTGATACCAGCAGAGAAACCTCAGGTGCACTTTTGTAAGGATCAGGGTGGCTGTGGGGAGGACATCTGTGTCCTTATATGACAAAGTCATAAATCTTTTTTTTTAATGTTTATGCATTTATTTAGAGAGAGAGTGAATGAGCACAAGCAGGGGAGGGACAGTGAGAGAGGGAGAGAGAGAGAATCCCAAGGATTATTACTTAACATGGATGTATCATGAATGTTAAATCATTTACTTTAGTAAATACTTCTGAAATTTGAAATACTTCTGTGCTGACAGCGCAGAACCCGATGTGGGGCTCAATCCCACAAACCATGAGACCGCAACCTGAGCCGCAATCAAGAGTTAGAAACTTGGGGCGCCTGGGTGGCTCGGTCGGTTAAGCGTCCGACTTCGGCTCAGGTCATGATCTCACGGTCGTGAGTTCGAGCCCCGTGTCAGGCTCTGTGCTGGCCGCTCAGAGCCTGGAGCCTGTTTCAGATTCTGTGTCTCCCTCTTTCTCTGACCCTCCCCCATTCATGCTCTGTCTCTCTCTGTCTCAAAAATAAATAAGCATTAAAAAAAATTTAAAAAAAAAGTTAGAAACTTAACTGATTGGGACACCCAGGCGCCCAAAGCCATAAATCTTTATATATAAATTTACATACATCCAAACACCAACACAGAAACTAAATGTAAGGCAATAAACATTTTACATACTATCTCCTATTATTTAAAACCATCATTTCAAATGGTTGCATCTAGCCCACTAAAGTGAACACAGTTACCGGAAAACTCACTCCCTTACTGCTAGAGATTTATTTTACCTTGTTTCTAACTTTTCTCTATTATAGTTGACAGTGTATTACTACCTTTAGGTATACAAATTTTTTTTTTTCTTACCTTGGATCACATCCTTAAGGTAAGAGTTCAAAAATGGCACCACTGGGTCAGGGTATAAATTTTGTCAACAAGTTTTCCAAAAGGGTTGTGATGATTTATTTAATATAAGGATGTTAGTTTTACCACAGACTCACAAAGAGAAATTATTGCTAAAATTTTCTTTTGATAGTTTAATAGGAAAAATAATCATAGGTAAATTTCTAAAATAACCGTAGTATACAGAAAGGCACAGGACTACAAAAATGTTTTAACGAACTCCAAGAATGCATTACAAAGAAGGTAAATACGGTTGAAAGTCTGGGATAATTAGTACACACACGCACGCTTCATGGGAATTCTGCTCTGGCTGGAACTAGGGGCACGCCTTAAACTCATTTTCCTTTCAAAGACTCTAAAGCCACTTTGCCCCTTTTTCTGTGCATTAGTCCCTGTGGGAATTCCATGAGAAAGGCTGGAAAGGAATGAGAGAGAAGGATTTCAAATATTCCCTTTGTCCAGCTCATAATAAGGATTATTCTAAATCTTTTGTCCAGCACATATAAGATACCACGGCAGTTAATGAATAAGTTAATTGGCTAAATCATTCTGGTGGGGACCTCCAATTCATTCCCAGTAATCCCATAATGTGTGTGTAAAAGATTAGAACTACATACAAGAAAGGAGTAAGATACCAGATGGCTCACTGATATTTCAATTTTTCTTTAAAGTGGTATGTTCTCATTAAAGAAAACTTGGAAAAAACAAAAAGAGTAAAACAAAAGCCATCATCTTACAGCTTCAAAGTCCATAACCAATATTTTGATAGGTATTTAAGCAACTCTACCTAAATCTTATAATATTGAAATTACACTATAGATTTTTACTCTGCTTCTTCCATTCAACATTATAAGCTTTTCTAAAAAAAAAAAAATCTGCCAACTTGTATTTAAGGTGAAAGATTATTATCTAACATGGATGTATTATTTACTTCATTAAAACTTCTGAAGTTTTCTTTGATTTTTGCTGTTATTTCATCCACTCAACATATAGTTACAGTATGCTTTCCACGTGGTGTGGACTGGGTCAACAAGACAGTCTGAGACCCCTATCCTCAGTGTGAAAAATACTAAGCAATTAACACATGCCTATTCAATCGGAGCTGTGTAAATGCAGTAAGAGAAGTGCCCTGTAAGCTGAGACGGGAAGGCTGGCAAGGGATAGCAGGGACAGGAGTGGGGTAAGCATGTATGGGCAGAGGAAAGCACGTGAGCAAAGACGGAGGCAGGAAAAAGCCCATGCTGCAGGTGGAGGGACGTTGTGTATCTTGGGAGCACAACCGCGTGGGAGGAACGCTGGTCACTCTATGCTGAGCGTTGCTCTGCCATTCACATGGTAAAAAACACAGGATGTGCTATTACATTTTCAAAGAAAAGGTGTGTTAACACTGAGAACACCATGGGACTGGATTTCTTAGACCTGACAAGACTCTAATTAGCAGCCAGTTTGCATTCACATTTTGCAGCCAGCCAGTCTGCTGGTCTGCCCATTACGGGCACCTGTAAAGGACAGCGAGCCACCTGTACAGGACAGCAGGACAGCATCCAATGGGAGATGAGCACTGCCATCCTGCAGAATCTGTCCCTTCACTCTCTGGTGGGTTTCACCCACAAGGAGGGCTGTGAGGGGGAAAGATACCAGGTACACTTCAAGCAGTAACAACAAGAAGAAATATCTGGCTCTAGACGTCCTCATCCAAGATTAACCTCAGTCCTAAGGGGAACATGGGACAACCTTCACATGCAGAAAGTGGGTTCAGTCTCAATCATGTAGGTTCAGAAATGCTGCTCTTTCGCGGTCTTGGATTAATCTGGACAACTCTTACTTATTTTGTAGCTTCAGTTCAAGTAGTGCCTCTTGGAAGCCTTCCCAGGCAGGCTGAGATACCCTTGTCACTGGCACGTTCCTCTATCCCATCCCTTGGCACAATACATATAATAGTCTCTTGACTAGTTTCCTTGTCTGGAATGTGAGACCTGGAGGGCTAGTCATAGGATGACTGCTCAACAAATTTTGATGAAAGAATGAGTGAATTATGATCCCCACATCTCAGATTTAATTCTCATTAGAAGCCAAAGCACATCCCCCTTCCCAAGGATGTCAATGGCCCTCTGCTAACTCCTTGTCCTGCCTTTGCTGGGGCGGTGTGTCCCCCCAGAGTGGCTCACCTTCAGCCCTGCTTCCTGCCCATCTGTATCCGCTCCCGGAAGAGGATCTGTGCATATTCCCTGTGCAGACCCTAGAGTGGGTGTGGAAGACTGAATAATGGCCCCCTGGAGCCTATAAATGTTATCCTATTTGGAAAAAGACTTTCCGCAGATGTGATTAAGAATCTTACAATGGGAAGATTATCCTGGATTATCTGAGTATGCACTAAAGGCCATCACAAATGTCCTTGTAACAGAGCCAGCAGAGAGATGTGGCATACACATGGGGAGAAGGTGATAGGAAGCCAGGCAGGGATAGGAATGATGTGGCCACAAACCAAGGAAGGCCTGCAGCCACCAGAAGCTGGAAAAGGCCAGGAACAGACTCTCCCCTAAAGTGTCCAGAAGAAGCACCACCTTGATTTCAACCCAGTGATGCTGATTTAGGACTTCCGGCCTCCAGAACTGGGAGAGAACCAATTTCTGTTGTTTAAGCTGCCACGTCGGTGGTATTGGTATAGGTGGCACAGGAAACTGATACTGATGGGGGTGCACAGCTCTGGGGGGTCAAGACACCTGGGGCATCATCCCAGCTGTGAAACTCACACAGCAAGTCCCTCTTGGAAGTAGGATTCTCACCCAGGCTTCATGCTGACTTCCAGCTAGCCCTGGACAAGCTTTAGCTCCCCCACCAGTGTGATGCGAGGACAGGAGACCCCACTGGCAGAGTGGCTGGGGGATGGAGGGGGACATATGCACTGACAAGCCCTACCTAGCACAGTGCCAGCACACTCCAGTCACCCCACGCAGATTCCTTCTGCTCTCCCTTTATTATTACGAAAACAATAGCCAGCACTGGCCAAGCGCTTACTGTGTGCCAGGCACCAGCCAGGAGAAGGCAGAAGTTCTAGCCAGCATTTGTAATAGGGGCATCGTTGGAAGGTTCAATGTGCCCGGGAGAGGTGTTTTGAGCTCTCTAGAAAGTAGGATGGCAGAATGAGGTTTACTGAAAAGCTACAATGTTCCAGAAAGAAAGGAAGAAATCTCCAACAAACAAACGAAACAAAATGCAGCCCTATCACAAAATCTGGAATTCGTTTACTCTTCCAGGGTCACTTTCTCCATCCTTTTGTCACCTGCTCAGGGTATTTTCCCAGCAAGTGTGTCTTCCCTGTAATACAGAGGTCGGATGCAAATACTGCACACAACTAAACACCTTCTCATTTCACCTCTCTTCTCTGTGCCTCCCTTGAGAACTATTCTAGACTCACTGGTCTAAAGAGAACAATAAAGAAATAGAAGCAGAAAGCTTTTGGCATCACCCACAAATTTGGGAGCTAGATACTAATACTTTGTTCTCTCGCCGGAATTCTCACCCACGCCCTAGATCCTAAAGATGTGGAGAAAATCTGTCAAAGCTCCAAACCCGTCCTCACCTCTGGGCTGTCTGGTTCCTTCTCCTGCTTGGCCTTGCAGCCTGAATGTGGGATCAAGCCCACCCACAGGGCAAATGGAAGGCACAAATGCAGACAGTATGAGAACAAGGAAGACTGGCGGGGAAGTAAGGTTCTATAACTGCCCAGCTAAATGACTAGTGTGGGAGCCAGGTCTTTCTTCAGGACTCTAGTCCAGATGCTCGCTCTGGTGTGAGGCCTGCTCTGATCCATTTCCCCATCTCACTTAGGTTCAGGCTTGGCTTCCCCTAACCAGGGAGGCAGAAGAGATGGGCGGTTCAAGGGTGGACTCCCTGGGTCCGAATCCTAGTCCTTGGGAAAGGAACTCAACTTTCTCTTGTATAAAATGTGGATAATAAGAGGAAGACGGGGAAAGTATGGCTCAGCCAGACTATAACTTGGTTCCATCTTTATCCTTCCTTCTGCATTCATTCTGGGAACAGAGTGGTAAACCAAAGCCCCCGTCCTCACAGAGATTACAGGGCTCGTAGGGGTGGCTGACAATAAATGAAAAAATAATATAACTATACTGTGAGAAAATGCACATTTTGATGACAAAGACAAAGAGAAAGGCCTTTGTGAGGGAGAATGCTGAACAGGTTGCATTAGAGAAGAGTGAGCCATTCTGGAATGAGCCAGCAGCATATGCAAATTCTGCTACATGGCGAAGAGCTGGAGAGGTTAAGAAACAGAATAGGGGATCAGAGTGCCTGGAACAGCACAAGGACGGTGAGAATGCCATAGAGAAGGTCAAAGAGCTACCTCACAGGCCAGGCCCCATCTGAGTTGTTTAAATTTCACTTGAATTATGATGATAAACCTACTTGGAACGTTCTATGCAGCAGATTGAGGTTGTCACATCTGTGTTGTCAGAGGTTGGAAGCTGGGTGGAAACAGTATTAGAATAAAGTGGAAATGGGACCCAATAGTTTGGACACTATTGCAATGGCTCTGGGAGAGATGAGGGTGGGCTGGACCAGGGTGACACCAAGCAAAATAGAGACAGACAGGTTCAAGAGGAGTACTGATGATATCTGATGTCTAAGTGCTGTCTAGCCCTCTATAAAGCACTAAGCATGCACTCTCTCGTGCGATCCTCCCGGAGGCCCTGTGAGGTCAGTCCCCTTATTATCTCCAGGTGAGAAAACTGAGGACCAGAGAGGTTAGGTAACTTCCGTAAGACCACCCAGTTAGGGTGTGGTAGAGGCAGGGTCTGAACAGAAGCCACTGGGATCCAGAGCCCCCGCAGCAAACTGTTCTTCTTCCAATAGGCCTGGATAGAGGATGGGCAGAGGGTGGTGAGGGAAAGGAAAATCTAGATGCCTTGCACCGTTCAGACCTGAGAACCTGGGCTGCTTGGTCGTGTTTACAGATGAGCCTGAGTTGGGGAAGGTTCTGGCTTGTAGGGGCAGCACGGGGGGACCACCAGAGTGCGTTGAGTTCCAGCTGCCTTCCTGTGCTCCTCACCCCTTTTCTGTTCTCCCGAAAGCAGTCAGTGGTGGAGGGTGAGGTGGGGCAGAGGGAACCAGGGCAACTTTTCTTAGTCCACATGACCCCCCCCCCAACACAGACATCTGTGAGCCTCCCCATGTCCTTTTATAAAAGGAGGTAGGAGGGCAGACATGTTTGGAAACGCAGTAAATGGTTAATGAGAAAAGCAAATCAAAAGTACCCAAACAAGTTCTCTTTTTTTGGTTTCCTGGTAAGTTCTTGGTAGTTCTTGGGAGCAGTATGGGTGGACATGTTCCACATCAAGACAGTGTGGGAAAAAAATGGGAATGAGTGACAATACAGGGCTGTACCATGCTTCTGAATCCTGGAGGTGGGAATCCACAGCTATTTCAGGGACTGGGCAGTGTCATAGCAGGATTTCCCACCCCAGAAGCCCACGTGCTGAGTCAGGTCTTGGGAACAAGGCTGAGGTATCTATTTCAGTGTTCACTTGACTCCGTGGGATGTTAATAAACGCTAACCAAACAAAGGTTCTTGGCCACATAGGCTTTGGAAAAGCTGGCTTATTAAGGTTTCTTCACCGCAGGACATCTCAGGATCTTGAACCTGGGAATACGCATTGTGACTCTCCAAGAAGGAGGAAAAACTCCCAAACGTATTTGATCACAGAATGCTTTTAGTGCCAAGCATCTCATGGCGTAAGTGTCCCAGTGAAGAGATGTGGGGAAATGTTCGGCTCATCCCGTTCATTCCTAAGGCAAAAGCAACAGATCCATTACTCAGAATTGAATACTGAAGCTTCCTCAGCATGCAGCCGGAATTCTCATGAAGAGAGTTGAGTACTGGAGGCCGTGTGGCACGTCTTAGGGCCAAAGGCATGCTGCGGGAGCGCGAGCAGGCTAACGAAGTCTCCCGAATTCTGGTTTCTCAACTGTCTGTTGGGGATAAGAATAACACGGAACAGAGTTCTGTGAGGATTCAAGGAGGTAACTGATGCCAGAGCCCAGGTGGAGGGGACCAGCACACAGTAGGCCTCTCCGGGGGCTCTGAGGTCTCTGGCAGGCTCCCACAGCCCTGACTGCTCGGCACAGGAAGAGACCTGCTGACTTTCCCCCAGTAGCAGCTCCGCCTTTCCTTGGCAACAGCCCTCCTCAGGTGGCCCAATTCCCTGCCATTAACAGGCTTCTCAAGTGGTCAGTCAGGGGCAGCTAAGTCCAACCTGGAACTTCAAAACAAAGCCCCTCAAGCAGGCAGTAATTGTGGCCAACAGTGCAATCATGCTCCAGCTTAAATGGCCTGAAAAACTTCAGGAGGAAAAGAGCCAGTGTGCACAGCTTTCTAAATGCATCAGGTTTCTGGAATGCTCCAGGGCTCCCTGTGTACCACAGCCATAGCTTCTACAGGGGCTCAAATACATAAGAGCCCTGTATTTTAAGAGTCCCCACTATTTGCTTACCATTCCATTATCCATTCAACACATCCTGACTGCCTCCCTGTCTGGATGAAACACAGGACCAGGCATCAAGGTACAAGGGACCTGCCAGTCTAAGTGGGGAAGGTAGACGAGTGGGGAAGCATTGGGACAGAGCTACAAACAAGCTGTATGAGAACAGGAAGGATGAGGCTTTTGATTCATTCCAAAAAGTGGCTTCAAAATCAGCTTACATTTAGGAACATTTGGCATATGGCCGATGATAGAACAGAAGATTTTTGCATACATTATCTCAGCACAGACATAATTATGATGCCATTTTACAAAGGAGAAAATAGAGAATCAGAGAGGTATAGGGAGTTGCCCAAGGCCACACAGCTCATTAGGGGAGGGCGGAGATTCGAACTTAAGTCAGCAATCAACTGCTGAGGCAATTCAACTGAGCAGTCAGTGCTCCTGCCAGGGAGTTCTCTGAGGATTAGAGACAATCTCTGAACGTCTTTACTTAACCTGGGGGCTTCAAATCAACGCTCATATTTTTCTGCCTCATATTTCTTTCCTCTGCCTTTTTTTCCTCTGATTTTGCTTTCAGTGGAATAAAAGCCGCCTACTTATATACATTCCACTCTTTTTTAATGTTTATTTTTAAGAGACAGAGACAGAGAGAGAGAGCGCGCACAAGTGGGGCAGGGGCAGAGAGAGAGGGAGACACAGAATCCAAAGCAGGCTCCAGGCTCTGAGCTGTCTGCACAGAGCCCAACACAGGGCTCGAACTCACGAACCGTGAGATTATCACCTAAGCTGAAGTCGGCCACCCAACCAACTGAGCCACCCAGGCACCCCTACATTCCACTCAATTCAGAATTTAGTCAAAATGAGCAAACACGGAGTTCCCAAAGAAGCTTTTACCAGCACCCACCTTTCCTCATGCTCTGGGAGATGAGTAACCCCTTCAGTATCTCCTCCACCGCCCCCCCCCACCCGCCCCGTTAAGACTTCCTGTAGGAAGCTCCCCACGAGGCAGAATGCAAGGGATTCTGAGGTCTAGGGCACCTGAGCCCTCAGTGGGGGGCTGGGGAGGAGAGGAAGGGGTGCTACTATGAGATCTCCTCCCCAGAAGAGGCTGGGAGCCTCATCTCCAAAGGCTGGGGGCTGGCTCCAGGCCTAAAAAACAAAGCCACTCCTCACTTGTGGGGAGATTCCTTGGAGGAATATTTACGAGACTTTAAAACCACTGCCGTCAACTCTTTATAAAAATTCCTGAACATGTAATTATGGGTCCAGGATGAGATTCCTGGATATGGTCTAATTACTTCCCTGAAGCTCGTATTCCCCAGAGACTGAGGGCAGGAACATTCTGCCTGCAGTTCTGTTTCCTTGTCTCTTGGGTCTCTCTTTGCCCCTCCAGACTCTTTCCTGGTGCTACTTTTCCAACCACTACTCCGTGCCCACTCTCCACGCCCCACCTCTCTCTGCCCAGCTCTGAGCCAGGGAGGATGTCCCAGTGGATGCACCACTCGGGGGCCTCTGCAGGCCAGCACCAGCACCTTGTGGCACTAGCCAGAGAGGGAAGGGCAGGAGACCAACAGATGTCTTGCCTGCAGCTTCCGTGCTCTGGAGCTGCACCTGCCACGACCACAGCTCCCGCCCACAGCCTCTTCCGTGCCCCTCCACCACGCTCTCCTCAGCCTCCAGAAACACCACTTTCTCTCCTTGCCCCTTCACACCTGAGGTGGTTCGCCCCCCCCCCCAGATGGCCTCAACATCTCTTGTTTAGTCCCTCAATTCTGCCTGTCCCGTTCCTGCTAAATGGTTCCTTCATTAAAGTCTCCTTATTTGAACCACCTGGGATGAATTCTGATTTTCTGGTGGGAATCTGACAATAAGCAAATCGGGAAGAGAACCGCAACATTTCAAGCTCGTGCCACAACCGAGGTAAGGCATACCCCTGCTCAGTTACCACCTCACCGATGTGTTCTGGCATTCTGTGCTCTGTGTGAGTGTTGAAGACACAGGGGTTCTGGGCAACAGATGGTGTCCTCCAGCCAGGGAGAAACCCCTGTTCCTGTTTCCCCCTCCTCCCCTCCCCTCCCCCCAGGTACATATATATGTTTCTGACTTTAACCCTCATCTGAAACAGAACACCCCACTACCCACATCCTTGGTCAAAAAATATTAGAAATAATACTTTTCAACCCATAATTCATGTAGCAAACCTGCCCTGAGAACCTTCTGTGTGTCAAGCCCTGTATAGACACTGTGGTACAGAGTTGAATGGCCACATAAGGCATGGTCCCTGCCCTTGAAGACTCCTGAAGTTCATGTCTCTACTGACCAAAGAAACCTCCTGCACTAGGATAAAGATAACCTGCCGCTTGTTCTTCCCTTGCCACTGATTCATCTCATAAAACACAGCCAACCACGCACACACACGCGCACACACATCCACATGCACACACACACACACACACACACACACACACACACACACCTGAGCTTCAGCTGGATGACTGTGGATCTGGCCCAATGCCACAGCAGTGCTTATCTGCAGCTTTCTGAACCCAGGTTTCTGGGTGATGCCCAGAATATGCACACAGCAGCGGGCCCCAGGGCACATGATTACTCTGCTTTCCTCAGGAGGACGCAGTGTTTCTCTGGTGAAGAGTAATCACGTCATAGAAATAGCACGAGGCTTTGCAGGCACGCCTCATGGATTCATGTAGCCTTAGTCACGGGTCATCTGGCCCATGCCCAGCCTCACACTTGCTGCTTTTGCTCCTCACATCGTGGGGCTTCTCCATTCAGTGTCCTTCCATCCAGGGAGGGGCACCCCCTTCTCTGTCCCGCTCCTCATCACCGCTCCTCTGCTGACACTGCCAGGTCATAAGCTCCCGTCTGGGACTCGGGAGGCCTGGCTTCCCATCTTAGCCCATCACTGGCTCACCTGCTGTATGAACGTGCACAAACCACTCCCTATCTCTAATGCTTGATCTCCCACCTGCACAGTGGGGGGTCTGAATGGTCAGGAACAACTCCGCAGTGAAAAATGACCACACATCCCAACGCCTGCTGGCACTGAACGATGACAATGGATAGTAAGTGAAAGCTGCCTAAAGATACAAGTGGGGGCTGCCTGACCAAAGAGGCATGGAGTGAACGGAAGGCAGGTCTCATGAGAGCGAATTCACTCAATTTCAGCCAGTGGGTTTCACTGTGGCTGCACCTTACAATCACTGGAGGAGTTATGAGGAATCCTGATGCCCAGGCTGCTGTCAACACCAATCAGATCAGAATTTCTGGGGCTGTCATCCAGGCACCAGCATTTTTTCAAAGCTCCCTTCGTGATTCAAATGTGCAACCAAGCCTGAGAACCACTGATGTGTATTCACTACCCACATTTTGGGTATGTTTCACCAGCCGGTCAATAATGTCCATTTAGAACACATAGTTTCAATTGAGGGGTAGAGTGTTTAATCATAGAAACCTGAAAGAAGCTAGGTTATTAAGGATTCTTTATTTACTTGTGCCTCATCTACAGAAAGTATAATCCTCTATTAGGAAGAGAGTATATATGGATTAACTTCTATAATCAAAGAATGTAATTAATAACCCAGTTAGAACAAGATTTTGAAGAGCTAATAATCCCTAAATACAAATTATGTAGCCTCATTAAAACTAACCGTTAGAAACTCTATTTAACAAACAACCCCTTGTCTACCAATTTGCTTTATTTTATAGCTATAGAAAAACTAATTTTTCCCTGTCCTGTGAGATCATCCCGCCAAAGCTTTTCAAAGGTCCTACCTCATGGGTTTCAGCCTGTTGCCATCACTTTTCCTAACACCTCCCTCTCAGTGGGTTAAGTTCTAATTGTCCATCCTCTCTCCTGATTATGCCACACCTCTGCCCAGCCAACCCCCATTTGCCACGTGGGACTTTGAGTATCTGCTATGTCTTTTCTAGACCGCATTCCCACTCAAAGACAGCGTATTATAACCTTTCAACTTCAGCTTGCTCCAAAATCGCTTACTCACATTCTTTCCATTATAGAATGAAAAGAAGGTAACACTTTGGAATCAGCTCTGGCCGAAAAATCTGAAGCCGGAGTTGAGAAGGAGACCCACAAATGTGCAGCCACCTGGTCGCTGGCACGGATGACACTAAAGTGCTCTGAAGAAAAGGTGGTCTTTCCAATAAATGTGGGTGAGTCAATTGGCTATCCATATAAGAAAATGAACCTTAACCTCTATTTCACACCACAGGAGAAAATCAATTCCAGATGGACTGCAGATCTAAATGTAAGAGGGAGAATAATAGAAGTTTTACAAGAAAATGCAGGAGAACATCTTCATGACCTTGGGGTAGGCAAAGTTTTCTTAAACAAAACATAAAATTGTGCTGACAATACGAGAAAAAAAATTGATACGCTGAACTTCATCAAAATTAGGAACTTCTCCTCATCAAATGATACCATTAAGGGAGTAAAAATACAAGCCAGAGAATGAGAGAAGATATTGTCAATATCTGACAAAGGAGTCGTGCCAGAATATGTAAAGAATTCCCATAAATAACTAAGGGAAAAAGCACGCAAGCTCATTTTAAAAAGTCTTGAATAGGTACTTCACAAAATAGCATAGCCAAATGTTCCAATAAACACATTAAAAGGAGCTCTACTTCATTAGATACTAGAGAAATGCAAGTTCAACCACCATGAGATATAACTATACAACCACCAGCATGGCTAAAATGCAATAGGCAGTTGTTAGGGAATACACGGAGTAATCAGAGCTCTCACACAGTGGGGGTGTAAGTGGGTACAACCACTCTGGCAAAAACAGCCTGGCAGTACCCACTAAATCTGAACACAGATATCCGATAACCAGAAACTCCAATCCTTGGATGCAATTCGTACCAGAAGACAGGTAAAGAATATTTGTGAAAGCACCATTTGTAGTAACCCCACACCGCAAAGTCACCAAATGTCCACCAACAGTAGAGTGGGGAAATAAATTATGTATACTCACACTAGACAAAACTTACAAAGTGAAGAAATGAATGCACGACAACATGTATCTTGTGAACATAATGCCACGTAAACTCCGCAGACACGAAAGAGTATATGTTCCATGACTCCATTTCTACTAAATTAGGAAACAAGCAAACAAACCTGTAGTGTTACAAAATCAGGACAGCGGTTACCCTTGCCGGAATTGAGGGGAAAAACAGACCGAGAGGAGCAAGACGGGGACCTCAGGAGGCGATCCTGTTCGGTTTCAGGATGAAGAATCTGGTTTCATAGGTATGTTCACTGTGAAAAATTCACTGAGATATACATTTATGAGTAGTGCACTTTTGTTTATGTATATTATATGTTGACAAAAGGTTTACACACACACACACACACACACACACACACACACACACACACGGAATCTGGCTATTTTACCCTTTAATTATGTGTGACTTTGGCAAGGCACTTAACCTATCTGGTATTCAGTTTCCTCTTCTGTAAAAATTGGAATTGAAATACCAACCACCTACTTTTCAGGGTTGTTGCAAGGATGAGATGAAAGAAAAAGTATGCACGCATATGGCACCTGGCATACAAAGCTGCACTCTGTAAATGCGTTTCCCCTCCCTTCCCTATCGCGACTCTATAATAGCCTCTTACAACCAGAGAACCGAGAAGAACCATCATATTATGGTTTCTACGTTTAAAAGGAAACAAAACAACTGGGGTGCCTGGGTGGTTCAGTCGGCTGAGTGTCTGACTCTTAATTTCAGCTCAGGTCATGAGCTCAGGCTTGTGGGATTGATTCCCATGTTGGGCTCTGTGCTGAGCATGGAGTCTGCTTGGGATTCTCTCTCTCTCTCTCTCTCTCTCTCTCTCTCTCTCCCTCTCTCTCTCTCTCTCTCCCGTTCTTGCTTTCTCTCTCTCTCCCTCCTTCCTTCTGCCCCTTTCCCTCACTTGCTCTCCCTCTAAATTATTTTTTTTTTAAGCTAGAAAATTAGAAACAAAAACAAAACAAGACCCGGACAAAAGACACTTTCAGTATTAAAGGCGGCCAGGGCTTTCACAGATAGTCTTAAAACGTTTGGAGAGTCTGTGTATGGATAACAACAATCCCACCCCCGGAGAGGTTAGAAGCAGGCCCAGGTCATGGCAACAGGACTGTGTGCTAGATCAGTTAATGCAGAAACAGGGACAGCAAGGACCGCACGGAGATGACAGAAAGAACACGGCAGCCTGCTGCCTGCCAATATGGCAGCCACACTCTTTTCTTTTAACCACACGCGGTCTGACTTTTCCAGCAGCAAAATTCTTCACAGACAGAAAAAAAAAAATAAGGAAAAACCACTCTGTTTCCTTAAAACAAGTGCCAAGTCACAATGTGTGAAAGTGCAAGTCACAGAAAACATGAGATTCCCAGAAAATAAACTTGTCATTACCAGGCCCTGGAAAGCAAGCACTGTAGCCCCTTCCTCCCCGCCACATCCAGGTGCAGTCTTCTACTGGGGGGGGGGGGGGGCACGCTTGTCCCTGTATCTTTTCCTTCATCCTGCAGACACAGATGGAGTGTGGACGGGTGGGGCCAGCCTGGTGCTGGCTGGACATTGGGCATCCAGAGAAGAGAGAGCCCAAGCCCTGCCTTCATGGGGCCTGAGGTTTGGAGAATTTCAACAGGCACATGGGAAATTCTAATGCGGGGAACTGCATGCCGACTCACAGAGAAATACAAGGCACTCAGGAACCAGAGAGGAGAGGACACCTTCCTGCAGAAGAGGACACCCGAGCCAAAGCTTAAAGGGTGAAGAGTTAGGTGTAGACATTCCCAAACAGAGGGGCCAGTGTGAGCACAGTCCAGAAGGGAGAAATTGCCCCTGGTGTTGCCGGAACCGAGGGTGGAGCAAGGAGTTCCGGGAAAGAGTCTGGAGGGGCTGGTGGTGCCAGATGGAGGAGGGCCTTCCATGGACTGAGTTCTGCAGGCCAGTGGTTCTCAGTCCTGGCTGCACATCATAGTCACTGAGCATCTTCCAGACATGCTCATGTCTTGGCCTCGTGCCTACAGATGCTGGCTTAACGGGTCCATCATCAGTGCTTCTTAGAAGAGCCCCAGGTGCTTTTGCAGCGTGCAGCCAGCACTGGGAGGCACTGCTAGAGTCCAGGGGTCTGCAAACTACAGGCCTGGGGCCAAATCAACTACCTTATGCTCGAGAGCTAAGAATGGTTTTTATCCAATAAACATCTGCAATCGATTTCATGGCAGGGAACACTACTAACTCCAATTAAGCAAACCCCCATTTGAACTCCCAATTAATCAAGATGGTATCTCCTCTCCGAAAAACGAAATTCCATCCTTCTCGTCAGTAGACCTATATTGCAAAAACGGCATTTGATTATTATTATATTCTAAGCTTCATTAATAAAACGTATGTGAAAATTTGTTTTCTCTCTTATTACACGAGCATTCATATAATATCCTCAATTTAGGCCTCTTGGACCACAAACTCTGAAAGATTTACTATCTGGCCTTTTACAGAAAACATCTGCTGACCCCTGCTATAATTGATGGGGGGAGACAGAATGGCTTGGAGCAGGAGGATAACGTGTGGGCTTGCATTAGGGAGGCCAGGGAAGTGGCCATCACTTTAGTGTTGGCCCAGGAAAATGTGGCATGAGCCAGAGCAGTGGGCTGGAGGTGTGGTGGGCAAGCCCTGGTCTCAAAGGTTAGAGGAGGAGGCGACATGCACGGGCCGTAGCAGCTGATGTATGTGTGCAGTAAGGATGAGAGGGAGGTCCAGAGGTCCTTGGGACCACCAAAGACCATACAGAGCCACCAGCACTGCCATGTCTCCATCCTGGCCAGGGAGGGCAACCCTGAGGCTTGTCGCAGCCCACATAGAGGGAGACAACTCGAGTCCCTTTGCTTTCTGTTCTTCTTCTGAAGGATCCTATTTGCTCTTTGTTACTCTTGAAGATGGCTCTCTTCCAGGCATGTCTTTGCACGCACAAAAAAGCAAAGAACGAAACTGTGCCTTAAAATCGTTTGGCTCCATGGGGCGCCTGGGTGGCTCAGTCGGTTGAGCGTCTGACTTCAGCTTGGGTCATGATCTCACAGTTCATGAGTTCGAGCCCCACGTCGGGCTCTGTGCTGACAGCTTGGAGCCTGGAGCCTGCTTCTGATTCTGTGTCTCCCTCTCTCTCTCTGCCCCACCCCTGCTCACGCTCTGTCTCTGTCTCAAAAATAAATAAACATTAAAAAAATTTTTTTAAAAATCGTTTGGCTCCTGGACCCCCAAGCACCACCCAGCATGGCAGGCAGGGTGGTTATTAGCTCCCCAGTTTACAGACAGAAGACAGGCCTAGAGAGGAGCTATATGTTGGCCGATGTGGAGTCTTTCTACTCGCCCTCGATGTGCTGGCATGACACCAAGACCAACTGGCCCCTAACTGTTATCAGAACATCCTCCTTGTCTGTGTCATGCACATTATGTCCTTGAACTTCCATGTAAGCTCCTGAATACCAGCACCTGTGATCGCACTCCCGGAGATCCTCGGCTCCGGTGCTGGTCGGCCCTGGGTTCAAATCCTAACCTTGCCGTGTCCTCACTGCTCTGAGCCTCAGTTCCTTCCTCTGGGAAGAGGAGCTTGAGACTCTCCTGTATATGGTTGTTGAGAGGCTTAAATAGGATCATAGAAAGTGCTTAGTCCAGTGCCTCGTGCATAATAAGTGCTCCATAGTGCATAGTAGTTCATTAGGGAGGCTCCCCCTTGGCAGTCTTGATTCTTATTATTGCTGGAGTCTGGCCGGACAATGCAGGGAGGCAGTGTAGTTGAAAGTGCGAACTCAGGAGCCAAAATGCTGGAGTCCCAAGCCCAGCTCTGCCCCTTACTGGCCGAGTGATCTTGGGTGAGTCACTTGTAAAAATACACTACCCGTGATAGTGCAGTCACGAGAATTCAGCGAGTTAAAATAATGTAGGACATTTGGAACGGTGCCTGGCAATAGTAAGCGTTCTGGAAGTCTGAGCTATTGTTATTGTTTCACAGTTCTTTTTATTTTCCATGGTAATTTTAACAACTAGGCCAGTAACTGGGACCCAGCAGAACTTGCAGGTACAGTGAGCCTGCCGGTACGTTTTTTCACCCAGCACTTTGCAGGCCTTGCCTCTGTGCTTTGCCGGCAGTGGCCCTGGGGATGCCAGGTGCCAGGACGCTCCCCCGGCATACCCGAGTTCCTCACATCTTTGCGAACTACTGCAAACTGATTTACCCAGCCGTGGACTGGCGGTCCTCACGTCTGTGTGGACTTACACAGTGACGTCGTGAATATTCATCACAGAGCCCGCAGGCTCTTAACAATCCTGACCCTCCGAAACTTCTCAACCCACAGATTTTTCATTTTTTAAATAACTCATTTGGTGACAAGACCTGACCTGAAGTGATGTGAAGCTATTTATTGTCTTTATTTTCCCCACTTCGAGTGAACAGTTCACGGCAGAGAAATTAATGGGCTTGATTATGGAGCACTACCCCAGACTCCGCCGGGGAATTACATAATATACAGTGTACGTGCCCTAGTTCCTTTCTAAAATCTAAAACCATGCCAAGTTCCAAAACGCATCTGACCCCAAGGGCTTTGGGTGACAGACTGTGGACATGCATTTATTATTTCCATGGGACAGCTGTAATCACTTCCATCATCCCTTCAACCAAAAGATACAGAAAACTAGTGTTTGCCCATAACCAAATGACTATTTCTCTTTGAAAAAGAAATCAATAAGGGGTGTTTTCTAGAGAGAACCAAGAAATAAGATCGGCTTTCCTCGTTTCATGCAGTGGATAGTTCAAAAAACGGTTACGTTACAATCACCACAGACTCCATCAGACTGTTTCTCAGACAGAAAAATCCAGGTCTGGGGTCAAGGACAGACAACGTGGCTTAGCCCCAGGCACACAGCAGGATGGGTGTGGAGGTGGAACAGGTTCTTTCAGAGTGCAAGCCTTAACCTCTGCCTCAAGGCCCTTCTGGCTCACATTCTCCTTATGATGTTTGCTCACTGGGAAATTCGGGGCGGATGGAAGGTTTGCGCTGAAGCAGGGCAGGAGAGAGGCACATTGTGAACCTGGAGACAGAAGGAGCAAATTGCAACTGAACAATTACTTCATAGGCTAATTGGGAGATGCCCACTCTAAATTGCTAATAGCCTCGGGGCACTGAAGTGACAAGCTAAATTAGCAGGCAAGATGGCTGGGTTGCTTGCTGATGAAAGCCCCTCTTAGTAAAGGAAAGTCTCAGGAAGGAAACACGCCCATGTGATGATTCTGTATATGCTCCTGGATTGCAAAGGTTTGGGGTAAAAAAAACAAAAAAAAAAACAACAAAAAAAAAACCAACCACAGGCAGTGGACAATCAGCCTACAGGGCCCCAGTTTCCCAAAGTGGTGTCGAGGCACCACCCCCAAGACCCCCATCCGAGTAATATACAGGGGTGGAGCCCGCGATGGGAAACATAGGTCCTGATCTCTGCTATGGCTTTGCTGAGCAACTTCGGGCCAAAGGTAGGGCTCTGAGCAGCACCTTGTAGATCAGGAAGCACGAGAAATCTCTACCCTCCCATCCTAGTGAAACAGGATTGATTCTCAGGCTGCTTCAAGCACCCAGTCTGTCCTTTCATTCTCCTTTTTCCTGCTTCTCTCCACATGAAATCCGGAATCCCCAGCACTTTAACACTGGGAAGGGACAGAGTGATCCACACACAGGGGGCAAAGAGACAAGGGAAGACTTGACTGATAATCCATGCTGGTTCCATGGCTGTCCACCCATCATGGCTCAGGGGGAGGGGACCCTGGCTCCACCTCTACTCCCCCACCTGCCCCCAGGACCCAGAAGCTCCTGTCCTTCCTCTTCCACACCCTCCAGGGCCCTGGCCTCTTTTCCTTGTAGCCATTCTTTTCTCATGGTACCCTCTTGCCTTCCTCTGAAATCCAGCTACAACAGACTGAGTGCCTACTAAGCGCCAGGCAAATATACCCACAGAGACCACTGGGCTTGGTTGTTCAGACAGCCTTGTGGAATAGAGGTCACCCCCTCTTAGAGAAGGGGGTCCAAGGCTCATAGATGAAGCAGCTTGCCCAAAGTGATATGACTGACAGGTGGTGGTGGCGGTGGTCGTATTCAAACTCAGGTCCCTGGGAAGTTTCCAGACGTCTGTGGGCTTTCATTTCTTCATCTGTACACCAAGCTTAGTCCTACCTTTTTCACAGGATGCTTTTAAAGACTAAACGGGATATCAGCAAAGCTGTGCATCTGTCCTCGGCAGTTGTAAGAGTGTCATATCCCAAGAAGGGGGTGAAAGCATAGCTTCTGGTTCCCATTTGTGGAGTCTTCACAGGGCAGGACCATGCCATCCCTCTCAACAGCCCCTCCATTTTAACAATGGCACGTGGGATGGAAATGAAAGAAAGGCAGGCCCAGAAAATGGGCACTGGGTGAAAGCTTGTCCCAAAGGAGCAGGGGTGAGAACTCCAAGATGTGTATGAGAACCAGAGACAAGCTGAGTCTATAACTGCTGCCAGAAGGGGGGAGGGAATGTTCCAGAAGGTGATAGAACCAGAGGAGTCTGGACTTTGCCCTGGTCAGTGTGGAGCTGTGTCAGGAATTGAGGAACAGATGTCTGGCTCTGGCAGTCACTGGGTGGGAACAGGGTAAGAGTGGGACCGAAGGAGAGGGGGGCTACCTAGACAGAGGGAAGGAAGTTTCTCGGGCCTGAACGTTGGCAGAGGCCTCAAGCTTGTTCTTTAAAAGGAAGAAAATGAGGGGTACCTGGGTGGCTCAGTTGGTTAAGTGTCCAGATTCGGCTCAGGGCATGATCTCACGGTTTGTGGGTTCAAGCCCCGCGTCAGGTTCTGTGCTGACAGCTCAGAGCCTGGAGCCTGCTTCGGATTCTGTGTCTCCCTCTCTCTCTGCCCCTCCCCTGCTCGTGCTCTCTGTCTCTCAAAAATGAATAAATGTTAAAATTTTTTTTTAATGAGAATTGCAATCCCGGCTCCCCCTAACCTGGAGTGACATCAGCACATCACCCACAGAAATGCCTGCAGACTTGCTAAACCCTAGTTCTCCCCAAATTTGGCCTGCACTCTCTGACATGCTCAGTAACTGTCAGGTTTACTATCCTGGAAGGCTTTCTTCAGAGCAAGAGAGAGCTCTGGAAAGAAACTGGAGCCAACAAGCATTTGAGGAAGCCTGGCGCTCCTGAGGGTCCCACAAGACCTCTGGGCACGTGAGAAGGGGTGACCCCGCTGGTCCCACGCCCCAGCAGCTCCCACAGGTCAGAGGCACAGAGGAAACGGGACGGATCTGACCTGGATTTTCCAGCTTCAGGTCTTTCCTCTCTTGTCACTTCCTAGCTATAGGATTTTGAGCAAATCACCTTTTGAACCTCAGTTTTGGCATCTCTAATAGGGCTGAGGATGCCACCTACCCTTAGGATGTTTGTGGGAACTTAATGTGATAATCACTGTTTAGTGAGCTGTAATACACCATGTACGTGTATTATTCTATTTACCACTGATATGTGCTAACCAACTATGGGGGTTTGAATTGTGTCCCCCGCCCCCCCCCAAAAAAAGTTTGTTTAAGTCCTAATCCCTGGGACCTGGGCTGATGACCTTATTTGGAAACAGGGTCTTTGCAGGGTAATTAAGGTGTAAATGAAACTGAGGTGAGCCCCTAATCCAGTATGACTGGTGTTCTTACAAAGGAGAAGAGACACAGAAGAAGACACACAGAAGAACGCCATGCAAGGGCACAGAGATGCACAGAGAGAAGACGGCCATGTGAGGACAGAGGACAGAGTCACGCCGCAGTTATCACTTACAAGCCACACATGCCGCGGATTACAGGCAACCACCGAAAGCCAGGAGAGAAGGGCCAACCCTGCCTGAACCTTGATTTTGGACTTCTTGCCCCCAGAACTGTGAGAGAATATACATTCCTGTTGTTTTAAGCCACTTGGTTTGTGGTATTTTGTTATGGCAGCCCTGGGAACTAATGCACTCACCGTGCTGCCATGCAGAAAGTGCCCTAACAGAACAAAGTGTTGGGGAGGAAAAAGAATTCATTCCTCCCCTAGTGCTTTGCACCTGCTACCATCTCTTTTGCATCAGCCTTCTGCCTTCCAATCCTGTGCTCAGACCTACCTGTTGTCCGCGAGATACCTCTGGAAAGGAGTCTAAATGGTACTACCACTTTCTAAAGTTGATACATCCCGTAGCAGCTGAGAACCCACTGCATCCCGGGGCCAGGCATGGTGGGTACAGAGCTGAACCTCACAGACCCCACTGCTGAAGGCACAGAGTTTACAGTCTAGAGAGAGGACATTTTGAACAAGAAACGGTAAGCAGGAAACAGGTACTGGAGGGGAAGTGGCACGCATGTGCTCCGAGGAAATGCAGCAGGAGGGATAAACCATGACCCGCTACGTGTATCAGCAGTCCATGTTGACAAACTCCCACAAGTTCCAAAAGGTCACTCCTCACTTCAAGAATTCTCTATGACTCCCAGCGGCTCCAGCAGGAGTCCCATCCTCTTATGCAGAACTCTCCCTATCCCTCTCTAGATATTTATCACCCAACCCTCATTTACAAACACTTTATACCCCTTCCTGCAAACAGACAGGCAACACAGGCTTTGGGGAATCCTAAGTGAGAATCCTGGCTCTGCGTATGCCCGAGTATGTCGTATGCCTTTTGGTATCACTGAATATTTCTCAGAGACATGTTCTGGACTCCCTACTCAGGATAGAGATTAGTAAGACATGTTTTTCCTGCTCTCAAGCAGCTAAAGACCAAATTAGAGCTCCTTGGCCTCGGTTTGCCCATCTGCGAAATGGGGGCATGGTAGTAGTCCTACTTTACCATTGGCGTGAGGAGCATGTGTGTAACAAGGGTTGAGCACTCAGCAGGTATGAGATGAACACCAGAACCTCATGCACTTATTTTCTTGACTGTATCTTGGCTCAGACCTTCCCCCTGCCTTTGTCTTTTCCTTTCATCTTGACTTCTTCATGGCCAATACATTTTTAAGACTCAGATGAAATCCTAGTCCTCCTGTAGACTTTTCTCCACCCAGTCTCGGGTTTCCCACCTCCACAACAGTGTGAGTCTCAATTTTCTCAGTACTCTCCCCAACGGGATGGTCCAATCAGGCATCTTTGTGTGTCTTAACCCCTTCTTGCCTCTCCTAGATCTTTGTGTCATGCTTTCTATCTAGTTCTTGTTCAGGGAGTATCTGTAGATTGGCTTGCTTATGATTGCATCATTGCAAGCCCCAAGAGAAGGGTGGGTGGGGAGTCATACAAAACCCCTCAAGGATTGGGTGACTCAGGAGCCAGCACTGCCTAAAAGTTGAGACAAGGGGCCGTCCTCAATAGAAGCCTTGTGATCCCCAGACCTGAATGGCCTCGCCACTTCTGCCTTCCTGGTTCCACACTTTTGCAGGGGCCGCGTTCTGCCCAGGAGCAAGGGAATGGCTACCAAATTGCAGCTCTAATTGAGAGGCGAGCAGGGGAATGGCTGGGGACACAACAGCCCATAGGTGGCCAAGCTGAAGCATCTGCCTCCCCTCCTTTCGTGTGGTTCCCAGCCCATTAAATGCACTGTTCTCTCTGACCTTCAGACACGGCGGCTGCTGGGCCTCCCTATCCCTCTCTCCTCTCTGGTTCACACTCCCAATCTCCTGGAGGCAGAGAAGGCGGGGCAGCCTGAGTAACTTTATGAGTCACTGAAGCCCAGAAAAACACATTCAGAAGAAAGCTTCTCTCTCTGTCTGCAGGGGCAATGATAGAGGGAGAATGGGCCACTGTCATGGACAGAGGGGACCCTCATTCCTTCCATGTACGACATTTCCCTGAATGATGTGGATGTGCCAAGCAGCTTCAGAGCCAAGGCCACAGGAGTTTCAGCAGGGACCTTATATTCACATGGCAGATGTACGGGGCACAGAGAAGGAAACCACTGATGTTGGCTTGAGGGGTCAGTGAAGGATTCAAAGGGCCGATACTCAGGGCAAAGCAGGAGCTAAGAAACCAAGGGCATAGCTGGGGACACACACGATTCACAGTTACCTACTACGTACCAGGCTGTGTGCTTGGAGGTTTCCATACGTGATTTTATTTCATCCTCAAAACAGCCCTATGGTATAAGTGTTATTGTTACAAACATGGCCATTTTGCAAATGAAGAAGCCCAGGGAGCTGAGTAGCCTGAACCAGCCGAGAGTCAGTGAGAGGCTGGGTCAGGATTCTAACCCAGGTCTGGCTGCCCCAAAGCCTGCCCTCTCCACCATGTGCTGCATGGCCATGGCATGACCACACAGATGTTCAGTCCTGCTCTTCTCTGCATGCTGTTTCCCAAGTTCATCTGCTATTCTCAAACGTTTGGCATCAGGATAACTCCTTTCCAGGCCAGAGGTAACCACCATTCAGGGCCAACAAGGGATGACATCCTCGCAAATAAGATACGGAGTAAGAGTAAGTGGGGGGTATAAACAGCTGTGCTGCTTTGGGAGCCACGAAGGCAGAAGTGAAGAGCCTCCAGGTCTATAGGTCACAGGACTCCTACTGAGAATGGATGGTCCTCTTGCCTCAAATTGTTTCAGCGGGGCTAGCTTCTGATGGTCCAATACATGGGAGGGGTGGGGATATGTGACATTTTTTCCTCCCTTCTTCTGAGCCTTAAAAGTCATCAGCAAATGAATCTACAGATACTGTCAGAGGGAGGCTGCATGGTGGAGAGTCAGAAGAGAAACAGTCTAGCATTTAAAAATGCCAACTCCAGGCTGCCACGCAAGACATCCATTTATACGTGGTTTCTCATTAAATCTGCATGACAACCTTGCACAGAAGGTATTATTGTTATCATTCCTGCTGAAGAAAAATTAAAGCTCAGAAAGACTATTTTTTAAATTAATGAATTTACATCTGCACCTTTATTTACATTTATCCCAACCTGTACAAGAAAAATTACAAAGGGTCCCGCACAGACAGAAGGTGTAAAATCTGAAATGTGGCCCAAGATTGCTGCAAGTTCTATGCTTTTCCTTCTTTCCTGTGCTTTGCAGCACCCCACCACATGTGTCCTTTGATCTAGGACACCCCAAACCCTCAGCTTCCACCCTGGGTTCAAAACAGGATTCGGGAGACAAAGGTTCCATTTGCCTGTGAATTTTCAGAAGCAGCAGACAAGGGGGGTGGGGGAGGGTCTATCTGGGTTGAGAGTTAGGTCAGGTGCTTTTGAAAGTCAGCAATATTCACCCAGCCCTACCTCTCAGGGCCCTGAAAGAGATGTGGACGGGAGGCCATGGCCGCACTTCCGTGACCCTGAGCCGATCGTTTAATCTCCTTGTAGTTTTGTTTTTTCGTCCATATCATGAGAATATTAATAGCACTTGCTACTGCTCACTGACAGAGATGTTGAGGGGAGTGAGTGGGGAGAGGGATGTGAACACGTTCTGTAAGCTGTAAACTGCCATACAAATGTGAGGGCTTATTTCACTGCTACCCAGGTAATGGCTCTCAGCAGGGCGGACCCAATATGACCTGACCTTAAGTGACACATGCAGAATTTACTCAGCTGCATTCAATACACATACCTGAGTGCCTGGTTCTGTGATAAAAGACAAAAGACAGACACCAAAAAAAAGTAAAAGTCACATTGTGTTGGGTTCTGGAACGGACATGGGGGCCCGTAGAGGAGGCTGGTAAAGCAGACGCAGGATAGACAAGAAAGGAGCTTCCAATAAGGGGGTGTTGAACAGAGCCTTGAAGTAGGATTTGGCCAAGGGGACGTATAGAAGGCACTCCAAGCTGTTCCCTCTGCACAGAGGGCTGAGCAGAATGGCATGCAGAGGGAAGTGTGGTAACTCCATGGCGAGGAGTTAGCCTCACAGGTGCCAGAGGGAACAGAATTTGTTCTTCAGTGGGATGTCCCTGCAACCGCCCTGCATGACTTTCACGGCCAGATGCATGAAGATGGCCCCAAATCTCACTGACCCCAGGGACTGCCAGAACTTCTTCTGCCATTTCTTCCTGTGATTTGCTAGCAATCTCTGAAGTCAAACCAACCCACGTGAGTTCCAACAGTGTTAGAAGAAATCTATAAGTTCCATATTCTTCCCCGGGGAAGGAGAAATCAACGGAAATGAGTAGTTGTTTCCTGTATTTACACCGTTACTTTCTTCTCACTTGAAATGACTTATGAACAAGGATTAATCTTAGGAAGGCAGAGGAAAATTGTGATCTCTGCCACCATGGGTAGGGAAGAAGGACGGGGCGGGGGTGATCTTCTCTGCTTTGTCAGAACAATTAAAGACTTCGATTCCTTGAAATGTGAGAACAGAACTAAAGCGAGAAGAGATCTTGGCGGTGATAGGGTCCGACATGCTGCCCAGTGTAAGTTCTCTTTATAAAACAGCCTGGCCAACTGGTAGGCACCAAGTCTTTGCTTCAACAACTTTTGCTTATTAACTGGTAATTTCACGGATCATACTTCTGGTGGAAACACACACACTGCACATAAAGACACAGAGAGAAACAGATGAGGAAATGTGGCTTTTTGGAAAGAGAGTCCAACTTGGCTCCTCCGCTTCCACAGATTAAAGCTACTCTGACCTCAGGCAAAACATTCAAACACTCCTTCTCCTCTGTGGAGAGTGGGTTGTAAAACCTTCCTTGCTGGGGTTGTGAGGATTAAGTGGACTAGTGTATAGAAAGTGCCCAGCAGAGTTGCCTGGCACGCAGCCAGTACTCAATAAATGGTAATTATTATTATCTCATTAGCCCAAACTCCCACACAAGGCAGAAATCCTTCTTTAAACAATCCTGACAAACTAGAGAGCGATCAGGTCTCCACTTGAATAAATATTTGTTGATTGATTTGGTAATCAGTTGGTTCTAAACACCCAGACACACACACACACACACACACACACACACACACACCCTATGATTATTTCTCCAAATTCTCAGAGATTTAACAACAAGACTACATCTCTCTCCACTGGGCGGTACTTAATTACTTAATGGTTAAATCCTTCCCAGTGTGGAGTCAGGCTCTGTCACTACAACTCTTCTCCAGTCCATGGTTTTCTTTTTTTTTTTTTTTCTTTTTTTTTTTTAATGTTTATTTATTTCTGAGACAGAGACAGAGCATGAGTGGGTGAGGGGCAGAGAGAGAGGGAGACACTGAATCAGAAGCAGGCTCCAGGCTCTGAGCAGTCAGCACAGAGCCCGACATGGGGCTCGAACTCACAAACCGTGAGATCATGACCTGAGCCGAAGTCGGTCACTCAACCGACTGAGCCACCCAGGCGTCCCACAGTCCATGGTTTTCTTAAACAATTTTTTTTAACCACACAGAAACGTTTGAAGAACTTCCCAGAAAACTGCACATATATGGAACCAACTGCCTACAACTTCAGGAGTACCTCAGATCTCATGAAGGGCTTCGTCCTCCAGGCTAAGCACCGCTATTCTAGAACCTTGCGGAACAAGGCTCTGCAGGTGCAGATGCCCCTTCTCTGGTTCACCAAGCACCCTCTCACCTTCTTCCCCCAACATGCTCCCACTAACTTCAGAAGAGGAAAGCAACACTGGACTCAAGTGCTGCAGTCAGCACGCTACGGTTCACCAGGTGGTGCATCATTAAGCCTCAGTTTCCTCATCCACAAAATGGGGAAAATAATAGCATCTACCTCATAGTGCTGTTTTGAGGGTTGAAAAGGGTAATGCACGTTGATGCTTAGCACAGTGCCTGGCACAGAGTAAACACACAATATAAGTTGGATTTTGTTATTGTTCCTATTATATCTGTTCCCTTAACCTCCCCGTCTTATAGTTTGCTGTTGTCCACTTAAAGAGATGTTCCAGAACATACATATAACTCCCAGACTCAAAACAGTCCTAAGTGTCATGCCTTAGGTGTCAGGCAGGGGGCGCTCTGCCCAAGTCAGACTTGGGATAGCGCTGGCCTGGGCCAGACTCCTAGAGGAACAAGGACATTTATATGATCACTGGGTAAAAAAAAATGAGAAAAATTTGAACCACTGCTTTTAAAATGCATTGGTTCAACACATTAAAAAACTTAATAAACAAAGGGTCTTGGAGACAGAGTAAAAGGGATCTACGGAAATTAAAAAAAAAAAAAAAAAAAATTGAGTGGGGCGCCTGGGTGGCGCAGTCGGTTAAGCGTCCGACTTCAGCCAGGTCACGATCTCGCTGTCCGTGAGTTCGAGCCCCGCGTCGGGCTCTGGGCTGATGGCTCAGAGTCTGGAGCCTGTTTCCGATTCTGTGTCTCCCTCTCTCTCTGCCCCTCCCCCGTTCATGCTCTGTCTCTCTCTGTCCCAAAAATAAATAAACGTTGAAAAAAAAAAAAATTTAAAAAAAAAAAAAATTGAGAATCCCAATGCCTTTCCCTTCTTTTCTTTTCTCCTTTCCCCCATCTCTTCTTCCCTTTTAAAAAACAAACATGTATTGAGTGGTTACCTGTGTCAGCCTTGTGCTAGGCATTGGGAACACAAGACAAATAAACCCTGGTTTCTGCCCTCAAGGAGCTCACAGTCTAGGGAGGACGCCAACTTATAAAGAGAACACAGTGGGACAAGTTCCCCAACAGGATTAAGTTCAGGTGCTGAGGTTGCACCTGAGGTAAGAGTCCAGACTCCAGGTGGGACACAAAGACATAAGGGATACTGCCCGGAAAGGGTAACACTCAAATTGACACCTTTTAATCATTTCTAATAGACATTTTTGCTGGTTATAAAAGTAACACATACTTATCGCAGGAGATTTAGAAAGCACAACAGTGCCAGAAAAAGAAAACATCAACCATTTCTCACCACTACAGGCAACTACTGACACATTCTGGAGCATTTCTCTATCTTTCAGTCTATGTATTTCACATAAATGAGCTCATTATATCTAAACAATTTGATAGGCTCCCTTTCTTACTTAACATTGAAACATAAGCATTTTTCCATCAAGCTCATCTGTAAGAGTGACCCTCAGATCTTTGATTTGGGGGACAGAGCCCCAGAGCCCCAGGGCCAGGGTTGGCCTAGAGGAGAGAGGACAAGCTGGGTTTCGGTGAGCAGGTCGAATCAGCAGTGCCTGTAGAGCATCCCACATCCCACAACTGTGGACGGTCGGAGAGCGGGCTGTGGCATTCGGGAGGTGGTCCAGGCCTAGAGGGTCCTCAGCACACAGGTGGTGGTTGACGCCATGGGATGGATGAGGTCCCTCAGGGAGGGTGTGCAGGGTGAGAAGAGAGATGACTAGGGTAAGGTCCCTGCCCTCTAGAAGCTCACAGTCTAGTTGCGTTCATGTGCAAGCCGTTCACCCCCAGCTAGATTGTAAGCTCCTTGAGGGCAGTTACCATTTCACACACAGCAGTCCCTCGCCAACCATGGGGGTCAGGTTTCTGAAATCCCCTGGGGCAGAAGTCAGGCTTGAGGAATTTAGGACCTTACTGGGGAAAAAATAGGGTTAGGGGAATGAAGTCACGAGTGAACTTATGAAATCATCATACTTTTTACATTGACATAAAAGAAAAACGTCAAACGTCAACAACAGCATATTCAAAACATTGAATATCAGTAATAATTAAATTATCCAAGTACTCTTAAATTAGCCACATATACTTTACAATTTATTTCCACTGTCCACCCCCTTAGGAGAGCCCTCCCCTTCCCAGCTCTTAACAATATGCTTGTAAATCCATTTTTTTCATTGCCGGAAAAAATACACTCGGTAAGAATCATTTTCCTTTGTGTGTTTCACATGCATTCACATGTGTGAATTCACATTCACATGCAAATGTTCAATGCCTTTTGGTGTTTATGACTCTGAGCTACTGATTCCTATCTCTTGGTCCTACTCACAAGTGCATGCCACATCCTTACAGGTAGGGATGGGTTCATCTGATGGCTGATGAACTCCCTCCCACGCTTCCCTCTCTGCCACTTCCTTGCAAATACCTCTGCTCTCGTCTGCCATACACTTCACCTATTGCCCTCTTCCCAAACTCTGGGCAGACTGCATCACTGCCCCGGAACTGACCTTGATTCCCATGTCTTCTGAGGGAATACGCAAATGGAAAGTTGTCAGTGTTAGAATTTGGAGTCTTTCTTCTGTAGATCCTAGCACGTTGTGCACTCCCTAGCTCCCAGTAGGTGCTCAAAGAATTCTTGCTGAACTGAGCAATTTCCTAGCCCAAAATAAAGGATGTGGATTTTATTTCTCTTTCCGCTCACTGCTCCAGATGAATATTAAACCTTGCACACAGCATAAATATTGAAATATTTGTAGGCACATTTAATTTTCCCTTCTGACAGGTCATGATGACAAGAAGGAACTAACAGATGCAATCTATCTGCATTCACGAAGGCAATTTTGAGTTCCACATGACATGCTGTCAATAGACTCAAAAGATATGGCCCTTTAGTGAAGGAATTCTCCATCTTTTCCAGCTCAGAGACCACTTGGATAAAGCAAAAGACCTACTAACCTGAGATTTCCCCATGCATGTTCATGACACAGAAGGCTATTATCACCTTGACTAAATGGAAGGACTAGCACTGTTTTTGATGAGATACCGACAAGACAATGTCTTTTAATTGAAAAAATCAGTTACATTTACAAAGCACTTTACAGTTTACAAAATGCTCTCAGGTACATTTTTTAAAATCTCATTTGTTCTTACAGCTACTCTGTGAAGTGGTCAGAGAAGGCACTGATATTTCCATTTTGCACATGAAGAAACTGAGGCTTACCCTAAAGTAAAGGGTCAAAAGGTGGGCAACTCACCAGTTAAATCGAGTCCCCCTCCCTTATTGTTACCAGCTGGGTTCCAAACAAAACATAAAACTGAATTGCAATGCTGTTCCACTGTCTTGTAATTGCCAGTGCCCGAGACCCAGCCTCAACCTAACACCCACACCCCCACCACCTGTCTTCCTTATCCACTAGTCACCCTGCAAGTTTAGTAGCCAGCCTGGCCCAGGAAGACATTTGAGCTCATGACCTACGGGGAAAGGTAATGAAGACATATTCCATACAACGTGTATCTGGAACTGTGCTCAGCACTTCATGTATGTGATCTCAGTTTATGCCCCCAACAGTGCTGCACAGGAGGCTGTGCCATTCTGGTCCTGCAGATGGGATTCCACGTCCTGTGCATTGTTTAGTAATTTGCCTAAATCACAGGGCTTCAAGTGGAAGAACCTGGCTTGAAGGGAGTCTGCCCCCTTTTAGCCTTCTTTACCATTATTCCCACCTGCCCATGATTGATAAGTAGCAGGACTAAAATTTAAACCCGGGTCATTTGATTCTAGATTCTCAGGTAACGTTTCCAACATACTCCTCAACTTCCAAAGAAGTGAAGCAAAGGTGTGATGGTAAGAGGTCCCTGGGGGACCTCCCACAGCCCTTATCTCATTTAATGCTCTACAAAAAAACTCAGTGATCACTCCCTTAGAGACACAGAAACTGGGACTCAGAGCGCATTAGCTTGACCAAGGTCAGATGCCTAGAGAGTGACAGTGCTGGAATTTGAACCCAGGCTCAAATCCTGGACAGCAGGGTAGTCCCGAAGAAGCAATGCACCATCCTGTGTACATCACATGCACCTCCCAGCTCAGCAGAAACAAGGCTTAGATGGACCTGACCCTCAGAGGAGGCTACCCTGAGGACAAAAGCCTTCAGCAAAGCGCCCTCATGGGAACTAAATCACCTGACATTAGGATTAAGCTCCACCTCCCCCCAAAACCCAAAATCCTTTGTGAGAAAAAAAAATCTGTATTTTAAATGAATTTACTGGGATATTTTGGTTTCAAGTAAGTGGGGGTTGAGTCCACTCATGTATTTCACAGGGATCTTTAACCAACTGGGAAGGGCAAAGACCAATGAGCACCAGCCAAGGGAAGGCAAGGTTCAAGTTTGACACGTGGCCCCAGAGACAATGAAAAGTACAGGTGCAGAGACAGAGCATAGTCTAGTGGCTGCCAGGGGTTGGGGGAGGGGAAAGGAGGGATGACTGCTTCATGGGTACAGGGTTTCCTTTTGGGGCGATGAAAATGTCTTGGAGCTAGACAGTAGGGATGGTTGCACCACACTGTGAATGAACTAAATGCCAATGAATTGGTACACTTCCGAATGGTCAAGGGTGGATTTTATGTTCTATGAATTTTACCTCAATTTTTCAAAAGGGTGGGGGGAGAGGAAAGGCGCCGTGTGCTGCACAGGGCCCGTCAGGTAGATGATCCCTCAGCAAGTGTTTGTGAGCCGAAGCTAGTTCTCTTGCAACTGAAGCTGGGGATTTGGAGACTTTCCACAGAGTGAGCGCTCAGGGCCAGAGCTGGGTGTGTACACATGCACGTTCGTGCACTCAGCGACTGTGTGTGTGTTTGTGTGTTTACACAAGTGGCAGAGGGGACAAGCTGCAGAATTAAATATTTACAGCTTGATGCTACACCGTCCAAAGTCACCAGCAGTAGTAATTATTGTAAGAACAACAATCCCAATGACGGCACTATCAGGGTATGGCTATCATTAAATAATGCCAGGTACTATCTATGGAGAAACAGCTAGGAGCCAGGCACTTGGATAAATGTCTCACATGTGCCATCGCATTGCAGGCTCATGACAACCCATGAGAATGAACTCCCTCCATCTTTCAGGTGAGGAGACTGACACTCACAAGGTTAAGTACTCGTCTAAGGTCATGTATCAATAAGGACAGAACCAGGGTTTTAATCAGGTGCATCTGATTGATGCCTGTAATTTGGGAGGTAGCGGGGAGAGAGTAAATTCAATGTTTCTAATTGTGGGAAAAGTGGAAAAATTTAGACAAGCATTTTTAAAAGACACATAATCACATTAGCCAGAAATAGCCACTATTAACACTCTAACATATTTACTTCAAATTGTTTCTGCATTTTATAGAGTCAAAATAAAGCTATAGATGCAATTATGTATTGTGTTTTCCCCTTACATGGTACTATATTTTCCCACATCTCTACATGCTCCCATATATATAATTTTGAACAGCCATATATATTCTGTCCCAGGGATGCCATAACTAACTTTTATCTTACTGTTGAGCAGGTGAAGTGCTTTCCAGCCATCTGTGCATATAAATAATGCTGTGGTGAACACTTTTGCTCGTCAACTTTCTCTGCATATCTGGTTCTTTCCTGAGGATTTTCGAATTCTAGATGTGCACTGAACCTTATGTCTTCCTCCGGAACACTGGTCGGCAACAGAAATGTTTCTAGAAGTTTCTACAAATGCACACCCCTGACTCCACCCCAGAGCGAGAACCAGAATCTCCAGGGTGGGGTCGGGGCTCACTCCAGTGGCTCTGGTCTTCACCACCGTGCCCGAACTGATGCTCCCCACCTCCCTTGCTGGCCTGACTGCATAGACACACAGTCTTGACCAAGGAGAAGGTTCACTTCCTCACTACACCAACTCCTGGCTGGTAAGCCCGAGGTCTGTTGG
Source organism: Prionailurus bengalensis (assembly GCF_016509475.1). Classification (NCBI taxonomy): domain Eukaryota; kingdom Metazoa; phylum Chordata; class Mammalia; order Carnivora; family Felidae; genus Prionailurus; species Prionailurus bengalensis. The sequence goes on along the minus strand of NC_057346.1, from coordinate 53,075,434 downwards.
CATTCATCTACCTTCCAGACTTCCTGCTCCATTTGCACGAGTCTGCTACACCATCAGACTACCTGTGCCATTATTAACCTAATTTTAAAAATCAACTTATTTGTTGTTTCTTGATTCAGTGTATTCAGAAAGGGAAAATGGACCTCATTATGGTAAGTGAAAAAAACACCATCTCTTCATGCATAGATGAAGAAGCTTAAAAAAAAATACAATGAAAACAAAACAAGGTAAATACTGTTGCCTCCTTATCCAAACTCAGGCCTTTGTTAAAATAGGAGATTAGCCAGTGTCCCGGAGATATTAAATACCTACCAGCGGCACAATCAGGCTCTCTCCTTGACCAAATCACAAAGATTGAAAAGGGATTGAAAGAGGGCTTTTGACCACGTGACTCAATGTTATTTAATAGTCTGCTTAGGTACCACATCTAAGACCATTTGGTATGGGTCCCCGTCGGTAAACACTGATCTAGTCCAACCTTCTCCATTTACGCACAAATACAAGAGGCTGAGATTAAGTGACAGGCCTTTGTCACATCTAAGCCTGGCAGCCAAAGAAAACCAAGAATCCAGGTCTCCTGGCTCTTATGTCTTATTTGATCACTCTTTGAAAAAAAAATTTGATCACTCATTTAAAAAAAAAAATGCTGAGCAGCGGAGTGTACAGGGAGAGAAATATACTTTTACATTGATCTTTGCTTATAAGTTCTCAAAGCATGTAATTGATAGAAGAGATTAAAGATATAAGCATTTCTTTTAAAAAATCCAATCAACAAGTAGTTATTGGCCATCTGCTTCTGTGCCAGACCCTATAACACAGTAAGAGAACACCTTCCGGCCCCCACAGCACAACCCGACAGCGCATGAGGGCAATGTCTGGACCAGACGTAGCAGCTGTGGACTGATCATTCATTCGCGTCATTACTCCACTAACATGTCTGAGCACCTATGTGTCAGATCTCCATAGATGATTGTTCATGGTTGTGCACGTGGTATCTTCTAGACAGTTACTCTGGTAACTATACTTACTGCTAAGATTCAAATATAAAGAATGGCAGGGCTTAAACATATCCCTCAAATCAGCTCTAGGAAACTGTTTTACAAAACTTAAGCTGAACTCCTTAATGAAGGATGCAATTTAAAAAGCATTACACCGTTCAGCTACTATTACCAACAGCTAACATGAACAAACCAATCGCATAATTATTAACAATTAGCTAATATTTATTGGATTCTTATGATGTGTGGGGCACTATGCTCACCACTTCTGCAGACAGTGACTCACAACCCTCACAAGAATCCTGTAAAGGATTACCATTATCTGGAATATACAGAAAGTGGGACTTACAGGGTTAAGTAACTTTTCCAAGGTCACACAGCTAATAAACACTGAGAGCTAGATAATAATCCAGATAGCTGAGGGTCTGGACTGTTCCAGATTTGAGAGGCATACTTACTAGAGAAAAAAAACAAAAACTAAATGTTTGTTGGAATTTTCTTCACTTCAATTATACTCACAAAGAGGAGAGGAAATTCCACAGCCCCTCCAAAGTTTAACTACATATACGTAGTTCACAAATGGGTGCTGACAGTATTTTCCAAGCTTTGGACTGTCCCAGAATCACCTAGAGGGCTGGACCCCCACCCCTGGAGTTTGTCTAGAAGGGACCCTGGGGATATGCATTTCCTAACAAGGTCTCAGGTGATGCTGATGCTGCCGGTCCAGAGACCACACTTTGAGAACCACTTCGTTGGGGGATCATGGGCCTTAAAATCAGACAGACTTGGGTCAGAATCCTCATTTTCCCACTTGCTTTATGCGTGACCTTGGGCAAGTCACAGAGGCTAAACTCCTCCTCCATAAAGGAGAGTATCACTATTGGACAAGGTCGTTGCAAAGATTGCATTAAATGAAATTATGTCCATGATCTGCCAAATACCTGGCATATGGTAGGTATGCAATAAACTGGCTCTATTAATATCATTAATACACGATTCGCAAGAGAGGATGCACACTTCTCCACGAATGTGCTACTTGAAAGAGAAAGGAATAAAACTGTATTTTGGAGGATAGTGATATTTCATCCCAAATCATCATGTTTGTCTCTTCTATGCATACGGATGTTAGAAAACAGTGCCTGATGAGAAAGGAAGGTCCACGTGACGGGAAACGCATCGAAGCCAAATGCTGGCAGCTCAGAGACGGCTGCTCTTGACCAGCGCGACCATCTGCAAGGGTCGTATCACGGGGTGCAGGAGACACTGGTAGACACCTTGTAGGCAAAACCAGAGGTGCCTGAAGACATCTGGGGTTTTTTTGGGAACTCACTGCAGAATTAGTAATTACAAAAATAACAATACAATTGCATGGGCTTTGTAAAGCACTTGACGGTTGAATGGAATAAACGGGAAGTATTAAGTAGTCCTTTTTATCTTCCTCTGCCTGATTTACAAAGTGTTGTCTGTGGGGCATATTGTGTGTGTGTGTGTGTGTGTGTGTGCGCGCGCGCACGCGTGTGCTGTTGGTTGTTGTTGGTTTTAAAATAAGCCACAGAGATGAATCTTGTTGTGAGCTTGTCTTCCAGAAAAAGCAGAATATATTAAGGGCTGGAAATTGGCCTCGGGGCTAAATATAGCAGTGTGGTGGAGGGCTGGGGCACATTTCGAGCTGTTCCGTTGAGTATCTGCAGCGTTTAAAGGTGGATCATGATGCGACTGGGTAAGACTTAAATCATCTAATGAGGGTTTAGTTCTAAGGCCTTTTGAGTTCTTTAGCTAAAGAAGAGTGAGCATATTTGTGTGACCCAGAGAGAGAGATCAAAGGAGACAGGGAGGATGGCAGAGACCCAGCCTGGTCAGCCATCTGCACCTGCAGGGCCTTGGCTGATGAACCTTTACCCTTGGAAGTTCAGGTTGCCAGAGAGGACTATAGAATGACTCGAGGAATCTTCTGGCTGTAACCACCTGGCTCCTGCGTAGACATCATCTTTCGTTCCGGTCTCAGCTCAACTGCTGCCCCTCTGGCCACACCATTTATAGCGGACAAGCTGGATCCCCTCAACCAGCCTGCAGCTTCCACAGACAGTCCCCACACCACGGAGCTGTCACACGTCGAGTCAGGCACTTGCTGGAACTGTCTGGCAGTGGAAACCCATGCATGGGGCAGGGTGGGAGTCAACATCCCTGGAAGCAATCCACAACCAATGAGGTGCACAGGTTGGTAGATGGATACCCCAGCTTTCTTGCCACCTGATGTAACAAATGTCCGGCAAGTGCCTCTGTGTCTTTCTAAGGGTCCTCGAAGGACTCAGTCAGCCTGCTGCCCACAGTGACCCGACAACCTGGTGATGGACGTCTATTAGCTTTCCTCTCTTCCTCTGCTCCCCTGTCACGCCTTCTGGAATCACCTCACAAATAATCTATTTATACCCAAATCCTTTCCTCCGAGTCTGCTTGGGGAGAAGCCAAACAAAGACATTATCTCAGTGCCCCCAACTCCTCCCTCCAATCCTTCTTTCTCATAGCACCCTGTCTACATTCCTTTCTGACCACTCTCTGATCAGTTTTCTTCTCTTACTTTCCTTACAGGGCCTGGGTCTGCTCCATCGCCACCACCTGGCACCGTGCCTGGCTAGTGCTCAACAAATATTGACCAGCTAAATGAATAAGCGTTTGCCACTTGGAAATGGCTTCCTCCTAGAACAGTTTTTTTTTTTTTTCAACAGGGATGACACTCTCACCTCTTGGTATCCATTCCCTTTCTTCCCCCACATATAATCCCATCCTAATGCATATCTATGAACAGGCAGAGAGGTTTGATGGAACGGGTTTTGGAATTCAGAGAGCTATGGGACTTTGGACACGTTATTTGCCTTCTCCGATCCTCCGTAAAGCCATCTGAAAACCAAGAACAGTATTGCCTGCCTAATGGGTTTACAGAAAAGGCTATACACTTGGAGGATGTATAGTGCCTGGAACATGGCAGGCATTTATTACGCGTGAGTTCCTTGCATCCTGTTTATTCCTCTTTTCTTCTGTCTCTGTCTCCATAGTAAGTCCTCTACTCCATAAAGAGAGGGCAGTCTTTGAGCACCTCTCTCCATGTCTGTCCTGCCTCTGTCCCCTACTCCCTTGCTAATGGTCCCTGTCCCTCCCTCCGACACACACCCATGTGGGAGGAGTCACTACATCATGCAGTCAGTGACCACATTTTGCATCGTCTGCCACTTCCTACCTCCATGTAGTAATAAGCACTTCTAGGTGGGTCCTGACCATTTAGGCTGGTTGGCCATTTCACAGTCAGGGAAAGTGAGGCTCAGAGAGGGTAGATGATTGCCCAAAGCCTGAGTGCTAGTAGGACACAGAGCCTGCCTGACCACTAAGCCCTCTGTCCCCTCCAGGCCACACTACCTTTGCTAGGCTCCTCGTGAGCTCCAGAAAGTGCATGGCTGTGACCCAGTAAGGCCCATAGAGCTTGCTGAGGACATATATACCAACCCCTTACCCGTGCAAAATGGCCCTCCTCTTACTTTTGTTTACTGAAATTTGATGCAATGCCGTGGGCAATGGCTTAGGCAAACCATTTAAAGTAGATATTACTAACCCATTTTCGTTTGAGGAAACTGAGAGCGGTTAAGCGATTTGCTCTCCATTGCACAGTGAATAAGTAGTGGAACCAAGAATCAAATCTGGGTGTGTCTGATCCAGATGCTAAGCTGTCCCCAGGGTCTAAGCAGACCCCATCCTTCCTGGGCCTGCTTCCTGTAGCCTCGCTTCTCCCTTGTTGGTTGCTGCTTTCCCAGGGCTTTCCTGGAGCAGCCCTCTGCCTCTCCGGTTTTCCTTTCACAACAGGCAGGATGGAAGAGCATGCACTGCACTGCAAGCTCCCCGAGGTTTCCTGCATCTCATCTCCAGGCACTGCTATAAAGCTCAGGAAAGATTTGTTCAACGGGAGTGATCAAAGCCGCAACAGGAGTTGATTAGATGTTTTAGCTCGCTTCCAACTCTGGAAAGCTACTCCTCCGACGGTCCTATTTCAGCGCCGTCAACATGGAAAGGAGAGCATTTGCAGCAATTCAAACCACCGAACTGCATTACTGAACACCAACAAACAAACATTCGCCTTCAAGAGGGAATTCTGTTACAGTGGGAGCCAGTGCCCCCAGACTCCAGCTTTGCGGGCAGAGACCCAGGAGTCGTCCTTCTGTTTGGCTCCATCATGACACCACAGAGGGCCACCAGCTTGGCCTGCCTGCCAGGGGATGGGGCCCTGTGACCAGGCTGGGTCACGAGGAGGGACATGTGGATGGGCACGGCCAGTAGGACAGCTCAGAAGACCTCCTGAATGCCCCAAAAGGACAGAGTGTTCCCAATTCTATTAGCAACTTAGCCAGTTAGTGAAGTCCAACAGCATCCTCCAAAAGCACTCACACTCACAGAACTCCTGCCCTGCCAGGGGGCCCAACAGCATATAGAGCATCAGGCCCCCGGAAGGGGCAAAGATGTCTTGCTCCTTCAAGATGGCCAAGTTAGGTGATGGGCTCTCTGCTGTCTGGTCACCCATGACAGTCCTAATGCCATCCTTGGTAAGCAGCTATGGGAGTGATTTCCCACTCAACTCACAGCGAGGTGGCAGAGAGGGGATTCTGGAGTGCATCATCTGGGGCCAAGTCCTGGGTTGGCCTCTTGCTATGTGACCTTGGACAAATCACTTCACCTTTCTATGCTTCAGTTTCCTCAAACCTAAGCTAGGAAAACCAACCGTCCTTACCTCACAGAGTTGTAAGAAAATGAAATGAGTTATTTATAAAGCACTTAAAACAGTGCTGTTGCGTAAGCACTCAAATGTTTATCAAATAAATAAATCCTCATCACATCTCCCAATACCTCCCTGGTACAAACATTTTGGAAAACATACCTAATTATTATGGTTTCAAGCACGTAGCCCTTCGTTCATTTATTCTTCTTCTATGTGCTCCCATAATGTTCTGCCTGGTCACAGCAATTATAACTCTGGGTCACTGTGGTCTCTTTGATGAGCATCTTTTCTGTACATAGCCGGGCACTGTATCAGCACTAAGAGTGCAACTCTAGACAACACTCAGTCCAGAGGGAATGGGGACATGGGTCAGGGTCACTGCGTAACAAAGACAAGGGTGGAGTGCTAGAGGTATCGGTGGTGGGTGCCTTAGTGAAGTATCTATCAGTTATACTGTGTCTTAACAATTTTATAATAATAACAAATAGCCATCAAATCTGTCTGTAGCAAAAAACCAAAACTCATCTTTAGATGTCCACAAGGACATGTTCTCAAAGGGATATAACCAAAATATAGCAATGAGAAGCAGAAAAAGAAATCTGAGCAAAAACACCTATTTTGGGGCCTCTTGTGTTCCAAATCTGCTCCTATCTCACATAGGGTCCCCAAACTCCTGTCCCCCATTCCCAAGGCCGGCTGTTGTGGGCTCACACTCCAGGCTGTTTATAACTCCTTCCGCAATTCCTTGCTTCCTGAGTAACTGGCCACAAGTTCAGATCCCTCTGGTTCCAGCCGCTGTGGAATCCACAGCCTTTCTGGTAAGAAGCTAGGTCACTCTGCCTTTCCTTGCCTCCCTGAGATCTCCATCCTGACACGGAGATTCCAGCTCTTCTCTCTGATTGGTCAGCAGACATCAGAGGGGAGGCACAGATATTCCCAGGAGACCTTCACGGCCAGTCTCGAACAGCTGTCTCAGCTGCAGAGGGCTTTTTTACTCTAATTTGGAGATGATTCCAGCTCATGAAGACTGCTTATTAAGAATGTTGGTTCAACATACAAACCAAATGTAATGCATAAATTTTGTTTGGATCCTAGTTGAAGAGGAGAAAAAAAAAGTCACGAAGATATTTTTTGGACAATGACAACTGTAAATTATTATTAATTTTCTTAGGTATAAATAGCATGTCACGGTTATGTAGAAGAATGTCCTTATTTTTAGAAGAAGCATGCTAAAGTAGTTACAAAAAACACATCTGCAAAAAAATGGAGAAAACTAGATATCTACACATACATGCACACAAGGATGAAGCTTATAAAGCAAATATTTTGAGAAAAAGGAAGATCAGTTCCCATGGGTCTCTATAAAGCTTGTTCATGCATCCTATATTGGGAACTGAAAAAAAAAAAGAGGTACAGAAACACAAGATGCATATAATTTAACTCCACATTTCAACACTTGACTTTGCTTTTGGAGGGGAAAACATTTCTTGGCCCTGCCCTGCCCTGCACCCCAACCACCCACAAGCACACCCATGCATATGCACACACAGGTACACACTCACCGGAAGGCATTTCCTTTAAACTCAAAGCCCTAAGAGAAATCCCAGAAGAGTCAGCCTGGCACAGTAGTGAACTAAGATTCACTTTGGAAGATATGGGTTCTTCCCTGCTGTACAGGAGCTGGTAATCTTTGGGGAGGCACTGAGTCCTCACTTTCCTCACTGTCCCCTGGGAGTATAATAACCCTGCCTTACCACCCACAGGGCTAGACCAAGAACCCGGACAAAGAATGGCTATAAAGACTATAAAGGCTATAAAGACACCATCTGAGCATTCCTATGTTCACAGTGCGAGATGTCAAGCGTGGAATGCATGAAGGGGTCCCGATGCTCTGTCTAAAGGTTCTTGTGTCCATCTTCTGGAATTGGGCCTCCAAGAATTTACTTTTCCACGCTGCTCGCCACTGGAAACAGATGTAACTCTTTTAGCCCTACATGACATGACCAAAGTAATAAAAGCACAACTGGATTTTCGATTTTTTTTTTTAAACTGTCATTCCCAAAGCGATCTTACGTAAATGGATCTGAAACACATGGCAGAGATGAAGGCACTGAGTAGAGAGATGGAACCCCACCAAAGAGTCCTTTCCTGGGTCATGGGCAAAGAATGCCAAAACCTTGGCCCGCTGCCTCCTGAGCTCCGTGAATCTAAGAGTTGGGCAGAAAACTTCCTCATTCAGAATCCATAATTCTGATCATTTAGACACAGCCTCAGCTGCCCTTGCCACTGGTGTATCTGTGAAATGTTCTCTGGCTTGGAGGGAGGGACATGTGGTACACAGTCAAGCACACTAGCTGGGTGGCCAGGAGAACGGGTCCACTCCTGACTGCCCCCCACCAACTTTGTAACCTTGGACAAGATGCCTTCCTTCCTCGGCCTCCATGGTCGTCCTTGTACAATGACTGTGTTGGATTAAAGGCTGTTCCCGTGTCATCTGATTCTAAGACTCTATGATTAGTCACTTCCTTTGGGAAATTCTCCCAATCCTCCAAGAATGTTTGCTGAATGGAACTGGTATCTGTGATATTAAAGCATGCTTAATCCACCAAAGGGGACAGACTGTTCCAGAGCATGTTGGAAGCACTCATTTCTCTGCCCCCAGAAGTACAGAGCACTTCAGGTTTCATTCAGGTTGATTCACAGAAATTCTCATCTGTTTGCAGTTGGTTTGCAACTGAGTTCTACATAACGGAGAGTAACAAATAGCACTATCATTATAAAGCGCGATTTGGGGCACCCACGATGTGCTGGACGCCATGCTAAGAGTATGAGTATACTGCAGCAAGGGAGTGCTGTAAGTTCATCATATGGAAAACTGCAGCTCAGAGAGGTTAAGTAACTTGCCCAAGGTGGCACAGTGAGTGGTGGATTGAGGAGTCTAACTCCATTCACTGTGGTAGCGTCTAGAGCGAACTCATCAAGTTGTAAACAAAATCCTATTAATGAGTCTGCTATTTGTCTCTCCTAACAGTGGACATTAACTTAAAAAACAAAACTTTATTGAGCTATAATTGATGCACAATACTGTACATGTTTAAGTTGCACAACTTGATGAGTTCTGATAATCACCATCACCCCCCAAATTTCCCCTCCTCTCCTCTCACATCTCCAGGCAACCGTGTATCTGCTTTCCTGCTCAGTACACTATGTGGTGTTGTTGGAGAATTTTATATAAATGGAATCAGACCTGTTTTTCTTTGTCTGGCTATTTTCACTCAGTGTCATTATTCTGAGACTGATCCCTGTTGAGTTTATCAAGAATCCTTTCCTTTTGTATTGCTGGGTTATTCCATTATATGGAACAATTCATTGACCCCATTTACCTGTTGATGTGCTTTTGGGTCATTCATAGCTTTTGGCTGTTACCACTGAAGCCTTTGAACATTCTTGTGTGAGTCTTTATATGTAAACATACTTGCATTTCTCTGGGGTAAGTACCTAGAAGTGGAGTGGATGGGTCATAAGCTAGGTGTATATTTAACGTTTTAGGAAGCCGCCAGCTGTGCTCCAAAGTTTTATATTTCCGTTGTCCCACATCCTCACCAACACTCAGTATGATCGGTCTTTTATTTTTAGGCACTCAAGTGCATCTGAAGTTCTATCTTACTGCAGTTTTAATTTTCATTTCCCTGATGACTAATGATGTCAAGCATCCCTTTGTTGCTTATTTTTTCTTTAAATCTTTAACTAGAACATGGAGATTGGGCAAAAATAATAGCACTAGTTACCATTTATTAAATGGTTGCCCTCTTCTGTCACAGGTTGGACTCTATGAGTTTTACACCCACACCCTCTCACTTTCATAGCACCCTAATGAGGATGGCACCGAGATCCAGTTTTCCAGATGGGACACTGAGACTCAGTGAGGTCAGGTAAGTGGCCCCACATCACAGTTAGTTAGTGACAGGGCCAGGTTCCATTTCTAGGGCTCTGTTCTATACCCCGGAGGGTGTGGGGGTGCCTGCCAGTAACGCTGCTCTTGAACAAGGCTTGTGTTTTATATCCCAGGCACTGCCAGGGCTTTGCAACATAACCAAACCATAGCAAAAGAAAAAAAAAAAAGATGGACACTGCAGACAAATGCAACATTGACAGTCATTCCTATTTGCTAGGGACGTAGGACAGTTTAGCCAAGATACACTGTGGCTGAGGCCCTGATCAATACATCAATACTGCATAACATTAAAAGCAAAACAGATCTCTGGAAAGTAGTTAACCAAGAGCTTCAAATCCAAAGGCTGCATAAGAATGTCAATGTTTACGTTGTGCTGAAGAAATCATTTGAAAGAACCGTACTTTTGCTCTTTAAAGGCAGGTGCATTTCAAGATGTTGACTCTTATGTAAGCACTGGAAGTGTATCTGGGGTTTTCTTTAGCCCAGGGATTGAATTCTAGCACTAAGAAGCAAGGGAAAGCTGAGCAGCCATGAGCAGGCCAGCACCTCTCTGGACTTTGGTCTCCTTCTCTGGGCTGTCAGTGGCTCATGTGGGGCTGTACCCTAACATGCCTTCTGGTGCTGGGGTGCTGTTGTCCATACTTATTTGCAGAAAACACCAAACACAAGAGTGGTAGTAAGCATGACAATATAATGAGGAGAACTCCACCCTAAGTAGGAGAAATTTCAACTCTGCGTTTTGACTTAAAACCTTGGCTTTGAAGTATGGTGCTTAAGGTCCATGACTACAGAATTAAGCAGCCCTTCGAAGAACAATATTCACACCTTCTACCATCCTGGATGATGCTCTTGACTCTCCTGTTGATCCTCACAATGTGACATCATCTATATATAGTTTCCTTGCACCATCAGAATAAAGTCCAAGCTTCCCAGTGGCCTTTCTTGTTCCTGAGGCCATCTCATCTGGCCCCACTTCCCTGATGGCTATCCTTTTCCTGAGTTTCTGTTCCTTTTCTCATGCCCTCTCCTCTGCCTGGGGAGCCCTTCCACATCCCCCAACCCCTCCCCTGCTCGGAAAACTCCTTGACTCTCAGGGTCCATTAAGAAGAAGGTCTCTTCTCTCCACAGTCTTAATCTGTTGGCCCCCAGGCAGATATGGTCACCCCTTAACTGTATACTTGCTGGCTGGGGTGCCTTCCTCCAGGGAGGCCCTTCTCCTACCATGTGTCTCACACAATGTCTGCATCACCAAAGGGCTCATCTGTTTTCTCCCGCTCACCCAGCACTGCCCAATAGAAAGCAAACATATAAATATGGTAAATACTTATGCATAATAAATAATATAACACATAATATAAATAGCATAATAAAATATAAATACAATTGAAAGTTCTATTCTAACCACATTTCAAGGACCCAGTAGCAGCATGAGAGTAACAGCTACCATACTGGAGAGCACGCATATAGGACATTTCCATCACTGCAGAAACTTCTGCTGAAAAATACCAGTCTAGAACATCTCTTTGGAGAAGTCTTTGCAATGGTGGCAATCTGCTTCCTTAAGGTGTAAGTGATTTCCCTAAGTAAGCAAAAGACACTGGGACTGTAAATGGGGAACATGAAGAACGTCAGGAATACCGATAGCGTGGGTGCAAGATGCTACTTCTATGTGATGAGACACAGCCAACCATGTGGCTTTGAGTGCACTCTGAAGGTCAATGCTGCCTCTTATGATCCTGTCCAATCTATTATCCCTCATTCTACTTCATCGCCCAATACAGTGTCCTCTGCATGAGTCCAACTGAAATAATTTATCATTTTCCTATGAATCTGTATAAGCAGTTTCCTCCCCCTGGAAGTTCTCAACTGTTATCCTGCCTAACTGATCATCCTTCAGTGCAGATTAGCGCCTCCCCCCCACCCCCGGCCCCCGCGTGACACCTTCCCCGCAGAGGTGGCTGACGTCTCCCTCCCTATGTGCACACCTCTTCAGTCACTCCTTCACATAGCTGTGTCTTCTGACACACTGCAACCTCCTGAGGGCAAGGGTTGTGCTTTCCTCTGCCCTGGCCCAGCATATTAGACATTCTTGACAATAGGAACCGAAAAACACTGAATGAATGACTGAGTTCCCAAAGAGGAGTCCAACCTTGTATCTAGCAATGGCGCCTCAGCTGAATAAATGTGTGGCCTCTCTAGGTTCTGCCTAGACAGAAGCCAAACTCGGATTGTTTACACTTCGGGCCGTATTTACAATAGGCTTAGCTTATGAATGCTTGAAGCACAGGATGGAAAGAAGCCCATGGATGGCAGCTGAGCCATTCCCCTGCCTTCAGGACAAACTTGCATCTAAAGCAGTCGAGAAGATAAAAACCTACCTGGCTTTTTAAAGAATTTGAAACCACCCAGCAAGCCTTGACAATGTGGAATGAAGAACCAAGGGCACCTCCCTCTCAGTGCTGAGTCAGTGGCCTTTGTCTGCTCTGTGATTCACCCCACTGCTTATAAACCACCTGAGCAGTTGGGAACCAGGAAGCCGCCTGCTCACGCCCACAGGCACGCATTCGGCTCCCTTCCGTCCTCCTGTCCTCCAGTCCTCCTGTCCTCCATATTTGGAATGGTACCCACATCGACCCCAGCAAAGGCATACGTGTGATCCCTCCCTCCTCATTAGAAGACAATAGGGTCAACCCCAAGCTTTTTCCCCTGAGACAGGGGTAGGTGGTGTGTGAGATGTGTGTGAAAAGCAGATGGACAGTCAAGACACCCACCTTCTGGACTGGTTTGTGATATGGACTTTGCACTGGGTTCAAATCCTACTGTATGGCCAGTCACCAGCAGTGGACCATGCCACTGAATATTTCCCAACTGACCCCCTCAGCTGGAATCCAAGATAATGCCCATCTCCTGGGCTGGCTGTGAGGGGGTAGGGAGATTAGGCTTTGCCACACAGTAGGAGTTCAAAACATGTCAGATGGCATCCCTGTCTCCATGGCTTGCTCAGCCTGACGGCCCGTGAGATAACTAGTTTTGTGGGTGGACGCAAGGCCCTTCCTTCTCTGAGTCCTCAGTTTCTCCAGCCACACAGGTGAGCCAGATTACCCCTCAGTTTCCTTCCAGATCCAAGGCATGGGAATTTGAGGCGTGAGACCTCTCAAGTGATAATGTGTGTGTGCGCACGCACATGAGAGCAGCAGAGAGAAAATATGAGAGAGAAACCATTTTTTAGTTCCCTTAATGGAATAAGACAGATTTGAATATTTTGATTCCAACCCACTGTGTTCTCTTTGTTCCATATATGATTTTAAAAGCTTGTCTTTGTCTTTTAGCTCTTTCAACAATGCAAATCCTTCTCACAAAGTAAGGTAAAGGTTGTCTCCCTCCTGATGACTTAACATACAAGAAAATGTTAAATCCTTATTCTTTGTATTTAAATTCTTTGATGTTGCCAATAAAATAGGTTGGGAAAAGTTGACACAGAAAGCCATTCCATGTATCTGAGTGACTAATTCCTCAGAAGGATAATGGAGATACTCAGAATACCCGAGAAGTACAGCAGTCAGGGCCCAGGCAGACCCTTCTGCCTTGACTACCTCTTTAAGATGGGGACAGTGATCATAACCCTGCCCATTCAGTAAACCATGGAGTCAGTGCTTCCCAAAGAGTTTTTGAAGCAATGCTGCTCATAGGAGATGCTTTGCAAACATTTTTTTTTTTTTTTGAACTTTCATGCTGGAAGTTTGAGAACTCTTATGTGATATTTATCTCTCTTGGAGACTCACACTGGCAGAGTAAAGGCTCTGAGAATTCCTGCAGCACAAGAACACATTTAATTTGTCCAATCTGGCATTTCTCAAACTTATTTGGACACAAACCAGTTTTTTTTTTCTGAGGTTCTTCCCCCCGCCCCTAGGGCATACCCTCCACATGACCTGACACCCACACATGACCTGACACCCACACGTACCCACGCAATATAGGGAAAAAAGGCTTGAAACCCATTTCTAGGAGCCAATATGGGGCAGAGGTAACAACATGCACTCCACAGTCAGACAAATCCGGGTTTGATCCTAACTTCGCCAGCAGTGTGGCCTAAGGGATGTTATGTAACCTTCCAGTGCCTCAGTGTTGCCATAAGCTAAAACCGGGCTGACGGTGTCTACTTCTGTAGTGCTTCCCTGTGCATTAGGTGAGACGAGGCATGCGCAGAAGCTTCCGGCACCTTGTTGGTATCTTTAAATGTGACTCTCCCTCCTCTCTCCTCTTCGCAAAAATCATAAGCTAAGACATCTGAAAACTCCTTGGTCATTTTTTTAAATGCTCATAAGACTTGACATCAAATTCTTTCCCATCAGAAGCCATCTTGAAATGTCTTTCTATTACCTAGTCTGCAAGTTTCCATAAAGACTCATCTAGAAAAAACATGGCAGGGCTGCTTTAATACACATATATGCGAAGGAGGCCTAGTATTTCATGCAAGTATCTGGGATTTAACATCGAGGAATTTGCCCGTGTCAAATATTACTCTATTTAACAGAATGTGATATCACTTGATACAGTCATAAAGCGCATTGCTATCAAAATACAGCTGTTATTAACATTACTAACAACTGCTTTATTCCAGTGCATTTTATTGACACCATAATGATGGGCACTTTTAAAATGAGTGTCCCTGGCTGATTTTTAGAGGCCTATCTCCCAGAGAGTTCATACGATAATTCCCCCAGGGTTTTCACCAAGGTAGAATGAGGAGTTTAAAATGCTTGAAAGAGAGTCATCTTGAGGTCACCAATAATTAAATAGGAGCTCAAGGAACAGAATATGGAAAATGTGTAATCTTCCCGGCTCTGAAATAAAAACAGATATCAGTGAGACAGTGCCTCTGTGGGCAGACTTGATCTCAATCTACAGCAGGATTCCTTTCAAGCCTGGATGTCTAGTTCAAAACACCCATTAAAAGTCTATGATGGACTTTAATTATGAGAGGCAGATGATAAGAGTCTAGGTCATTCCCTCCCGTTGTCCGGGGTGGTTTAGAGCTGCCAATCATCACCCCCTTCAAAGAGGCCCAAAGTGCAGATACCACTTTAAAGAAATGGCTGGACTGTGAGGGAGGGGCTCTCACCCCACAGGTGGTGCGGAGAGAGTGGTGTCAAAATGCCTCAGGGCCTGCTAAGTGCACTCAAGGGATCTCTTACTAAAAGCAGTGACAGTTTTCCCATTATTCCAATATATAGTGGTTGGACCAAGAGACTCCCTCATCCCTGGCTTCTCATTTCTCAGCCTCTGATGTCCCTCTTCCCACTTCCACTCACCCCTCCCCACATGGTTTGGGGGTGATTTGGTAATGTGCCCAGCAAACTAACAGGTGGTGTTAGCCTACTAACACACACACACACACACACACACACACACACACACACACACACAAAAAGAGGTAAAAGATAGCAGAGGAAAGAACCCATCTCAGAAGAAGCAGCAGCAGCTATGGAGTCAGAAAGACTTGGGTTTGAATTCTGACTCCCTCATTTCCTGCTGTGTGGTCTTAGGCAAGTTACTTAGCCGCCCCCTTCCTCCCCGCCCTTCTCCCCCCCTCCCCCCCCCCACCCCCACCGCTGGAGCCTCCATTGTCTATCTGTAAAACAGAGACCAGATTTCCTGCCACCTAAGGTTAATATGAGGACCCCGGTTCATAATAGGATACCTAATAAAGTCATTCCCCTGATAGGGAAGCAGAAGCCTGCAGCCAAGGTCTGTCTGCCTCCACTGTTTCCTACATAACAACTCCCTCTGCCCCAAGACAGAAACTTGCTGGAGAGGCCAGCTGAGAAAGAAAAATGTTCAATAATTCAGAAGCACTAACATCAAGTCTGATGTAGGTATAAAAATAGTTACAAAACACCACACTCCTCTTGTTTTCGTTACAGCAACCTTGGCTCCCTGGTAGGAACAGGAGGAGCTGGGGACTGGCCCGAGGCTGGGGCCAGGCCTGGGGCAGGGGAGACTCATCAGGTTTCTGCTTTGGCTCCTCAGATTATTCATCTTTGTTCACAGGCAAGGCAGGAAGGAATCTGCTTGTCACCTCCATATTTTAAACCAGCCTTCGGATAGGCTGGTTTATTTTTGAATTGACCGTATGCTCAGCTGGGCTATTGGAGCAGAGAGAATTCTCTACATCCTGCCTTGTGACGGGGACCAACTAGTGAGCTCTTCAAGGATGCTGGGCCAGATCCCAAAGCTTAGGTTCAAAGCAGCAGCCCGGTAGGCTGCCCTGAGACCAGTCAATCTCTGTAAAGAGTCCCATTGCCCTTGGCCTGTGTCACCCAGAAGGACTGTGTTATTCCGAAAAGCACAAATTCTAGGAAAAGAACAAGAAGAAGCCAACTGGAAAGCTAACATTTCCTAGGCTTCTGCTATGTGCTAGGCACCCTGCCATGTACTTTACCTATATTACCTCCTATAGCGCTCACAAGAAACCCCAAATTAGTTGCAAGCTACATTTCACAGATGAGGAAGCTAGCTCTGGGAGTTAAGGGACTTCCTCCCCAAAACTCCACCAAGGACTCAGGGCTCAGACTGAGACAGTCTGACTCCCAAGCCTGCACTTTCTCCCCTTCACCCCCAGTAAGAGCAGAGCATGTGGTATGAAAAGGTCTTCATGAAATATTCAGCTGCATTCGTAGCTCCTGTCATGTCCAAGCCAGATCGGAGTGCTTACTCAGTGCATTTTTTCTTGCAAGGGAGCTGCAGGGAAACAGATTTCCAAGTTAC
This sequence comes from Prionailurus bengalensis, assembly GCF_016509475.1. Classification (NCBI taxonomy): domain Eukaryota; kingdom Metazoa; phylum Chordata; class Mammalia; order Carnivora; family Felidae; genus Prionailurus; species Prionailurus bengalensis. Next base: position 53,058,951 of record NC_057346.1, on the reverse strand, counting down.
ACTTAACAAGACAGGGAAACGGGGCCTAATGTTGGCCTGCCCCAGGTATGGGGGCAAGTCTACGCAGGCGTCCTCAGAGCAGGAGGCGCAGGGACAATGGAATGGGAGGCTACAACCAAACCTGTTGCTTCTAGGAGCCGAGGGTCTTGAGTTTCTTTGGCTGCCTTTCTAGGAGAGAACAGGGAGTGATCAGCAAGGTGAGGAAGCCCAGAAGAGTAGTAGAGGGAGGCAACAACATTTCTCATCCTTCAAGTCCGACCCCAAACCTTTCTTTTTTTTTTTTAAGGTTTATTTCTTTTTGAGAGAGAGAGAGACAGAGCGTGCCAGACAGAGTGTGAGCGGAGGGGGGACAGAGAGAGGGGGAGAGACAGAATCCAAAGCAGGCTCCAGGCTCCAAGCTGTCAGCACAGAGCCTGATGCGGGGCTCGAACTCATGAACCATGAGATCATGACCTGAGCTGAAGTCAGACGCTTAACCGACAGAGTCACCCAAACCTTTCTTTTTGAAGGTTTCCTTGCCTCCCCCAGTCAAGCTGGGAGTGAGAGTTCTTTCTCACATGTGTCTGCTTTGTGCCAGGCTCCGTGCTACAAGTTCGGTTAATGTTATTCCACTTCATCAGCAAAGCAGGTATCATCACTCTGTGTTGAGGAGGGAGGAACCAAGACTTAGAGCTTGTTTAATGTGCCAAAGGTCACACTAACCAGCACAGTGGATCTCAACCAAGGACAGCCCCCAGCAACAGTTATCCAGTCAATCGTGCCAAAGCTGACAATGTCTAGAGATGTCTCAGCCAGGATTTAAGGTCAGTCTGACTCTTAAATTCATGTCCGGTGATAACCGTATCCTAAGTACCTTGAGGTCTGAGTGGACTCTCCTGCCCTTCTGTCCCAAACGATACCGACTCTGCGACAGAGCTCACTCAGCAAGCCCTTACTGACTGATTCGTCAGTGTAGTTAATAATGGTGCAAAGGATCTAGATGGGCAGCCCCACCCAAAGGAGCCAGCCATTCTGCAACTGAATCTCTCAAGAGGATAGTGAGTCCAACTTCCCACCTCCTGCAGGAAGCTTCTCCTCAATACTCTGACAGCCCCCTGGTTGCACACCTCCCACGATGAGGAGCTCGCTCCTTCCACGGGCAGTACAGTACTTGGGAGAATGTTCTTCCTGATGCTGAACCGGAGCCAACCCTCCACCCAGCCCCAGCCTACCGCAGCTTCTGGACGTCTGGGGGAAGACTGCTGGTTAGCAACTAAGAGACTACATCCCAAGTCCTGGTCATGTCTTCCTAACTCCTGGAATGGTGAAGTAGAAGAACACAGACTTGGAGCCAGAAAGATCCCGATTCAAACCCTGCCTCCACCACTCACATAGTTGGTGAGGAAGCATCACAAGTCAACCTGGCAGAGTGGCTATGTCCAGCACAAAGTAGGGAACTCAGTACATAGTAGGGAGCTCAATACATAGTAGGTCTCAGATGGCCCACTTAGTGGCAGGGTCTGTTCACAGGGACCCGGCTCCCCCTCTGTGTGAGGTCTGTGACATCTGCTGGACTTCCCCACATCACATCCTCTCTTTGGCCTCGGCCTGCCCATCTCTGGGGTCCACGTTTGAACAAGGGAATTTAATTCCCTGATTATTAAGGAGACAAGAAACTCAGATGGGTGACAACAGATCAAGAAATGACAACCACTTAAGTTACCATAGCAACAGTTTAACTTGAAAAGTTCCAAGAACGTGCCGTAAACTAGAGGCATACACACACGCCTGAACGTGGGGGCCTCAGACACCTGCTCTGATGCTAGGGACCATCACCCAAACTCCAGTGTAGAATGAATTTCCCACCCTGTTTCCCACCTTCACGGGTGGCTTGTGAAGGCAAATTCTCCTTCTAGGAACCCAAATCAATTCCTGCTACAAGGCATCATTCATCAGTGCAGGCAGGTGTCAGGAGAGGCTAACCACTTCGTTCTATTAAAAGTTTTGGCTGAAAGAGACATCTGAAGATGGTACTCATTGTGCTCCTGCCACAGAGTAGACGGGGTGAGCTCTGGCCCCCTCTATTTCCCATGAACTGACTATAGACAAGGTCCCAGGGAGGGACACTTGCTTTAGATGGTCAGGTGGATCCATGCAGGAACCCTGGCTCCCTGACTCTTGGTGGGGTGACCGTGGGTGGTATCTACCCTCTCCAAGCCCCCTCTCCTCCTCCTCTGAAAAATGAGAAAAGTAAGATCTAGCCGGTTAGGAGGATTAAAGAAGGTAAGGCAGGCCAAACACACACAATTCAACAAAGACTGAAAGCCTCTTTTTTTGAAAGAGAGAGAGAGAGAGAGAAAGCACACACAAGCAGGGGAGGGGCAGAGAAAGGAAGAAACAGAATCCCAAGTAGGCTCCCTGCAGCCACTACAAAGCCTGATGTGGGGCTCAAACTCACAAACCCTGAGATCATGACCTGAGCCGAGATCAAGAGTTGGACGCTCAACTGACTGAGCCACCCAGGTGCCCCACGACTGAGAGCCTCTTATTGGCAAATACCGTTCTAGGCCCTGGGGTCACCTCAGTGAACAAAAGGCAAAGATCTCTGCCTAGGGAAGATTCACGCTGGTCATGAGAGATAAAATAGACAAACAGCCAATAGCCAGACCATATATGAAAACAGAATGCTGACCCCCAACCTTTGCGGCAACCAACCCCAAAGGTCAGGACTTGATAAACAACCTGCCAGCTTGTAAAATTTTTGCCCCAACTTCCACCTCAGGACCACTGCAAGCGAGCAAAATACGCTTTTGGCAGCTAATCACATGCAGCTCCCGGCTTCTAGGGAGCCCGCCTCCAGCTTCTTCCTGCCAACAGCCTCCAGTCCAAGCAGCCCAAAGCCTTTCTTTTTTTTTTTTTTTTTCCCCTTCACTAAGAGGCTTTCCCACCTCTCTGCCTGATCCTGAGCCTCACCAAAGGCAAATGATGGTGGCTGACTTCCTTGTAGCCTCTTGCTTGTTCTCAGCTGAGCGTTCATTTCCACAGTCAATAAATGTAATACAGAAGCAAATTAGAAAGTGTGTTCTGTTTCCGACCTGCCCTCCCACCTCCCCATCCCACCTTCGTACTCAGATTATCCTTAACACAGCAGGCAGTGTAGTCTTGTTATGATCACAAAACACAGTATATTAAACCCCACAGAAATAAGAAATGTATGCCAAGATAAGAGAGCTCTGGAATGCTGCGGGCGGGGCGGGTGGTGTTACCAATGCAACAGGATTGTCAGGGTGGGCCTTGTGAAGAAGACGATATTAAAGCAAAGACTTGGAGGTGGGCGGCCAGCCATGTACATATCCAGGGGAAGAATGTTCCAGGCAGAGGGAACAGCCTTGAGGCAGGACTGGGCCTGACACATTCCAACAAAGCATGGGAGGTGAGGTCAGAGATGCAGGAGACACCTGGCACTGGAGGACGACTTTCCAGGTCACGTAAGGACTATGACCCATACTCGAGGCAAATGAGGAGCCATTACAGAGTTCTGAACTGAGGAGTGACGTGTTCATGTGTGTCTTAGCAGGATTGCCCCAGCTCCTGTGTTGAGAATAAACTGCAGGCAGCCAGGGCAGGAGCAGGGAGGTCAGTGAGGGCCATGACTGCACCTGTCCAGGTGAGAGACGGGGCTCTGGCCAGGGCGGTGCAAGTGCAGAGAGCGAGAAGTGGTCTGGCTCTGGGTACAGTCTGATCATGAGCCTCAAGTTTGGGAGATACTTAGACCCCTTCTTCTCTCTTTCCCTCTTTCCTTAAAAACATTATTACCATTGGGGCACCTGGGTGGCTCAGTTGGTTGGCTAAGTGGCTGAATGTTGATTTCAGCTCAGGTTGTAATGTCACTATTCATGGGATCAAGCCCTACGTCAGGCTCTGTGCTGACAGTATGGAGCCTGCTTGGGATTCTCTATCTCCCTCTCTCTCTGCCCCTCCCTTGTTCTCTCTCTCACAAAATAAATAAACTTAAAAAAAAAAATGGAGATACCATCACAGATCCAGGAAGCAACATGTGGTCTGAGTCAAGCCCAGGGCCCTTCTCCCCATTGTGGTGCACTTCTACATGCACTGGCCAGGGGTGGGTGCCGGCAGGGATGTCTGCTCTGGCCTGCAATTCCTGATGAGGGACAAGTGCCAATGCAAAATGCAAGTAATGATCACTTCCTTGACCTAAATTCCTACCAGATAGGAGGGAACTTAAATTAGACTCGGACCTTCCTCTGGTACATTTAGCAACACATATCAAAAGCCCTAAGAAGCTGCATGATCTTTGACCTAGTAATTTCAAGTAAAGAAATTGGGCTGAAGGAAATAAACAGGTGCACGGAAGTGTTGATCTTGGCATTATTTACAGTGGTGAAAAACTGCAAACAACAACAGGAAACAGGTTAAACAAATAATGATATATCTCATGATATACATACATAGCTATTAAAAGTCACGTTGAAAAGAAAATTCAGTGCCATGGGGAGATGAGCGGAGCATATCAAGGTTACAAAACCATGTGTCAGATCTCCTGCAAATGGTGCATCGGGGAGGGGACATGGAATGCGGGGAGCGTAGGGCTGTACATAGAAATAACAATGAACAGAAAACCAAAGTGTTGGAAGGAACAAGGAACTACCTCTACACGGCAGGATTATGGGTTGTCTTCATTTGTTCTCTGGGTTATCTTAGGTTTTCTAAACTTTCTATTGTTTACATGTATTATTGGTAGAATCAGAAAAAAAAAACACATTAAATAAAAACATGGTAACTGTTATAAAATTTTCAAAGTAATAGTTAGCCTAGTAATAAAAATCACTACCTATTCCACAACGTGCCACAAGGCTTAACGAGTTTGAGGCTATGAAAGAAGCCTGGAGGTGGCAAAAATAATGCAATGGGAAAAAGATAGTCTCTCCAACAAATAGTGTTGGGAAAACTAGGCAGCAACATGCAAAAGAGTGAAATTGGACCACTTTCTTATACCATACACAAAAATAAACTCAAAACGGACTAAGGACCTAAATGTGAGACCCGAAACCACAAAAATCCTAGAAGAGAGTATAAGCAGTTACTTCTGACATTGGCCACAATAACTTTTTTCTAGATAGGTCCCCTGAGGCAAGGGAAACAAAAGCAAAAATAAACCTTTGGGACTCTATCAAAAACAAAAACAAAAACAAAAACACCTTTGCACAGCATAGAAAGCCATCAACAAAACTAAAAGACAGCTTAGTGAATGGGAGAACTCATTTACAAATGACATGTCTGCTAAAGGGTTAGTATCTAAAATATAAAAAATATATATAAACAACTCAACACCAAAAAAATAAAATAAAATAAAATAAAATAAAATAAAATAAAATAAAACAAATAATGGGCAGAGGGCATGAACAGACACTTCTCCAAAGAAGACATCCAGATGGCCGGCAGGCACATGAAAAGATGCTCAACATCACTCAACATCAGGGAAATGAAAATCCAAACTACAATGAGACATCACCTCACAACTGTCAGAAGAGTCAAGACCAAAAACACAGAAACGACAAGTGTTGGCAAGAATGTGGAAAGAAGCCTGGAGGATACACCACAATACCTGGAACTAGAATCTTTCGGTGGCACCAAGGGAATGGCCACTGTTTCGTATGTCTCCTGTCACACTGCAGCTGCCGCCAGTGCGGCTGCCACAATTCTGACAAAGAGATGCCCAAACTGACCAACTCCATTTGTTCTATGGCCCTTCACATCTCTTACTCCTAGCTTGGAGAGATGAGAGGGAAGAGAAAGTGGAAGCAGGAAGAAAGACCAAGGTCTTAGGACCTGTGGGCCTTGAACCAATAGCATCTACATCTCCTGGGAGCAGAAATGCACAATCCCAGGCTCTCCCTCCCACCCACTGAAATCGGAACCTGCATTTTAACAAGTCACCAGGCAGTGTCTATCCACACTAAATTTACAAGCCCTCTCCTGAACGCAACACTTTTTCCCACTTTGAGGTGTCCTTGAAGTGATCTTAGAAAGAAAAAAAAAAAGGCAGCCAACTGAGTAGGATTTCTCAAGCAAATATTAATTATCGAAAAGATGTCAAAACACCCAAACCATCCAGAAGTGCAGAGCTTCCAGGCCCTTGGGTAATGTCAAGGCTCTGGCACCAATCCTGGAGAGCTACTACCATAGGATGAGCCTTTTCTGGGGAGCAGAGACCAGGCGCTGCCTCTTCTACCCCGGGGACCCCGACGCCTTGCTGGCTGTGTGGAGGCTGTGCATGAATGGTTAACAGGGCTCTGCCCAGAAGTGAACATAAAAGGAGCAAAATCAGGTCAAAGGAACATCACATCATCTCCAGGCAAAGGCTAGGCCTTTTCCAGCACGCAGAATGCAACTGGCTAAATGAGGAAGAGACAGGCTGAGCGAGGCCACACTTTTCTGACCCAGGTGCCCCAGTTTGCCAGGAGGCAGGGAGGCAATGGGAAAGAAGCCTTGATTACTATATCTGTAGTCCCACCGCTCCAATAAATTAGGTCGCCCTCCTCATACAGAAATTACTCAGTATGGGATCCCTTTATGCTTCTCTGAAGAAGGGAGGGAAGGAACATTCAACGAGGCTTTACTTTATGCACAATTTCTCAATCCTGGTTGCAACTTCACATCACCTGGGTCCCAGCCACAGCTGTTCCAGAGCACTCTGGGGGTGGGGCCAGGCGCCGGTCTTTGGTAAGAGCTCCCGGGGGATCCTAATACACAGCCAGGATTCGGATCCACTGTGTTGGGCACTGCGCTGGACCTCGAAATCTCGCACCTGACAGCAGCTCAGAGGAGCAGATAAAGAATCATCCGCGACCAAGCTGGGGCAGAGCAGCAAAGGGACAGACCTGGAATCGGAACCCGGATCTGCTGGTCTAAATGGAGAGCATTTTGGTTGTTTCCACTTCTACAGACACCTCCATTTTCAAAAGCCAGAGATGCTCTCAGAGTCTGACCTGCAAAACCTGGACATCGGCTCCCTTAGACCCTCTCGGTCTCTCCATAGCTCTGTCCACCGCTGAACTGTGTTGACAGTGCAGGCAAGGCTCTGGAAGCAACAATCAAGAGGACCGGAAGCTGAGTGGGTGAGGAGAGAGCAGGAAAAAACAGCAACGGCGAGAGCTACCATTCACACAGGAGACACTGTCTGTCAGGCACAGTGCAAGTCACTTCACGAACCCCACACCAGCTCTTTGAGGTAGACACTTCTGTTTTCTATTTTATAAATGAAAAAAAAAAAATGATGGAGGCTCAGAGAATTTAAGGAACTTGCTGGACTCCATACAGCTATCAGGTGACAAAGCAGAGAATTCATCCCAAAATCTGCTGGCATTTTCCTCTGTCTTACATGGCCTTAGAAAGCACTTCATGCAAGTATACGGGAGAACCATCCCTAGTGGAGGAAAAGGAACCCATGACTTAGCTGTCCCACAAGTTACTTTTAAGACTCTGAAAATAGTGGTGCTGATTCAACAGTGACAAGGTTGCACAAAACAGTCACAAACATTCTTTCGTGACAATCCTCCCACCAATGCTAACGCACTCTCAATATTATCCCCATTTAATGGACATGGACTCTAACACACGGAGATAGGAAGAAACTTGCCGAAGGTCCCACAAAGTGTTAACAGTAGGAGTTGGAGCTGCCCACAAATTTGGTGCCTCCTTCAAGCTGCCAAGAAGTGAAGCGCAGCAGCTCTTTCAAGGTGGCAAAAAGCCACCTGAGCCAAGGATCCTGTAGACTTCCCAGAAATTGGTTCTAGGATGAGCATCCCTATCTCTGTGACTTGGCAGCTCAGGGTTACTTTTTAGTTGGGTGAGCTGTTGCTGTAATCATTCAACCTACGAAAAAGGAATGTCTGCCTTATTTATTCCTTGAGAGGGATGAGTACACGGCTGGGAAACGTTGAGGAGTTTACAGAGCATTAGGAAGAAGCACATCCAGGGAAACCAGGAAAGGAAGATGGCGCAGGAACTTGGGAGCCTGTCCCAGAGAAGGCACGAGACTCATTGCCAGCCAGGCTTGGTCCACTCCCAGCTCTGCCATTCACACACCCATATGACAGAGGTCGTGGCATGCAGCCACACTAGACGTCCCACTCCTTCATCTGGAAAGTGGGGACTCCACCGATTTCAAGAGTGCCCTGGAGAATAAATTAGCTTATGTTTTAGATAGCACTGAGCACCGGGCCCTGAAGTCATTTGCGTCTTTATTTACCTGGATGTGCCAGATGTTCAACTGAAGTGAACACTCAATCCTCACAGCCATGTGATATGAGAGGGGATCTACTGCTTTTCTCTATTTTTTTTCTATTGATTTTATAGAGTAGAACACTGAGGCACAGAAGGGCTGCCCAAGGTTATATGGCACGGAAGTGAGGGTCAGGGTCTGAGCCTAGTTCTTTCAGGCTCCAAAGCTCATGTTCGTCCCACTGCTTTATGCTGCTCAGTCTGGATCACCTCAGAGTTCACGTACAAACGGACCTAAACGGCCATAAAGAGGAATTAATATTGGACATTAGGAAGTACTCCCTGGCTTGAAGGTAGACAAACACAACTGGATAAACTCGAAATTCCAAAATTGCTACCAAGGGCAGATTAAGAGCAGCTGGGAGTCTCTGACCACACAACATAGCAGAGAGAAGATGGCCTGAGTGCACAGTTCAGTTAAAAACAAACAAACAGGGGCGCCTGGGTGGCACAGTCGGTTAAGCGTCCGACTTCAGCCAGGTCACGATCTCGGGGTCCGTGAGTTCGAGCCCCGCGTCAGGCTCTGGGCTGATGGCTCGGAGCCTGGAGCCTGTTTCCGATTCTGTGTCTCCCTCTCTCTCTCTGCCCCTCGCCCGTTCATGCTCTGTCTCTCTCTGTCCCAAAAATAAATAAACGTTGAAAAAAAAATTCTCTAAAAAAAAACAAACAGAAAAACAAAAACATAAAACTTAGAGGAAGAAGCTAAAACAATTCTCTCAAAGCCATCAATTCTATTAATTCACAGGTTACTCTTTTCAGTACTTTGTCTATTTCTTTTTAGTTCCACAGCAACAAATGTCTGCTTTGGAAAGCATTATTTGGGATTTAATAGTATAGCATTATTTTTTTAAAACATAATTTTATTGTGGCATTTTCCTACATCACAAAAACACATGTTGGAAAATGACATTTAATCTTTATATAATATCTCACTGTTTGGCTGCCATACTTTACTTGTCCAACCCAATTGCTTACATCTTTTTTTTTCACTATTATAAATAACACGGCAATGAACATTTTTATTCTGACATCTTTTCTGCCCATCTCTGATTATTTTCTTTGGCTAGATTCCTAGAATTGGAATAGTGGACTAAAGAGAACAAGTGTTTCTAGGACTACTGACAGTTACTGCCAAATTGTTTTCCTAAAAGGGTGTATTAATTTGCATTTCCACCAGCAGCAAAGGAGAGTACCTGTCTCCCAGCACCCTCTCCAGAATCCAGCATTGTCTCGGAAATAATCTTGGCTAATACGCAAAGTGGAAAACACTAGCATGAATCTGCGAAGAGACACAGAGTATTTGATAGCCTACCTCTAGTCATACAACCAGTTTGCGGCTACACCAGGATTTGAACTTAAGTTGTTCAGCTCCAGGAGCCGGGTCCTTAACCACCACCCCAAAGTACTTAGCCACAGCTTGGGCTATGTAATGACTATCGCATGTCAGGTGTTGTTTTAGGGACCGGCAGAGATCTTATACTAACTAGTCTTTCATCACCCGGAGCTACTAGCCAACACTGCCCCACAGAACTTTCTGCAACAATAGAAATGTTCTATATTTGTACTGCCTGATATGATAGCTACTATCCTCTACTGAGCACTGGGAGTCTGGCTAGCGTGACTGAGGAAACGAATTATTAATTTTACTTAATTAAATGTAATTTAAATTGTGACTAGTGACCACCGTGCTGCACAGTGCAACTCTAGAATATCTAGCGCATCACCCAGTAAATATTTATTAAGGGCCAAACTCCTGTAATCTCCCGGTCCCACCCTCCCTCTGCCGTACTTCCTGCAAGGCGAAAGTCTGTCTCTCCCATCTTCATCTCCGTGTGTCCATTTGTTCTCTCAAACGCAGGCTTAATGCTATTTATCTGTCACGTGGGGGTGATGTGAAGATCAGCTAATTAATGTTTGCAAAGAGCCGCATTGCTGACTGGTTCTCAGAATAATTGCACGTTAATAAAACGTTTAAACGACCGATTCTCATCCAGAGGCCAAAGGAGGGCTGAGTTTATTCAGTAAAGAGCCTGTTTTTCTGACTCACTCTGAACTAGATCCTTCCACGGTGGACCTCATGAATACAAACTCCTTTCATTTGAAGGGTTCCACCAATCAGAAGATACTGAAATGTACCTTCACAATGGTTTTGATGTCACAGTTTGATGAGTAAATTAATAATAATACAAACAAGACTGGGGAGGGCGGATATTTAACCAAGTTGAACAAATTGCTTTTAAGCTCTTAAGCATTTTCATTGCTTGCATGATAATAAAGCAAATTTTTAAATGTCTTGATCCACTCTCAAAGTAGACCCAGTAAAAGGACCTCTAAAGAGAAACACTTTGCTAAGCACTCAGCTTTAATTGCACGCCATTCCAAAAAGTTACAAAGTTGCCCTTCTAGGAGAAACAAGGGTTTTAGAGCCAGAGAGGCCTATGATCAGAGGCTAGTCCTAGGTTTGTGACCTTAGGCAAACGGCTTGCCTTAAGGAGTCTCAGTTTTCTCATCTAGAACCTGGGGGTGATAGCAGCTACCTATGCACAGGAGGCATTGTATACGTGTTTGTTGGGCTCTTGCTCCATTCTGCCACCTTCCTGACAACCACTGCAGGACAGAACTATGTCCCTCCCTACTCTGCCTCCTAAAATGAAGACACCAATTCTCAAAACCCCAAAGTAAAGAATGGACACATCTCTCTACAGTACCAGTCTATAAATAGAAGACAGCTCCTCTTGAAGTCTGGTGGTCATCATTATTACTTTCTGAAGTAGCATCAGAGTAGGAAGTAGCTTGTAACCCGGCTAACTAAAAGTGTGAACCAGGGACCAGCATCGTGGATGGCATCAGAAATGCTTGGAGCCTGTCAGAAATGCGGATTCTTGGGCCCCTCTTCAGACCTACTGAATCAGAACCCGCACTTTAATAACAAGATTCTTGAGTGATACATGTGCATATAAAAAGTTTGAGAAGCACGGTCTTACAATACATCAAATCCACACTCCTCTCCCATCCTAATTCTACAGAGAGGGAAACTGATTCCAGGGACGGGCAAGTGTTTTACCCTAAGCCACAACGTATTAGCTGCAACCCTTTTACTTGACTTTCGAGGGGTTCAAAGGCCACGCTTTAAGAATCAACATTCTACAGCAAGAAATTCAGCTCTTTAAGTGAAAACATTCTTAAAACCTAATGTTCTTGAGGATTATAATGATTTACCAATTGTACCTGACAATCATTCCTGCTGTGGGCCCAGGCTACTACCATCGACAAAGCAAATGCAGGGCTCAAGGAGACAGGGATTAGGGGGCCCTGCTCAATTGCTTTTGAGGTCCTGCTACATTTATGTCCTGTTTCCTTTTTGTTTTCCAAATGAAAGAAAGGCCCTGATTTGATGTTCAGAACATGACAAAGGGCAAAATCGTTCCATTGCCCTCCCTACTGAAACTGGAGAGGTGTCAGTATCAAAGGCAGCATCTGAACACTCGTCAGAATTCAGTCTGCGACCAGGGGAGTGGGTTTCCTCTGTGGTGACCACACTGTGGAACAAGGCTGAGGTGACCTCTCTATCTGCCCTAAAGGAACTCCTGATGTCTCTAGCTGAGCACAGAGACACTTTAGAAATGGGAGGACTGGACTTCCCCCAGTGGCTCCACAGAATTCTTTGTCAGATGACCAGTCATCTAACCACAGGGAACAAATCTTTTCTGGGTCACAGAAATTTGACACGTGAAAGGAAGACTGACAAATACCCCCCTCTCATTGAACTGGCCCATACCAGGATGGGAAGAGAGGCCCAACTACTGTTCCACTCTGGAAACAGCATGTGGGCATGTTAATTTAATTTTTTTACTGTGCCCAGGCACCCTGAGGAGAGACAGGTGGGCCGATTTTCCAGTAAAATGCCAGTTACCAGCGGGTGGGGATAAGCTTGCTGTGGGTCGTCCCAATGGTTTCCTTTCTAAGATTTCCTAGGCGGCCATTCCAAGGCCTCTGAGCCAAAGGAAAAGGGAAGGGGGAAGGGCAGGGAGGGGTGGAATCCACTGCCTGAGCAAACGCTAGACGCACACACTTCTTCTGAGGAACTGTTTGTCATTCACTGTGGAGCCAGCCCCACCTACAATACAGAGGAACATATTTACATATTTCCACTCCATTGCTGGCTGCAGCGCTACAGAAAGTGATGATTCGTAAACAGCCAGGCAAGAAAAATGTTCTTGAAAAAGGATTTGCCTATCACTTCAGCAGAACAGCTCAAAGTTATGCAAATCCCCTGCTTGAGGTTTGATGGTCACCCCTACCTCCCTCTACTACTCAGGCTCCCAAGCCTGTAGGGGATTGGAAAGTAAACAGCCACATTCTGGTTTAAAAGATGAAGTAGAAATCACAGTGTAGCCTACTGCTTCTCGTGTGTGACAGAAGTCTTAGCATGGCATATGTCTGTGACCCTCCAGTCCTACTTTCTAGGAATTTATCTTAAGGGAATACTGAAATGACAGTGTGCACGAGGGTGGTGCCTGCAGCTTTGTTTTGATTAAAAAAATAAAACTAAAAATAAAAAGTCAAAATTTCAGTACCGTTTAAATAAAGTATGCCCTATTAAAACACCGAGGTTCTATGTAGCCATTAAACATGCTGCCGTAGGGAGAAATATAACATGGAAAGATCTATCATTAAATGAAAATGTGCATTATGTTATGACCATGACCTCATTTTCTTACCTATATAAAGTCACAAGTCACAACTCAAAACGTGATCAAATTTAGCTTCTCTCTGCTTTTCTCTGTATTGTCTTACCTTGCTCCAGTAAACACGTATTACTTTGCTAATTATAATACAGACAACAAAAGTTTTTTGTTTTTTTTTTTAACTGTGACAAAGTAATGAATCGATAAGGCACAGAGGAGTAACCATCTACATTTTCACTGTTTCCTTAGAGGCTGCTCTTGTGGAAAACTCTAAGTTCAGGGATGCATAGATTCTTGACTCCCAGGGAAGTGAGGCATGTGTTACTTCCAAAGTGGCCCCCCAGAGCAGCGGTCTGTCAGTGCAAAGCAAAGATGGAGTGATAAAGCTTTCAGCTACAATAAGCCAGGCTGATAAACCATGTAAGAAGGCAGGTAAAAATCGGTCTCTCGGATCTAGAGTTGACGTTGATTTACCCTGCTGGGCTCTTGGAATCAAATCTGCAAGGAGGTGATTTAAATCCCATTGTTCTTTTGTTCCCTTTTTGGGATTTATGGATGTGGGACAACTTATTGGGGCAGAACAGTGGCAGGCTGGAGGGCCAGGCAGAGTAGCTGTTTACTGGAACTGGACAGGGGGCTGAGTACCCACCCAGGTGAGGATTTACACTACGTGGTATTCAATCTCATTTTCTTTAACCCTTCTGAGTTAAAGACTGTGAGTGGGCATCACATTGAGTCCCTTGCTTGTGTTGTCCAACAGTCTTTATCCTAAACTCCTAATCACTCTCTCGCCCATATTTTTAACTCTTGATCTGGAAATATCAGGTTATGTAACATGCCAATCTGCACAAGAATGTAATTCTGTCATAAAAAAGGACTCAATGAGGGAGAAACTCTAACAAAACTGGAAATGACTTTTCTAAGAAAAGAGAAGATATTTTTGTTTCAAGCACTTGAGCTGTTTTTAAATAGATTGTGGATGCAATGTTGCTGGTTCTTTTCGGGCTGTTGATTTTCCGGCCCAGCCCCCACCCAACAAATGCACAGTGTTGAAAAAGGAGGAAGGAAGTGGAAGGGAATGATTATCTGTGAGTTTTTATAGACATTAATCCTTACTCAGTTGTAAACTAAAGAATGTCTCCCCATTTTACAGGAGAGAGAACTTAACTTCCAAAGGCAACTTGCCTAAGGCCCCATTGCCATGATTCCCACCCAGGAAATAAAGGAGTTAAAGTCACATCCCATCAATTTACTCCCATAAACCAGAGAGGGTTAAAGAGATTATGCCACAGAGTCAGATCTATGGGAGGAGAGCCCTCGGATATCCAAAACGCCCACTACTACAATACCCAGTGTTTCACTGCAACACCTGTTCCATGGGGACTCACTACTTCGTATTCCAGACAGAGTATTCCCTTCGCTGTAGAACTGCTTTCTGATGATGCTACTTTAGGCTGAACACTTCCAGGACCCTTACCCCGCCCCAGCCCCGCAGTGAGCAAGGCTGATTCTTCTCCCACCACAGCCCATTAGGGTGGTTAATTGGCTTTCTGCCCCCCTCCTACCCCCATCCCCAAAGAGAGAACTTGATGATATTAAGAAGCTGGCAGATGAGTCCAAGAAATCTCAAAAACGTAACCTCTCCATCCCTGACAACTTCCCCACCCCCAGAAGATGGTGAACTCACACGCCAACCTGAACTCTGCCTCCGCTCACTTAAAGACACATGCTGGGAATAAAACCTTCCCTGAATCAGCCGCCTAAAGCTACGGTAACATCTAGGTCCTAAGTTTTGCCTAGACAACCTGGGGGCGTTCACTTCCGCGACATTCACAAGGACCCAGTGCACGCAGGACACCGCTGAGAGGCGACGCTCCTTCAGCCTAGAAAATCAGCTCAGACTGGTCCGATTCCACCAGGTGGAAGGACTCCGGTCACCATCCTCGCGGGAGAAAACGGATTCTTTCTCATCATTCTCTTACAACGCCTACAAAGAGGGGAATCCCGTTTTAGCGCGATGTCTGGCCTCGCCGCACCACCTCCCCCTTCCAGGCTCGCTCGCTCGCGCTGCCTGCCTCTGTCTCTGTCTCTGTCTCTGTCTCTCTCTCTCTCTCACACACACACACACACACACACACACGCACTTGCTTCCACCACCACCTGTGAAAACATCCCTCCGAACTTTGGCGAGAAGAGCTCCGGGGCAGAGCTGAGCGGTGGAGCGCCTGGAGCGCGCCGGGGGGCGGAGGATGGGGCCAGGCGGGGGGAATGGAGCGCGGCACAGCTAGGACCCCGCGCGGCACGGCGCCTAGGCTAGAACCCGGCCCGGAACACCACGGTCGGGGCTCGGGTTTCCCGCGCAGGCCCCGCCCACCCGGCGGCCCGGCTCCCGCGGACTGCGGCGCTGCTCCTCCAGCCTGGGAGCCTGGAGCCCGGGAAGACCACAACGCAGAAGGCGAGGGGGCCCGCGGAGAGCGCGGCGGCGCCCGGCCCGCGCGGAGGACGTGGAGCAGGCGTGCACGGGGAAACAGGTTGCCGCCGAGCCCCGTCCCCTCCCCGCGGCCGCCGCGCCGCGACCCTATTCCCTCCCCGTCCGGCGCGAGCACTGCCCCTCCCGGGGCTCCTTCCTCCCTTCCAGACCCTCGTCGCCGGCCGGGAGCCTCTCAGGCAGCAGGGTTAAAGGCGCCTTCAGCAAGGTCAAGGCGCGGCCGGTCGGCACCTGGGGATTTTCCCCAGCGGAGCACGAGCTTTGTAATCGCATTGTTAAGGATCATGGCAGCGGCAGGAAATCCGAAAGGCCCCACAGGTCTGCGAAGGGAGGATTTATTTTACAGCGCGGAACACACTCAGATAGACCCAGGATTTCAGGGGGAGGGGATGCGGGATTTCAGGACGCTGGAATGTGGCAAAAAAAAAAAAAAAAAAAAAAAAAAAAAGAGAGAGAGAGGGAAAAAAACAAACCCTCCCTACCCAGGCACACCACCACCTCCTGCCTGCGGTGGGGAGGGAGTTCAGGGCCACTGTGCCCCAGACTTCAGCGTTCCGCACGCCTCTGTCAGGTCTAGGCTGGTTTATCCCTCTACAGGCGAAAAGAAGATTTAAAAGCACTCCACTACTGTGGTTTCTCTATCAAAGACTAACATGCTACAGGCTGCGGCAGCTAAGGGAGACGGGGAGAGGGAAATAAACGCAGCAGAAGCAAACTGCGGTCCGCGTAGGAGGGAAGAGAGGGGGCGGAAGCCATACCCTGCGCTCATCCCCATCTTACCCCATTAGCGCCGGGCTAGCCCAAGAAACCAAGAATAGGTACCTAATGGTGGCCAACCCTGGCAGAGACCGGCACCCTCCCTAGCTCCCCCGCCACAGTGGGCCTGGCCTGGATGGCTGGCACGCTGGGCACCTCCAAGGTGGATGAGAGCGCAGGCAGGTTCCTAAACACGTGAAGGGCACTGGATGTGAAAGGTGGGGGAGATCTGAGAGACACAGAAGCGAGGCTTAGGGGTTTCCCAGGATGCAAAGTTAGTTTTAGTTTTCTAAAAGAACATCATCTTCTGCAAGGCCTCCCAACACACACACCGCCCCCACCCCCCGAGACAGGCTTGGGCTCTGAGGACTCCTTGGACCCTGAGTTCTGACCGGCTTTTTCTCTCCGATCAATCCCCGAGTCTCTACCCAATCCGTACCTCGATAACAGGTTCTCTGGGGACAGTAGCATCAGCGCCCAACGTCCATCACATCAGTGGGAGCCGTGGTGTCTCCCTGCTCTCCGGTCCCGGGATGGGTGCGCCCCGGTACTTACATTCCCCAAGCAGGCAAACTTTTGGGCTTGTCTTTCGCGAACGAGGTGCTCGCATCACGGTTCTGGGTAATCACTGAGCCAGTTTATATAATTGCCCGCGATGCCGTTCGGCAGATCTTGCGTGCGCGGCCGCAGAGCTCAGCACATGGGCACCCTCTCGCCCCCGCGCTCGAATCCCGAGCGTGCCCCGCCGCCCCCTTCCACAAAGCAGCGAGGCATCTCGTGGACTCGTCAGACACTAAGGGTGCACGCAGGATCCTCCGAAACCCAGGCTGCCTCAATGCGCCCCTTTCGCTGCATTGGTAGCTTATGGATAACTGACTGCATCTCTACAAACCTCGCCAGGGCTGGGCGGGGGGGAGAGGGGGGGCAGGGTTGGTGGAGGATAGGGACACAGGCGGGGGGTTGGCGCGGTTCTGAAGAGGGCTCTGTACCCAACCGAGTAATAATACCCTTGTAGACAAGGACCAGGGTGCACAAATCGCCTTAACGTGTCACCCTGAAAGGCGAGCCAACTTCCAAAGTTAGAGACCACGCAGTTGAATTTCCAGTACTTTCCAACCTCGCCTAGGCGGGGGCAGGGCACAGAAGGGGCTGGCAGCGGCCAGCGAAACCCACCCTACCGCCCAGCCAAAGAGGACTCAACAGTTGAACCTTGCCTCGCCCCCAGTAGTTGGCTGTGTATTCCCTGGTTGCGCGTACACACACACACACACACACACACACACACACTCTTATACCACCTTCACGTCTGCTCTTTCAATAGACTGCATTTTTAAAACGCGAGGAAAATGACGGAGCTCGGTGATCACATTTCAACCCAGAGCACATTTCTCCAAGTCAGGGGTGCGAGCAGTCACACACACACACACACACACACACACACACACACACACACACACACATTCCCACTCACACCCAGGACCGCTCTGAGCGTCCACCGGCGATGCAGCCTCCACTCGCTGGGAAGGGAACGTCAGCACCGCTGCAGGGCGGCGGGCGAGAAGAGGCAAGCGCCGCGCGGGCTGCAGAGGGCGCGGGGCCGGGGTCGCTCTTCCGTTCCTCGGCTCCAACAGCGGCGCGCGCGGGGCCGCTGCAGCCGGTGCTCGCCCCGCAAGACAGGCTGCAGCCACCAGAGCCCGGCGCCGCCTCCCGGGCTCATCCAGCGCCCGCCCGGGCCCAGGGGCAGGCTGGTCTGCAGAGGGGCTGCGGACGCCGGGGCTGGGGCTGGGGCGGCGAAAGGGATCCCCGCGAGGCAGACGAAGCCGGGCGCGCCGCCTTCCTCCCACCCGCAGTCCTGAGTCCCGGACCCGCGCCCACCTCCCCGCTCTTCCCCCTAACCTTCGCTCCCAGACTCTAGTCCGCGGCGGGCTCCGGGGGCTGCGGCGACGGAGGCTCGGGCTCCAGAGTGGCTCGCCTCTCCGGCAGCCTCCCGCCCAGCCTCCCTCCCTTTCGCCCCCAGTGAGGGCCGAGGGAAGCAGGCGAGAGTCTCCTGGAGCCCCGGGCGTCCGCGCGAGCCGCCCTGACCCCGCCACGGCCAACGAGCCAAGAGGGGCGAGGGAGCCGGTGAGACGCCGCCGCGGTCCCCAAGGCGCTTTTCCGTAGAGCGGAGCGCGCCCGCCTTACCGTGGCTGCAGGCTGCCACCGCCGGGGAAGCGGGGAGGAGGGCGGCAGGGAGGCACGGCGCCGCGCCGGTGGCTCCTCTGGCGCTCGGCGGCGCGGCTCCTCGGCTCCGCGAGCCCGAGCAGGGCGCCCAGGAAGGAGAGGGTCCCGGCTCTGCGCTCAGCTCCAGCGAGACCAACAATAGCTCCCGAGGGGAGCGGAGCCCCAGCGAGCCTCCAGCCGCGCGCGCACGCCCGGCTCCCGCTCCCGGCCGCTCCCGGCCGGCGTCCCTGCCAGCACTGCTGCCCCACATGAAACAGCTGCAATCCCGAGGCTTCTGGGGGGTTGGGGCGGGTGTGTGCGCGCGCGAGTGTGTGAGTGTGTGTGTGTTTAATAGCTTCCCTCCTCTTCTTCCCCTCCCTGCCTGCTCGCCTGCCTGCCTCCGTCCCCCACCCTCGCTCTCTTACACACAGACAGAGAGGGCGAGCGAGAGAGACACACACACACACACACTCACACGCACACGCAGGTTACATGAATGGGAGGCGGGAGCCAATCCTGCGAGGCTGGGCGAACCGCGGCGCAGGGGCGCTGGGGAGCAGGGCCGCACCACGGCGCGGGGGGGCGCCACGCAGGTGACGCGCGCCCTCCCGGGGCCCCTAGCCGCCTGTCCGCTCGCCCCACTCTGTGCGTTCCTCCCGATGGCTTCCTCTCGCCCCCTTCCCTCCTTTCACTCCGCTCCTTTCTCCATCTTCGCTCCCTTTTATTGCCTTTTCGTTCTCGAATTCTCCTAGTTCTCTCAGTACAGTGTCTTTCTCGGTCTGCTCTTTTCTTTTACCGTCTCCTCTCGCTGTCTCCGTCCCTTTCTCAAACTTTCTCCTTCCTCGTCCCGACTTTTCTCTACTTCCTCTCCTCCTGCCTTTTGTTCTCTTTCCTCCCGCTTTGGCTTTCTCCCCCCGTGACTCTGTGATGTTGTCTGGTCTCCTCTCCTTCCCCGCCCCCGCGCCTTTGCCTGTTCGCGGGTCTCTCTGGGGCCGGTGGCTTCCCTCCCCGCCTACCCCCCGATGTTATTTCACACCCTCTACACTTTTACGGGGACAGACTCTCTCGCATTGCTGCTGCAGCAGCGCAGCCAGAGGTAATTAAGAGCTGAGAACTTGAGTTCCTTCCTCGGGCTCACAAGATGCCCAAAGAAAGGCCCTCCCTCGGACAACTTCTCCAAAACCATGGTAACAGCTACTCAGTCGTGATAACAATCATTTAAAAAATATCTGCAGAGAACGTGGTCCAAGAGATTTGTCCTTCGCATTTCTGGACTGTGACCGCCAGTCCAGAAGGCATTTTTAGAGAAGGGCATTTTCTTGTGATGGGAGAGGCCGCTTGGTGCAGCGGTAATTTGCAAGGGCTTTGGAGAGAGACTGGAGAAAATTCCCACAGCAGCCCTGCTGCGTGTTGGCTGCATGACTTCCTGCAAGT
The DNA here is from genome assembly GCF_016509475.1 of Prionailurus bengalensis. Taxonomy (NCBI): domain Eukaryota; kingdom Metazoa; phylum Chordata; class Mammalia; order Carnivora; family Felidae; genus Prionailurus; species Prionailurus bengalensis. The sequence continues at coordinate 53,039,103 of NC_057346.1, read as the reverse complement.
CATTATCTTTTACCCAGCCTCAGTTTTCTCATCTGTAAAATGGATAATTATACATAGGGCACAAGAGAGAACAAAGGAAAGAAAGCACTGGGCACACATAAGTTCCAATAGTGTGTTGTGACTTCCCTTACCTGCCCCATCCCATTTTAAAACTCCCTTCATGATCTTCTGCTACATTGTATCTCCACAATCGAAAGTATGTAATGAAGGAGGATATGTGACATTGCTAGTGTTACAGAAATGTGAAAAAAGGTCTAGGATATTTTTAAAATTCTATTGTATGATCGGGAGACTGTCCAGCCGATTGCCATCTGCTGATTACAGAGGCATCACAGAGATTATAAACTTGGGGTGCTGGAATGCCCCTTCAACATCTCCTGAGGCATCCCAGAAATTAAGGGCAGAGGTAGGAGTGGATGGGAGGGTTCCATACATCTGTCCAAAAACATACATCTGTTTTTGAAATCTTCATAACTGAACACTGTCCAGTGACAAAGCATCTGAGACTAACTAAAATGTCAAGTCTCTGCCTTTGTATAGCATTTATCAGCTCTGTGTCCTCACTACAGATATCAAATGCTGTACATAAGCTGTGATTGACAGGTAGACTCAGACCTTTGACAAACATCTGTTAACCACCTACTCTGTGGTTGGCACTGTGATGGGCTCTGGGCATCCAGAGGTGAGGCAAACGGGCCTTGCCTTTGCGAGCATACTGTGCAGTGGGCATGTCTGATGGATGTATAATAGGAAAATGAGTCACATATGCCTTGAGAAATATCATTATTTTTGGTGGACAGAATCTTTCAAACTACGAGGTCCATGGCAGAGGAGATAATAATAAAGGATCCTTGAGATCTCAAATGATCCTTGAGAGCAAAAATTTTGGAATCCACTGTTCATTCTGTTTCATTTCATTTGACTGATGGGAAAACGGAGGTCCAAGCAGGTGAAAGTATTATGGGAAACAAAATATTCTGTGTAGTCTTGAGGTATCTTTGATTAATTTCAAAGGGAAAGATAGTTACTTTACACTTGAAAAACCTGGCCAACTGGGCCTTAATCAAGTCATTAATAAGTCGGCATCACTGATAATGTGATAGTTAGACATCATGTGCCTCCTGATGTGACATGCTGAGAGGGACATAACCTCACGTCTGCAGTATTCCTACCCAAAGTGAATAACCCGAATCTAATCAGGAAGAAATACCAGGCAAACCCAAATTGAGGACCATCCAATGAAATAACTGTCATGTGCTCTTCAAAAACACCAAAATCGTGGAAGAGAAGGATTCTGCAATAGGTCTAGATTAAAGGAATGGCTTAGTTGTCATGACAATACATGTGACATGTGGTCTTGGATTGGGACATTATTAGGGCAATGTTAATTTCTTGATCTTGATAATTACTGTGTTTATGTAGAAGACTCTTCTTGTCTTTGGGACCTACACAACTAAAGTATTTAGAGGTTTAAAAAGATGAAGAAATCCCCACCTTCCAAGAGACGCATAGTATGGTGGGTTTCTGCCTAAGGAATAGGCAGAGTGTGGGCACAGAGGGATACCCAACCAAATCCTTGTGGGTAAGGGAAGATTTCCTGTAGGAGGTGGCAATCAAGCTGAAATTTGAAGACAAGAATGTTAGCTGGACCATAAGGGAAGGGAGGTGCTTTTTAAATAGGGGTAACAGTACAGGGACATGGATGAAAGCATGAGGAACTGATTATGGCCTCAGAGTTGGCACATGAAGGGAGTGCCTAGGATAGTGTAGACAAGTAGGTCAGATTGGATCTTGAAGGGTCTTGAATGAAGCTAAGGAACTCAAACATCTTGAAGGCTCAGGTACAGGGTGGTGGTGGGGAGCAGAGCATTATCAAAGACTTTTCAGTAGAGGAGGCATGTGATCTTAAGTATTTGAACAAGATGATCTGGCAGCAGTGTAGAGAAATGGATTAAAAGGAGTGGCTTGGGAAGACCAGAGATGCTCAGTGAGGTCATTTAGGTAACTTCAGGCAGTTACAGTGAGGATGGAGAAGGGAAGAGAGATCTAAGAGAGACTGAGGATATAAAGTGAACAGATTTTTGTCACTGGTTGCATGGGGGTGGGGCGGGGGGGGGGCCGGCAAGGAGAAGTCCAGAGTGACTCTTAATTCTCAACCTTGAGTATCAAGGGGGAGGGTAGCACTACTCACTTCCATGTCAAGAGAATTCAAGAGGAAGCGGAGGTTGTTAAGGGGAAAGTAAGGTCACTTGTTCCCATGCCGTAATCTAACTCTATAGCTAGCTTGATACTCTCCTGTATGGCTGCTCTGTGTCACAGGAAACCCAGCTATAAAATGCAGCCTAAGACCCTCCAAACAGCCAGCCCCATGTATTACCCAGAAAACCAACCAAACAAATCAGCAAAACCAGTAGATTAGATATAATAGCAGTACATTATTTGTGATAATGGAGGAAAAAACTGAAACAGCCTAAAGGGTCAAGTCAGATAAGTGAGTTGGGGGACAGACAGCCTTGTCAGAATATCATGTAGCCATTCTAAAGTTTTACTTCTTTGCAGAGTTTCTCAGGCCATAGGAAAATGCTAACGCTATCATGTAAAATTTTTTAAAAAGCAGACTTCAAAATTGTTAACTGTGTAAAAATCCTCATGGAGAAAAATCTGAAAAAAAAAAAAAAAAAAAACAAACAAAACCAAGACAACCATGCCAAATATTAACAATGGTTGCCTCTGGGTGATAGGATTATGAGTAATATATATTTTCTTCTTCATGGTCTTTGGATACTTTCTAACTTTCCAAACAATGTACATTCATTACTTTCATAACAAAAATCAAGAGCTGTCATTTAAAAAAATAGCTGTGACCCCCCCCCCTCCACTTTATCCCATTTCAATCCACTCTTCACGCTCCCCCTGAAGATTAACTGCCTTTTAAGCTTTATCTTTGAGAGTGAAATAAGAGGGCATTTAACAAATCAGGGGAAATTATCAGCTGGGCTGGAGAAGGGGAGAAGGCGTTCTTTCTTAGGCAGGCAGATATGTTATTAGAGCTGTTGAAACTGTATATATTAAAGACGTTTGCATTGCCCTTATCGATTCTATGCTATGTTACAAGGAAAAGAAAACCTATAGTGGGGCCAAGAAAATGTGAGTCTTTAAAGGGCAAGTTTTAATTAGGAAATGTACTTATTTGCAAAAGCACTTTTCTTCATAGTCCAGCAGTTACTGGAAAATTGTTTCAGAAAGCAGGTATTTCAGGCAAGGAGACACGTGGGGGCAAGGGGCAACATTTCATGCCTGTAGTCTGATATTCACAAACTGGTTACACAGGATTTGGACACCCATTGATAAGCACCATCAAACGTTCACAATTAGAGGGCAAGAAAAGTACCAGCCAGAGAATGTTCTCATTCTTTGGAAAGGTTGCTGTAAATGGCTCCCCGGTAAGGTTTCCTCAATATCTGTGATTGTTCATCTTACAGAAATGTTTCCTATGTGCACAGATTCCACAACCTAATAGTAATACCACAACCTAATAGTAAACAAGCAGAGCACTTTACCTTTTCACAGCCCCTCCCCATCTGTAGAATTCACTCAAGCCTTGCATGCCCTGCCCCCTTCCCACTAGGATCCTGTTACTTCTAGTTTGCATGGGAGGTCCCAGAGAGGCAGAGCAGTAGGCCAGAACTAAAGGAAGAACAGGACACATTCTTGGAAAGCCTTCTATGTGGCTCTAGCACTCCCACAGTGAGTTCTCTCATCAATTCCTCAAGGTAACTTGGGGTAGCAGGTAAGTAAACTGGGGCCTATGTGGTTCTGGTCCGCACAGAATCAGAACGGGATCCCACTCTCCAGAATTTGCCAGCATAAACCCATTTTTAAAAGCCAAGGGGTGAGGCTGGATATTTTTCTCTGGCAGGTTAACTCGGTTTAACCTGTGAGCTATCTTTCTGTGAGGTTTATTCTAACCTTTGAGCTGTCTTTCTGTCTTGAGGGAATTCAAAGCTAGTATTTGGGGATTAATAATAACTTTTGAATGTGTCTTCCAGAAAAAGCCTCTGCTTGGATTCACACACATCTTCTCTTTGGGAGATGGTTGGCTCTGGTCTCTCTTTCCTCACCTTCACTCCAGTGTTAAGAGTATTTGGTACTTAGGGGCATCTGGGAGACTCAGTTGGTTAAGCTTCCAACTTTGGCTCAGGTCATGACCTCCAAGTTTGTGAGTTCTAGCCCCTCTGTGCTGACAGCTCAGAGCCTGGAGCCTGCTTCAGATTCTGTGTCTCCCTCTCCCTCTGCCCCTTTTCCACTCGTGCCCTGTCTCTCTCTGTCTCTCAAAAATAAAATGATTTTTAAAAAGAGTATTTGGTACTCAAATAATTCTTAGTAAATATTTCTTCACTGAGTGAAGAAACAGATACTAGTAACAAAATAGCTTGCACGTACTGAGCATCGTGCCCAGGACTGAGCAAAGAGCATTATCTCATTTAAATTTTAGAGCAACACCATGTAGTAGATATGACTGCTACCCCCATTCCATAGGTGAGAAAACTAAGACATAAAGAAGTTAAGCAGTTTGTCCAAGGTCACTAATGATTAATAAGTGGCAAAGCCAGGTTCCAGCCTAGGTTGTTCTGAGTCCAGGCTCTTAGCCACCATACGGTATTGGATGGATGGATGGAATTAATGGCACCAGCAATGAAGTGAGCTCTCCGTGAATCACTGCGGTACCTGTTACATTGTGGTTAATCTTATCTAGAGCAAGCCATCCCGTTGCTCTCCATGAGTGCATCCTGTTTATTTCCTTCATCACATGTTTCACAAGCTGCAATTACTTCTGTGTGAATTTGTTTTACTTTTCTCCCGAAGCATCTGCCCAACGTGCAGTATCAGTTGCAAAGTAAGTTCCATGAGTGTCTTGGCCACTATTGTGATCCCCAGCACCTAGCACAGAGCCTGGCACAAAGTAGATAGTTGAAGAAATATTTGGAAATTCGTGAATGAATGTGGGCCCCCATCCTTCTTCAGTGGTGAAGGGCCTGTAAGCGTTTATACACATGCCCTTGTGAAAGATGGGTATTTTACATGAATTTACTCCATCCCATGCCAATGCTTACTTTCTGCTTTGGGGGCATGTAGTTCAGTCAGGGGAGCTGAGATTCACATGAGCACGTAATGGTTCTGATTGTGCTCCTCCATGGACATTTGCACCCAGATAACAGAAAACACTGATCAGAAAATAGCATCTGTTGTGGTCAGGATGACTAGCTGGCAAAGTTCCATGATGGAAGCATCCTCTCTGATTAGGTCAGCCCCGGCTCTCAAGCATAGAAGTGTTGTATCAGCTGACGTCACTTGCATAACATTTTCTTTCCCAAGGCTTCTGACAATGGTACCTCAAAAAGGGGTCTTCTCCTATGCGCTTTGGGTCATGTGATCCTTTTCAAAGAGGATGCCTCAGCCAAGGTCTTCTTTCTTGCTAATTTTTGTCCTCTCTACTTACTTGGCTAACAGACTTCTTCGCTGCTCATGTGGATTTGCCTTTTCTTCTGCAGGGTAGACCAGATGACAGATGCTGGTCCTCTACAAAGCTAAATCAGATCCATTTCCTAGTCATAGAAGCATGCAGCCTTTACTAGAACTGTTTATTGGTCCAGAGGCCATTTGTCCAAAAGCAATTAGGAAGGTAACAAACAAAGCAAACAAACAAACAAACAAACAAAAAAAAAAAACCAACCACAAAGGCCTTCACTAAATTAAAGCCTCTATGGGGGGATTCTAATGATTGGGTTGCCAGACACTGACCTCCCAAATCGAGTTTTAATCCAAAACTTCTAGGCCTTATCAGCCTGTGGGACAAAAGGAGTAGCATTAATGTTAATTCCCAAATAAACACTATTCTAGTCTGTATACTATTTTTTCCATATAACAGTTACCTTGGAAATAAGTGCTTCCTCCCTCTTTTTTATGATTGCATACTATCTCATTATATGGATGCACCATCTGAATTTAACAACAGGGGTCATAGTGATTGTAGTATATTCATTTCAATAAATATCAAGCAATTAACCTAAGATCAGGTCCATAGTAGCTGCTGAAAAATATTAAATAAGGGAATTAAATCATATTATAGCTACTGAGTCTGTAGACTCTAAAAAGAGCAACTAAAAAAGTTGAAGTTTCAAATCTGTTGGGAAAGGACAAACCTTTCAATTAACAGTGCCATTGTAACTGACCAACCATTTTGGAGGGAAAAAAGTTAGATTCCTGTCCATCATCATATCCCTTTGAAATTTTTCTCACTGAATATAAAAAATGAAAATCTGAAAATTCTAGGAGAAAAATAGGTAACAATTTACATCATTTTGGAGGTAAAGAAAGAAGACATTTTTAAGTGTGACATGAAAAGGAAAAAATCTTCAAGATGCCAAAAATTTGTATAAAGTTTTTGAAATGTTTGTATATTTATAAAACCAGACAAGAATCAAAAGAGCAACATGTTGAGGAAGTATTTGAAACATACACAAAAAAGTGCTATTATCCTTAATATACAATGAGGTTTTAGAAATGTATAAGAAAAAGACATCTCAATTGAAAAGTAGGCAAAGAACATAAAAAGCTAATTCACCAAAAAATTACAAAGCTAAGCATATGATGTATATTTAACTTGTAACTCCAAGAAATGCAAGATACAATACTACTCAAAGTTTTTTTTTTCTTTTTGCTTATCAAATGAGAAATGTATAAGAGAAATATGACATGCCCAGAAGATAGTTCCTCTCCCTATACTGCCAATGGGTATATATTGGTACAACCTTTGTGAAAAAGAATTTAGCGATATTTACCAAATCTTTCCATTGTCGGGAGCTTTCAGGCCAGGAATCTATGTCTACATTTAAGACAGTTAATTAAGAGAAAATAATCATGGATGGACCCAAAGAATTATCTAAAAGAGTTTCATCGGTGTTAGGAGTAATAGCAACAAATTGGAAAAAAATCTAAGTGTCAACAAATTTGCAAATGATCAATTGTATTAGAAGTACATCATAGTACGATGAACTGTTATATGGCTGTAACAGATCATGGTGAGAAGAATATTTAATGAACTTGGAAAGGATTCACAATAAATATTTTTGTGTGACTTTTCTTTAACTTATAGAAAATGCCAGTCAAATATCAAGTTTGGCAAATAGATTATACCCATCACCTAATTTCAATGGTTATTAATTCATGGCCAATCTTGTTTTATCTATATCCCTCCCCACTTACTGTCTCTGTCATTATTTTGAAGAAAATCTCAGGCACCATTTCATTTTGTCCATAAATATTTTAGTAAATATCTTTAAAACATATGCACTATTTTTGAAAAATAACCACAATATGTTTTTACATTTTAGAATAACAATAATTTCTTAATGACCTCAATGGTCCACTCACCATTCAAACTGCCCCACTTGCTTTGTAAATCTTTATTTTTCCAGTTTGTTTGTTTGCATCAGGATCCAAATATACTCCATGCACTGCAATTGGTTGATATATCTACTAAGTCTCTTTTGATAGCTTTTCCTGTATTTATTTTTGCTCTTACTTGTACATTACTCTTTAAAGAAACAGGGTTGTTTGTCCAAGAGAGATTCCAATAACTTGAATTTACTGAATGCATCCTTCTGGATTAACTGTTCTACAACTTATATTTCCTGTAAATTGGTAGTTGGTTCTAGAAGCTCAACCCAATACAGGGTGAATTCTTTGGGGCAAGGCTGTCTAGACGTTATTATGTACTGCCATCTGTCTTTGCAAAGTTAGTGGTCTGTGATGCTCATGGACTAGACTTCATTTGCCTAGAGGTTGTCAACTGGTCATATTCTGATTCATTGATCTTCATTCATTCTTCACTTTTAACTGGAATACTTCTATAAAGAGAAACGTCCTCTCACTAACTATTTGCTGACCTAAGATAAAGGTTTGATTCTTTCCTTTTACTTATCAGGTTTCCAAAGAATGGGTTGGGTATCCCTAGCATTCTCCAAAGGTAAGTAATGAGGTTTTTTTTTCTTTTTTAAATGTCATTTTGAGTTCATGTATTTAAATATGGTTGATGTATTTTCATTCCTTTTTAGTTACTGTTCATATTGATGTTCAAATTGCCCTATCTTTAGCCAATGGGAACATCTTGATATTGACTCCCAGGTCTTTGATAGCCTCCTTTTCCCCACCCCCTTGGGTGGGGATGTTTTGGCCTCATCTTGTGCTTATCCTATGCCAGATCTGAAATCATCCATTTTTCAGAGGACCCGTGGTTCTTTTTAGTGGGACATGGTAGTTAGAAACCACAATCTTGCTACCAGGAGTTGCTTATTGCTACTGGTTAGTATTGTTTATAGGCTTTTTTAGTTGTCAGGTTTAGGAATTTTTTTAAAAAGGAAAATTCACTATGCATTTGTTCCATTATTTCTAATTCAGTTTTTACTTAACTTCTTCAGTCTTCTATCTATACCTCCCTCCTTCCATTACAAATAATAAATGATGCTATAGAAAAATATATACTGATTTATGAAATTAGCCACAATATTTATTTTGGTGGCAAATAATCATATATATATATATATATATATATATATCTCACATATGTGTATATCTCACATATATATGTATATCTCACATATATATTTTATATGTATATGCCAAAGATATACAAGTTAGCAATGATTATTTCTTGATGATGCAATTAAAGGTAATTTTTAGTTTCCTTTGTTTTTTTCTTTTTTTTTTCTGCTTTTTAGTATTTATACAATTTCCATAATAAACCATTTTTATTTTTGGTATCAGAAAAAAATTTCTAAAAAACAAAAATAAACCAGATGGTATAAATTATAATATAGTAAACTGTCTTCCAATCTTATACGTGGGAGAATAATGATATTCTATTACATCTGTGGAGTGCTTTACAATTTACAAAGCATTTTACATCCATTATCTTTCATGATCATCACAGCACTATGAAGGAGACAGAATAGGAGTATTGTCGTATAGGAAGAGAAAATAGAGGTTTAAAAGGGTCACATATTTTGGAATCAAGCAGGGCTCCTGACTTCTCGGTCAGTGTTCTCTTGTGTGCATAGTATCTGCCTCTGGGTGACTGTTACTATGCTTTTGTTCTCCAGTAACACAAGAAGACTCTGCAGTGTCCTGCCTGCTGCCAGAATGTTATCTTCAGAACCCTCTTTCTTTAGCATGAAGTTTAGAGGCCCATAAAAATGCCAAAACTTATTTTTCAACTTAATTTGTATTTTTAATCCAAGTAATTCATTAACGCAATTTTAAAAGTCAAATATTCTAAAAGGATTTTAATGCAAAGTAGCAGTCATCTGCCTTCCCATTCATCACTCACTCCACCCGATGCCCCTTCTGCCCAGAGGCAGCCACTCTCAACCGTGAGAGAGCAAAATTTTTTTTTCTGGTTTTCATTTCCGTTTTACTAATTTGTTCCTACTGCAACTTCTGGATTTTTAATTCTCAGATACTATCAGTATGCTTTCTATAATCAAAGATGATAATTTCAGTGTCCTTTTTCTCTTTACACAGACACTTCCCTTTTCCTCATCCTCTCAAGGTACTTACTTTATGACGTTTGGTTAAACTTTAGTATCTCCATCATTATGGATGCGTGAAAACTATTCTCAGCTGAGCCATGTAGTGTATTGTACTATGATGTACTTTCTTGTGTTAATGTTTGTTTCCTCTTGAGTTAACATCTCTCTCTTTCTTTTTTCATATTTATTTAGTGTTTTAGGTACCTGTCACTGTTCCATTCTCAAACTCTCTACCGAGATATAAATCTTCCCTCCATACATTCCAATCCATCAAATAATCTGTCCATTTCTTTTCTTTCCTTCTATTTGCTTTGGTTTGCTTTGCTTTTGTTTGTCATGGAAATATAGTCTCCTTGTCTAAATGGTTTCAATATAGACTGGTTGCTTTGTAGGCTTGCTGCCCAGCCCGTTTCAAGGTCTTCCTCTAATATATTCCTGGACATTTTATTGGATCTCATACCTATATTTATATCTTTCATTTCCAGGATCCCACGTATCCCCTTCTTTGTCTTCACACTGAGAACAAACACATGGGAGGTGAAGTTTTTGAGGTCTTATTTGGCTGGATACAGATTTCTAGGTTAGAAATAAATGTCCTATAATCTTAAGAACATTGATAGTTCCATTGTCCTTTTGCTTCCAGTGTTAAGAAGTCTGATACCAGGGCACCTGGGTGGCTCAGTCAGTTAAGCGTCCGACTTCGGCTCAGGTCACTATCTCACGGTTTGTGAGTTCGAGCCCCACGTTGAGCTCTGTGCTGACAGCTCAGAGCCTGGAGCCTGTTTCGGATTCTGTGTCTCCCTCTCTCTCTGCCCCTGCCCTGCTCACACTCTGTCTCTCTCTCTCTCTCTCAAAATAAAATGATCATCAAAAAAGTTTTAAAAAACAGAATTCTGATTCCATTTTTGCCTCTATCCTGTTTTAGTGACTTTTCCCCTCTGCTAGTTCCTGAAAATTTTTAGGATCTCTTTTCTTCAGAAAATTTCTTCAGAAATTATGTGATGATTGGCATGGGTCTTCTTTCTTCCAATTATGTGATGATTGGCATGGGTCTTCTTTCTTCCAATGTGTGGAACTGTTGCTGGTTTCTTTAACTCCAGAGACTTTGAGGGGTTTGTTTCAAATATTTCATTGCTGATTTTCTTATTCTCTATTTCCAAAACTCCTATTACTCAGATATTGGACCTCGTATACTCTTTCCAATTTTTTAATCTTCTCTTTCCTCTCTTTCATATTTTTGTCTTTTTGTTCTTTCTTGGAGGTTTTCTCAGCTTTGCCTACCAACCCATTTGTTAATGTTTTTATTTCTGCTGTCATATTCTTAATTTTTAGGACTTGTATTTAGTTGCTAAAATATTTTTTCTCTTTAAACAGCCTCCAGTTCTTGTTTCATGCGCACAACTTTTTTTTTCTTAATCTCCCTAGGGATATTAATGATGTATTTTGTGGAAATTTCTACTGTTCCATTCATTTTTTCTATGTTTTTGAGGCTTTAAAAAATGTTACTTTGTTTTTGGGTTTACCTTTTATTGTTAGGGATTTGCTCAGATGTTGGTGACCTATGACCTATGACTGTTTAACTAAAACTGCTTGGAAATTTTAGCATGTATGAGCAAAATTTGTTGCCCTAGTGGGCTTGCCTCTAGGGTCATCTGGCTAGGTCATTTCATTGGTAATTCCTTAACAGTATCTGTAAGTCGTTTCTCAAAGGCCACTCAGTTTCACCAGAAAGGCATCCTCCAGTCTCTTCCCACAGAGGACAAGACTAGCTGCTAAGATGTTCTAGAAGCCTCATGGGGGGAAGGGATTGGGAGGCAGTCTCCCTATTTCTATGCAGATTTAATTTACTCCTCTTGTTCCTGTTTGCAGCCTAGCCGTGCTGTTTTCCCCACGTCTAGTCTCTCACTCACCCATTCACTCTTAAACAGTTGATCTTCACTCATCTCCTTTTTGGTGGAGGGGGCAGGCACTCAGGAGAGCAGGACACAGGAGGGAATCTTCAGACATTCAACCCGACCCAAACCCTTCACTTTCAGAAGTGCCTGAGCTTCCAATTTCTGAGCTTTCCTGGGGCTCTCAGCTTTCCTGCAGTGAAATGAGATAGCTTGTGGGCTTTCACCACTGATAGCTCTGGTTTTACTGTCTCAGGTCTGCCTAAGTCAATTATTTCTTGCCCATCTGCTTTATAGGTCCAAAATCCTTTTGTCTCCTCTCCAATTATTTTTTTGCCTTGTGGTTTTGTTCCCTTTATTCATTTCTCTCTGGTTATAGTAGGTGTTGGGGAGGAAGGAGGAGTAAAAGTATGCAGTAAACCCTCCATGGGCAGCAGACGTCCCAAGCCCTTCTGTAAGGCCAGTACTTCTGAGAGGTAGTCAACCACCTCCAGGGGCCTATGCTCCTTCCTGGAGAAGCGCTGTGGCTCTGCTGTCTACACCCAGGGCCCTACATGAATTTGAGAGCCTGAGTTTCTTCATGTTTCAACAGCAGATAATAGTGCCTGCCTTGTTGTCATGAGGATAAGCAGGATGCTATCCGGTCTGTATGTTTAGTTTCTAGTCCTTTGAAGAATATCGGCTTTATTTTCTTATATTACGATTACTGGCGGTCTGTGTTGGGGGTGGGAGGAAGCTTCATTGGGTTGTTGAGGGAGAAGGTAATGGGAACTAGAGAAGCCTCTTTTACAAATGCTTTGGTGATGAGTTCTGGATTATAGGCAGTAATAATAGTAATGACAGTAACTGATTTTACCAAGAATGTATATGCATCGGACGCCATGCTTCACATGTTTTATCTCAGTTAAACAGCACAACAGGCCTCTAAATAAGTACCATTATTACCTTCGTTTTAGGAATGAGCAAATAGAGGAGTGGAGATGTTCAATCATTTGGTCAGTATCACACCACAGAGATGTGGCTGATCTCAGATTACAACCTACAATTTGTCTAGAGCTGTTACTCTCAATACCGAGGCCAGATTTTTCTCAAATTGTACTGTGCTCAAGAATCACCTGGGGATCTTGTTACGGTGCGGATTCCAGTTTGGTAGGCTTGGCTTAGGGCGCACACTCTGCTTGTCTACCAAGCTCCCAGGTGACCCTGACACTGCCGGTCCAAGGGTTGAACTTTAAGGAGAGAAGCTGCAGACCGTGGTCACTCTAAGGCAGCTGCATCATCTGGCACCTAGTTTCCCAGACTGCAAACGAGGCCATATGAGCAGTCATGGTACCCGAGTCACTTCTTCCTCCCCACGTGTGCACGCACAGGACCACCAGGATCTCATTTCTCCCCACTGGACACGTTCCCCAGGAGTCACTGGCACGTTTTATGAGTGCTCACAGCCCTCTCTACTGCTGAAGCTGCAAGATGTTCGCTTCTTTTCACCAGCTTTGAAATCACTCCAAGGTAGCCCCTCACGGTGGTCACTGCTTCCAGGGCCTTCTCTGGGCGTGCCACATCTGGAGTGGTAGCTCTGGGCGTGCCACATCTGGAGTGGTAGCTCTGGACCCTCAACATGTGGAAAAGCAGTGAGTTCCTTCCTGCTGGCCCTCGGCAGAGTTGTGCTATGTTCCTTACAGAAATGGGGAGCATCCCTCTCTCCCACTCACAGTCACCTGGACCCCAAGCAGCAGCACCACATCCCCCAGGTTCCCTGTGAAAACAGCTGTTGGCTGCAGCCTGTAGGCTTACTGACCTAGGGAAATAAAACTTCTGTCCTCCTGTATCTCTCTCTCCCTCATTAGCGTCCACTTCCAGCTCTCCTAGAATCCATTACCCTGAAAGCAGGTCTAACTCAGGCCACCGTCCAACTTGGGTGGAAGGGGTGATGGTCCACTAGCTTGCCAGACATAGCTATGGGTGAATCTCAGTTGAGGTCCAGTTAGAACCATGCTCTCCGTAGGACACATGACCTAGTAAAATTGGGAGAGGCATCTCAAAGATTCAAGTACATCAGAGGGCCAATGGAAAGCACTGGAATAAGACCAGGGTCTGAGGTTGGAGACCCACCTCTGCCTCTACTCAGCTGTGTGACCTGGGACTTCTCAGCAACCCTCCCTGATTGTGTCCAAAACTATAACATCAGAGGGGAGACTCCCCTTCCTTTAATTCTCTGTGCTGTCAACTGTAAAGCGAAGGAGCTGGACCAAATGATCTCATAGTAACATGTAGAAGTTTCAAACCACAGGCCCTTAGGCTGGATTCAGCCCACAGGCATGTTTTGCTTGATCCGCACAGCATTTTTAAATGTTGGATCAGTTGACAGCCTTTAAAAATAAGGAGCTTACAAAATCTGGTTTCCTGGCTTTTCTTGAGAGATCATAAAATTGGCAACAAGGGTCACCCATTCCTGGAGAGCCACCGCTGGCCTGCATTGCCTTGTGACTGTCCTTTTAAAGGCACATGCCCTCTGCCCTGTTGCAGCGCCTACCAGGCCCATATTATTCATCTATATTATCTACACAAGTCCTGGAAGTAGTTAAGTTTGTGTTTCCTGGGTCATAGTTGCCCTGACTAGCTGGGCAATGTTAGGTTAGTATTTCTCCTTTCGAAGATGCAGTGTCCAAATTATAGAATGGGGAAAATAAATGCTCACATTATTGCATTGACTTATTAATGAGACAGAGCAGGGGTCAGCCGACTTTTCTGTAAAAGACCAATGAATATATATTTTCAGCTTTGCCGGCCAGATAAGATCTCTGTTGCATATTCTTGTACTTATTGCTTTTGGTTTTTGTTTGTTTGTTTACAATCTCTTAAAGATGTGAACATTCTTGGCTCTTGGGCTGTACAAAAACAGGCCCCAGAGGGGCACCTGGGTGGCTCAGTCGGTTAAGCGTCCGACGTCGGCCCAGGTCACGATCTCACGTTTCCTGAGTTCAAGCCCTGCATCAGGCTCTGTGCTGACAGTTCGGAGCCTGGAGCCTGCTTTAGATTCTGTGTCTCCCCCCCCCCCCCCCCCAGCTCATACTCGCACTCTCTCTCTCTCTGTCAAAAGTAAATAAACTGAAACAAAAAACAAAAAAACCAAAACAGGCCCCAGATAGAAGGAACCCATGGGCCACAGTTTGCTGACCCCTGAAACAGAGTATGTGAGATGCTTCCAATAATGCCTGTCGACAGTGAACGTCAATAAATGTACCTCTCATCATTGCGATTTCAGGCCTCTCGTTCCCTGACTCTGGGGTGTGGGTGACTCCACAGTGCCCATCAGAAGTCCCTGGAGGCTGCTTTGGTTCTCTTCTGACAATGCAGAGGGGGGCAGCATTTTGTCTGTTGAGAGACGTCTTTCTAAATAGGAAGCCCCCGCATGGGATAGTGTTCCAAGGCAGCACAACAAATACAGTGCAACTGTGTCATCACCATGAAATCAAAGCCATTGTTTAAGCCATTTGCTGAACCACCGCCCATTCAAGTCCTTCTGTCTGAGACATTCCTGAACAATCACAGCTGGAGGAAGAGCTGGAGGCCCTTTAAAATCTGATTACAGGTCCTCTGTGCTCACAGCCTTCCTCCTCTGTTTGGGTCCTTTCACTCTCCTCCTCCCCATCCCCCCCACCCCATGCACCTCGCACTGTATTGTTATTTAACTTGAATGCCAGGGATTGTAGCTTGTGATGAAAGACACTTGACAAAGTGAAATTGCATTGTCGTAGGCCTCTCTTGCATGTGGCGTGGCATCATTAACAAAAGAGAGACATGATACTGTTTTCTCATTCAAAGAATGCGATGGCTGAGTCAAAAGAAATGCTAGTTATTTTCTGTGCTGTCCAAGGAACCCGAAGATAGCATGCATTTAAATGAAAGAGCCAAGGAGGACATCAAGAGATTGTTCAAAAGGCACTTACTTATTTTTGCTTAGTGGTTCTTCATCAAGAAACAGAACAAAATCATACACAGGGGCATAGTCAAGTTCCTAGAATGACTTTGACCTGAATTTCCTTGATTTGGGCCTCTGTGCATCATGTTTAGGGCAACACTTTTCCATTCTTTAGCAAACACTGCCTGAGCACCTACCATATGCCAAACCATGTGCTAAGTACTAGAAATGGAGAGATGAATAAATCAAGGGCCCTGAAATCCAAGAATTTATGGTCTTGTAAGGAAGACAGGCATGTTAAACGTAATCTCAATATAAAGTATTAAGAACTGCTCTTATAGCAAGAGTCAACACTTAATAAGTGCTTGCTACATGCCAGACATTGTTTTAAGTGCTTTTTATGTGACTAATTCATTGAATCCTCCCCACAATCCTGAGGGTTTATGCCATTATAAATGTCCATTTTAGAGATGGAGAACCTGAGGCCAGAGGCTATGCGATTTTTAATTCTTTAAGACCACATAGCTAGTGAGTGGGAGAGCTCTGACTCAAACGCAAGGAACCTCACTTTAAGGCCAGAGCCCTTGAAAGACACAAAACAGCCTCTTAATAAAGGGCTTGGATTGTTCTGGGAACACAGCACAGAAAAGCCCCTAATTCTGCCTGTAGGGGTCAGGGAACACAAGAGACAACATGACATTTGTCTGAAAGGTTCCCTTCACAGGGAAGCTGGGCAGGACATTTCAGGCGGAGAAGAAGCATATGCTTAGACAATGATATTTGTAACAGGCCCAAAAAAGAGAACATTTAAACCTGACTGTTAGGCTTTACTCTTTTTTTTTTTTTTTTTTTTTTAAGCAACACTCAGAATTACCAGTATTTGCTTACTCAGTATTAGTCTTCCCTGCAGTTCTGGAACTTCAGAATCGCAGGTGCCTGTCTTGTTGACTGCTAGATACCTAATTCCCAGCACATGCTGAATAAATACATTTTGAGATGAAAGAACAAATCTAGCTAAGGTTAAACAGGAGGATGAGGATTAAGCTAATATTATATCCACTACGGACAAGGGTTAAGGCTCAGCTTTATTTTATACCCATAGTAGCATTTTAAAGTTCTCATTTCACACTGCTTTTATTTTAGACATGCCCACGGCATTCTTAAGAGGCTTTAAAAGCACCGTATTGTCAAAATTCCCATTACTCTATGTATCAGTAACATTCCTACATATATTTGGAGCAATTACTCTGTGCATAGAATTCTAAGCATAATGCTGTACTTTACCCATGATAGCCATTAATTAGATGAAATGAAATGATGTTACAGCTGCACGCAGCCCATTTTTAAGTGCAAATCCATGTGTGACAAGAAAGGAACTTTCTTTTTTTTTCTCCTGTAGGACAAAACCATGTCAATGGCCAATGTAGAAGCCTCCCAAATAGGCTTTCTTAGGGAAGCTGGCAGGACCGTCTAAAGAAAAGAAATGTTTTGGTGCTGCTAGTCAGATAAGCAAAGGTGTCTAAGGCTGGGGGCAAGAGGGAAAAAGATGGGATCCAACTGCTGAGAACGTTGGGGGTAGGGCTCTAGGAATTCTGACGATTTCATGATTTCCTTTTAAGACATCTTGGCAAGTGTCAAATTTCTCAATTTGATATTTGTAAATATCTCTTTGAGAACAGCAGCTTTCTGGCAGGCTACTCCGACTCATAGATAATGAAAGCACGGGGCAAGGCATGGATTCAGGTGAGTTGAAGGGAAAATCTTTTAATCAACTCTGGTTTTCTAACATCTCTGTAAATCGGTGCCCCATTCCTGGTAATTTGTTTTTTCAGAAGTCAACATTTTGATGAGGAAATTATTACAGAAGAATGACTCAGATGTTTCAGTCAGGATATTTGACTTTCCCCTGAAATGATTTCCCAAGACTAGGTCAAGGACAGCTTTTTATCTACAACTATGCAGATAGTACATGACTGGAGTTCCTAGGTGTGTACATCAGGCAGTGGAACCCTGAAACCCCAGAGCAGTGTCCTTTTCTGCCTCCGTGGGTCCTACCCTCATAAATGAAGGCAGAAATTTCCAGGACCTACCCTGTGATTGAGCTTTCTCTGTCTAACAGTGGATCTTCAGACTGTTACATATACCCAGGTAGGAAGAAAAGAGGGCAGCTTGCTGTGTGTGTCTAAGGGCAAATATGAGGCTGGCACTGAACAGTATTTCTCCCCCTCTCTGATTACATTTCCAAATCTGAGAGCGGAACAGAAATGGCAGAAACGGCACATGTCCCTTCAGATATAAAACAAAACAAGTTGTGACTTGCCTAACCCTGGCATCGGAAAGAGGCTTAGGGTTGGAAACAACAGATCACCTGCCCTGCCCTGAGCTCTGAGACAATATGAAAGATGAGAATCATCCTTTTTAAGATGAGACTTATTCTTTTCTTTGTTCCACAAATATTTATTGTGTGTTTACAATGCCCAACCACCGTGCTGGACACGAAGGATACCGTGGAAAGCAAATGTGGATATGGCCCCTGTGGAGTACTTCACAGTTTACCAGATTCTTCCATGTATATTACCTCAGAGATGTAAATGGGCATTGCTGATGGCTCCATGTTACGGATACAGAAATTGAAGCCAATAGCCGGAAAACCTGAGATTAATGCAAAGAAGTGGAGTCAAGTGTTAGACTCAGGGAGCCTGGCTCAAAAGCCAATGCTCTTTGCGTTGTACCTGTGGCCTCCTCATTTCTGTACCAACAAAAGCAACACAGATGTCTACAGAAGTCTGGGCAGTTGACAAAGCACTTCTGCTTACTTCATTTTTTTTTAAAGCTTATTTATTTACTTCGAGAGAGAGAGAGAGAGAGAGGAGGAGGATGGGACAGAGAGAGGGGGGGAGAATCCCAAGCAGACTCTGTGCTGTCAGCGCAGAGCCCAATGTGGGGCTCGATCTCACAAACCGTGAGATCATGACCTGAGCCAAGATCAAGAGTTGGATGCTTAACCTACTAAGCCACCTGGGCGCCTCTGCTTACTTGATTTTAGTCGTTGTACAGTAGTTCTGTATGGAGGTATTTTTATTATTATCATCTCCATATTTCATTGATAAAATTGACCCAGAGAGGAATGGTCCTGCCCAAGATCACCCTGCGAGAGCCATTGCCGAGTCTGGAGTCTAAGACTTCTGATGCCAAGCTCTGTCTGCCATATGTGAACTCCTGGTTGAAATATTTCTAAATTCAGAATTCTTGAGCCATGTTTTCACTGTTTTAGATTATTGCCATAACCTATGTAAATTATAATTAAATTCCTGCTAATAGGCCATTTTGTGGCAAAACCTCAACAGTCAGTGAACTGGGGCCTACAGGCTTGTACAATTATTTACGGTTAACTCTGAGGGCTGCCAGTACTCAATCTACATGTGCTACAGCAAACTGTTTACTCGTGCATGCATGTTGGCTACTCCACTACATTTTTCTTCCTTCCCCCTCAGCAAAAATGGAGAAACCAGCTTCTAGCATATGGAAGCATTTCTACACTGCTCGATTCTCTGATGAGGGTGGGGTGGGATGGTGGAAGTGTGATTTGCAACCACGTGTCAGAAGCGATCCATGTTTCTGAGTGAGGCTGACTGGAGATTGGACCAGGTTCCGCGTGGCAAAAGTCGTCTCCGGAAAAGAATTTTTCCCTCCACGTTACCACACGTTACCATTGCGGGAATATGAGTGCTTTCTGAATCTGCTTAACACGTGTGAGGACCCCAAATCCAGAACATCCTGGGCTTCTTGCTCTTACACTAATGTCGATGATACTCTGGCGAGCTAAGGTGTCTTCCCACTGCTTCCAAACAGGGCGCCAACTGGGAGCTGAGGGCTTCCTTCGAGTTCAGCAGCTCCATTTGTGACCACACTAGGGGTTTGTCTTAAGTGAATTAAATGACTAAATATGTAAGTGCTATCTGGGTAGATGGTACCTTTAAACTTAGAATACCCAACATGATAATTTTATGAGTAGACCTATCCATAATACATTATTCTATTCTGAGACTAACAAAAGGCTTCTAAAGCTGCAAAGGGCATGGTAATATGACACATATTGTTACTGTTCTAAGAATTATCCACTCTTCTCTTTCAAACAATGCCTTTACCTTTGTTTGGATTGAAGCGTTGATGGCACTGGTCTATTGCATCAGATAAAAACTTCCCAACTACGTTGGTACATCCCTACCTCGTTTGCTATTTAGAAACATATGTAGATAGAACAGAAGCGTCTTCTGCGTGATGTAGAAGGATGTGTGGACTATTCTAAACCAGAGGGTTTGGTTCTATTTCCCCTGCTTTGTCCTTTTAACAGTGGCTTAAAAGTAATCACATGTGTGACTCTCTCCCTGATTTTCTAGGTGTCCCCTACAAATGTCCGCTCCTTTGGTCCTTCTGGCATTTCTGGCACAAAAGCTAAGTGGGGTTACTATAATCCTTTTTTTACAGATGAGAAAACGGAGCATGGCTAGGAGCTGGTGCACCGTCTGGCTCCGTCAATGTGTGGCTCTTGATCTCAGGGTTGTGAGTTCGAGCCCCACGTTGGGTATAGAGATTATTTAAAAATAAAATCATGACAAGAGAAAAAAGGAAACCAAGGATCAGGGAGTCTAGGTAACTTCTCTCAGGTACACAAAAAGGGAGTGATCTGAACTCAGTTCTGTCTGACTCTTCGGCAGAATTCTCTCCCTTGCTGGAGGAGCACTGGTATTCAGGGTGTGCCTTTCCAGGGTGTGGAGGGAGGAGCGCCGAACCGGAAGTCAAGGGGCAGAGAGGTTTGCTCTGACTTGACTGTGGGGCCAGCAGAGGCCAGAGACCCCTGGGAACCCCAGCTGCCGCACTTGGATCTGGGTGCCACCTGGAAGGTCTCCCCCCTCTCAGATGTCCTACGGGGCCTGTACTTTGGGGGCTCTATATGCTAGGCAATGACACAAAAAGGTTTTCCTTTCCATTTTTAAATTTTATTTACTGCCTTTCAAGTATGTCATAGAGATCAAATTCATAAATACTTAAGGATTATAACACTGTTTCTTAAAACACTCGGAAGGAGGCCGGGGATTGAAGTTTTCCTTAAATCTGACATTGCCATTGAAATGTTCACATTTATATCTTATTTCACAATGTGATTTCATTCCTTAGTGGCCAGGTTGATGGCTCTGGCATGACTGTTCTCTCTCCCTGCTGGCATGCCCTCATCCCTCTTTCTCTACCTCAGGGCCTAGTACAGCGCCTATTGCCTGGTAGCTACTCAATAAAGAGCTACAGTTTCATTGTGTTATTATTATATCCTTATTTAATTCTATCTAATACCTAACAAAGCCACAAGGATTTTTAAACATTAGTGTAAAGAAGTATTAATAATTAATGTCTCCCATAACAAAGTAACTCTTTACGGTAACATACTGAATCAGTATTATGACATAAGCCAACTATATTCAAATAATAATGCAGATCACTTAAACACAGGGACACCTTCTGGGAAGATCTGAAGAGTTTCCCATGTGAAGTGGACTGAATACGGTGTGTAAGGGCAAGACCGATTTTCCAGGGCACTTCTGATTTCCTGTAATTTGATTTTATTTTTCAGTAGAGGCAAATCAAAAAATGCACATCAGGATGTGATTCTACGTTTATACTTTCGTTAGGTTTTGCATGTGTGTAAGGTCATCAGTTTCAAGAAGACAAATCCTTTCTCCTGATTCTGGCTGGGAGGAATTAGGTCCCCGTGATTTGGTGGGGTGGACTGACACGCGTGCCATCCTGTGCCTTATCGTGCAGAGGTCCCAGGCAATGAGCGCCCGCCACGTGTGAAGTATTGTACTGGTCACAATAATCATGCAAGCTGACTCTCATCCCATTTTATAGGCAAGGAAACTAAGGCTCAAAGCCACACTGCTAGGAACTGGCAGAGCAGAGTTGGACTGTCTGCCGAGCTCCAGAGTCCGCGTTCTTTCCAATACCAGTAAGCTGTTTGCTGCTCAGGGGCCCGGAATCCTTCCTCTGGGCAGAATTCACTGGGTCCAGAATACGCAAACACCGATGCCTCAAAATGACAGGGGAAAATCGAGTTGGTCAGATGTGACACAGAGGAAAGATCTAATTCAGAGTCATTTAGTTTCATCTCTGCCACCTGAGACCACAGCCATATTCCTCCAGCGGCCGGGCTTGACCGGAAAGCGCGACCTTGTCCACACGCACAGACGTGCTCTCTCAGACTCATTTTTTAGGACCAGCAGATAGGAGGCCCTTCTGCCAAATGACTTCCCCGTTCCTGACACTTGAAATCGCACATGGTGCATGACAGCAGGAACCCCCATGCCTCCTTACTCAAAATTCTGGTTGGTGGATTTTTCACAGGTCCCCACTCGCTATTCTTCCCTGTGCCTGTGTCTCCGGAACCACGGGGGCACGTCTCAGAAGCAAATACCCAATTTGTTCTAATGATGCAAGAGGTAGAAAGAGCCTCCTGAAGCCCTCGCGACCTGATAAAACTGATGGGACTCATCCTTTGCCACAGCGCACACACTATTTTCATATTAGAAACCAACTCCAAAAGGCTGAAAGTGAGTATCTGATCTCTGAATGGGAAAGCACTTCTAAGGATAATAAAGGGAAGAAACCACAATTAAAGATATCAGTAGATTGACTACATAAGGCTAACATTTCTGCACGTCAAAAAATTCATTAAAAAATAAAAGGCACGTAACGCTGAGGAAGTATTTTTAATAGAAGTGACAAAGGCCTAATATCTTCAATAGAGATGGATCTTTTATGAACCAATGAGAAAAAAGTCAGTATGAAAATGGACAAAGGACAGGAACAAATAATTCATAGCAGAGTAAAGACAAAAGACAAACGGCTCATAAACATGAAAGAGTTACATCTCACTGATAATCAAAGAAATGTAAATTAAAACCATATTAAGGGACTAGTTTTTGTATATCAATATGTCAAAGGTGGAAAAGAAAAGAATCCCCACTGTTTATAAGCATGTGGGAAATGTTTTCCCTTTCTCTTTGACTTGATGCACGTATGCTTGCTTCTCATTATTGTTCCACTTCGCATTTCTTGGACTATAAAAAGTTTTGAAAATGTCAACGTTCTGGGGCTCCTGGGTGGCTCAGTCGGTTGAGTGTCCGACTTTGGCTCAGGTCATGATCTCGCAGTTCGCAGCTTTGAGCCACACGTCGGGCACTGTGCTGACAGCTCAGAGCCCGGAGCCAGCTTTGGATTCCGTGTCTCTCTCGCTCTCTGCCCATCCCCTGCTTGTGTTCTCACTCTCTGTCTCTCTGTCTCTCTCTCTCTCAAAAATAAATAAACGTTTTTAAAAAAATGTCAATGTTCTTTGAGCCATTAATTCCAATTGTGACAACCTACACCACGGAAATAATCAAAGATGGAAATGTGAATTATGTCTGTTTAGCACAGCATTATTTACATGAATAAAAACTGGGCAGGCAGGAGATCTAAATGCTCAGGAAGGAGGGCTGGCTAAATGAAGTACGGCACTGGTAATACCACGCGGGCACACACATTGCTATGACAAAGGGCTGTCATGATGTTGGAAAATGCTGGTGACATCTCTATACATACATACATACATATATACAATATAATCTAAACTGCTTCAAATGTTTCCTATGCATATAACACACACAAAGATGAAGGAAATTCACAAGGATGCTACAGTGATTATTTCTGGGTGGAGGAAGTATGGTATTGTGGGTTTTATTTTCTTCTTTACATTGCATATGTTCTACAGGAAACATGTAATGTCTTACAATCAAACAAAACAAAACAAAACCTCCTCAAATTTTTATTAACAAATCAGAAAAGAAAATATGCAGGCAATCGGTGTTGGAGACCCACCAAGAAAATCAAAACACAGACCTCAGCCCCCAAGAGCTCCACACAGCCCATCACACAGAGTAGCTGCTGAGTCAGACTTGGGATTGTAAGGGCAGGGGTATGAACCTCCTACACTTAAGCCTTAACCCAGAGCTGAAGTCAAGACATGACAGTCAGAGCATGCCCGTTTACTGCCGTCAAACCACGGACATAGTAACACGCAAAATGCATTTGGTATTATTTGCTTAAAAGTGGGGTACAACGCCGGTGAGACATTTGCTACCACAAAGGTGAAATGTTGTTAGTTACCGTTTGGCTTGACGAGGAAGAAACATGCTGTGCTGAAAAAGCACTATTACTTAGTATAAACATTACTTTTATTTTTATTTATTTATTTTTTATTTTTAAAATAGTTAAAATGTTTTTACCTAAAAGTAGTATACATACATCATAGGAAATTTAGAAAATACAAAAAAATAGAGAAGAAAAAGATTGTAGTCACCATGTGAAGATAACCACAATCCAAATTTTGTTGTATTTCAAGCTGTAAGAATGGTATTTTTATTTTTATTGATTTGTTTTTACTCTTTTTTTCCTCTTTGTAATTGAGATCGTAATACGTTTTGTTCCCTAAAGAAATAACTTTTATTTATTTTTTATTTAAAAAGAAATTTGGGGGGGGTGCCTGGGTGGCTCAGTCAGTTAAGCATCTGACCTCACTTTGTGATCTCAAGGTCTGTGAGTTCAGGCCCCACGTTGGGCTCTGTGCTGACAGCTCAGACTCTGGAGCCTGCTTCGGATTCTCTGTCTCCCTCTCTCTCTCTGCCCCTTCCCAGCTCTCTCTCTCTCTGTCTCTGTCTCTCTCTTTCTCTCAAAAAATGAATAAACGTCAGGCTCTGAGCTGTCAGCACAGAGCCCAACGCAGGGCCCAAACCCATGAACCGTGAGATCATGACCTGAGCCAAAGGAAGTTGAGCCTCCCAGGTGCTCCAAGAAACAACTTTTAAATTAAACTGTTGCTCCTTTATCTTTTGCATTGGAGATAAGATCATCATAAGTTTAAGGGAACTGTAACCCATTCAGCAAGTACGCGAGGTGGGTTGGAGAGAGAGGGAGAATGCTGTATTCATGCCCATGATGGAAGAAGAGGCCCATCCTAAAGGTTCACAGAGGAACTGACAGGACAAAACTGACGAGCAACTACTATTGCAAGTAAATTTGAAAATACATACTAGGGATATTTTCATTACCTAATTTTTAAAAAAAAAAATTTTTTTTAACGTTTATTTATTTTTGAGACAGAGAGAGACAGAGCATGAACAGGGGAGGGGCAGAGAGAGAGGGAGACACAGAATCGGAAGCAGGCTCCAGGCTCCGAGCCATCAGCCCAGAGCCCGAAGCGGGGCTCGAACTCACGGACCGCGAGATCGTGACCTGGCTGAAGTCAGACACTTAACTGACTGCGCCACCCAGGCGCCCCATTCATTACCTAATTTTGATCAGTATATAATATATGCATATATATATTTAATGTTTATTTATTTACAGAGAGTATGCATGTGTACATGCAAGCAGGGTAAGGAGAGAGAGAGAGAGAGAGAGAGAATGAATGAGAATACCCCAAGCAGGCTCCACACTGCTCAATCTCAGGACTGGGAGATCATGACCTGAACTGAAACCAAGAGTCAGACATTTGACTGACTGAGCCACCCAAGCGCCCCTGAGGAGTACATTTTAAAAGACTTTGGAACTTTTTTAACTCCTCTTTTGGAAACTGAGGCTTCCATTTCAGTACATTCATGAACTCCTATCCTCAGGCAGGACATGAGGTAGGGAATTCAACTAGTAGTAGTTTGAGGTTCTGAAGGTATTATGTTGTATTCATTTCCATATCAGTAAGAACTGAGAAAGGCAAATATCATGTGATTTCAATTATATGTGGAATGTAAGAAAACAAACAAACAAAAACCAAACAGTCTTAAACACAGAGAACAAACTGGTGGCTGCCAGAGGGGAGGTGGGTGGGGGATGGGTGAAAGTAGATAAAGGGGATTCAGAGGTACTAACTTCCAGTTACAAAATAAATGAGTCATAGAGATGAAATATCGTCAATAACACTTAATAATGTTGTATGGTGACAGAGAGTGACTACACTCAACCTGGGGAACACTGAGTAATGTATTGAATTAGCGAATCGCTGCGTTGCACACCCGGAACTAACACGACATTGTCTGTTAATGATACTTCAACAACAAAAGAGGAACAGGGTCAATCATGGTCTTTATTTTTAAGGGACTTTATGGTTCTCATTCTCACCATCAATACTCTGTGTTAAGTGTTTGGGACTGTAATTGTCATAGGCGGCAATCATAGCCGGCAGAGTCCTTCCTATCAGCCAAGGTCGTTTTACCCCCAAACTTCACTGCTCTCTTGCAAGGAGATTTTGTTCCTGAGATAAGCATTTGAGGATGGTGTTCGCAACACAGTCGGCGCTTCGAGAAGTTTCTAATATTTGGGTAGAATCCAGGGAATTCTCCCCAATCACTTTCAAAAACAAGACTGAATGACTACATGAAGGAAGACAGGCACCGAGAAGCTTTCTGGTGGAGAAAACAGGGCCCAAGTGTCAGGGAAATTAAGTTAAAAAAACAGATTTTGATTTTGTTTGTTCTTTGAGATCTTTATTTTTGTAATTCGGATTCTGAATAAGGTACCACTTATCAAGTGCCTCAAGCACTGTGTGAAAAAGCTCCTTTGTAGATATGAGGATAGTCAATTCTCCAACAGCCCGAGGTGAGATCCTGACCTGAGCCGAAGTCACACGCTTAACCGCTTAACCGACTGAGCCACCAGGCGCCCCGGCAGTGGATAACTTTAACGCGGTCCTTTAGTCGTATCTATCATGACGTTATAAAGGGATCATTTTGGTCTTTGATAATAATTAGTTGAGATTTCTTATTTACTTTTACAACCATTCCCGAAAGTGTTTTGAGCAGTGGCATGCTTTGTTAAAATGTGTTGTTTCCTTCACCCACTTTTGTAATGTCAGTAACCAACGTGTATCTGATGTGACAAGCACTGCCTTCAACGTTTGGCATGCATTTCTACCTTTAATTCTCACTGCAAGCCTGTTAGGAGAAAAACAAACTGACTGACCAAATCATTTTTTGGATGAGGGACCTGAGGCACAGGACAGTTCAGTGACCTAAGACACATACCTAATAAGTGACACAACCAAAATTTGTATCGCCATCAGTCCAGCACTCTTCATCCCCTCCACTGTCATTTCTACTTGTCAGTAAGACCTTCTCATCACAGAATCACAGGATTTAGAGCAGGAGGACATCTTATAATACAGAGCTCTTATAACAAAGTATACAGATAAAGGAACGGGAAGCCCAGAGAGGTCAGTAACTTGCCCTGAGCCACACAGCAGAGAAGTGGTACAGCAGACTGTCTGGCTCCCCTTTCCACGTCGCAATAATGGCAATGCCATCTGGTAAAGGATTCATAGCCGTAAGCAGGAGTTTTGTTGGTAGCTTCTTGCCTACGAATCTCTGAACTTCTAAAAGCTGTGTCTAATTTGCTTGGCTTCTTACTCTTTTTCATTCCTTCCTGTCAAAGATCTTCAGTGACAATGCAATGACAAATGCTTCGCAAAGGAGCAGAGGCCCTGACCGTTTGTTCCTATTCGCTCCTTCCCAGGGCCTTGTCCTTGTCCAAGGCCCTCAACTGGACAGACCCACAGATGCCACTTAGAGGACCAAGCACCAGACACCCTATCTCTAACGGCTGACGACTCTTGAGCCAAGATGGAGCTCCCATTCTGTCTCACATTTCAGACAGCTTGTATCTCTTTTCCTCGCCCCTCTGTGACAGGGACTCAGCGCTCAGAATCCCTGGGTTGGAGCACAAGAAAACTAGAGAGTAGGTCTAGACTTCAGAGGGCTTTGTCCAGCACAGGCCCAGCACTGCTGTCAGTAACTGAAGTCTAACAACCGCACTGGGAACTTTGCGTGGCCTGTGTCACTTCATGCCCACTTGGGCATTTCCCCAGGGAAAAAAGTGCAGCAATAAACGACAGCTTGACCTTTCTCTCAGCCCCCTTGGCTGTGCTTAGGGACATCTCTGTCTCCCTTAGAGCTTGCGAGAATTGGCTGGAGAACAGTCCTTGACTCAAATCACTGAAAAATATACTTAACACCGCATTGATTTTCCATATAATTTTATAAGCACAAACATTCTCTTTCATTTCCCAACAAACAACTATATTCCCCAAAGTGTCCAATAAAAATCAGTAATTTGCACATCACTATCTTTGTCAGGGGCTGTTGTTTGGAGTTAGTCACAGAGGCCAAGATCTGTCCCCTCCTGCATCACCTCCACCCCCATCTACTCTCCTCCCCAAAGAAGCCACCAAGTTGAGCTGGGGGTTGTGGGGGGCAGTATGGAAATAGGTAGGTAGACTTCCCAGACTCTGTTCAAAGGCCTTTCTAGAAAAATACAGAGTTTTCAAGCAGAGGTGACAGATGTCTCACTGAACTCTACCGTGCTGCCTCCTCAACTATGGAGTCTGTGTGGACTGCATGGGTCCCCTCCCCACCCTCTCAGCTGTGGCTGTGAGCAAGGACTTCTCTGGGCATGTGAGCGCGGCTCAAAAGCCTGAGGCCAAAGGGGCACCCTGACCCCCAGTGGCCAGTATTACTCTAAGGTTGCGTCATAAGACAAGCAATGACGGGAGTGAAAATTTAAAGTGGGAAGTCGTGTTCCTAGGAATCTTTCTGATGTGTCTCCCCTCCCCCACAGCAGAACACAGCGGTCCTCTTTCCGTGCCATTCCTGACTTCCAGGACAACCTTTCCTCCCAACCAGTCTCTCTTCACTTTGAAACAGCAGCCCCTGTTGAATGTGGCAGCAAAAATCAAAGAGGAAAGTGTTGATTCTCACCCAGAAGTCTTGTCTCCTCCTGGTCCTTTAGAAGCACAATCCTTGAAATCCTTCTTGGGAGACACGGCACTGGGGTTCCCAAGGGGACCTGAAATACCGGTTTGCTACAGTCCTGAACCAATCAGCTCCCAGGGCCAAGAGGGGAGAAGGTGTCAGTCAGTCAAACCCTGCCTGGCTCAGATTCTGAAGTGGAGGAAAAAGAAGCAAAGGAGAGCATCAGTCAGCGGTGAGCAGGCAGAGACAGTAAGACCCTGGGCTCTTTGGCAAGAAGTGTTACAGCTCTTTCAACCTGAACGGAGCCAGGACCTCCAGGCGGCTTGTGTCAGGAAGTGTGTAGTCTTGCTCAGTGTTGAGGTGTGTTTTTTTCCCCCCTCCCTCTTTCCCTGAGCCCTGGCACTGGGGAGTGTGGAATGGCTCAACCTGTTGTAATCAAAGATGTGAGTTGCTGCCTGTTGCGAAGATATTGCAGCAGCCTCTTCATTAAAGGAGACTGTTCTTGGATACTAAGAATCAATTTCCTTGCCTGTGGTTGCCTGCTGGTGCTCTGGGCTGGGGGGGTGGAGCAGGGTGCTGGGTGGGAGCAGGGAGTAGGGCAAAGGAAATGCTGGGCAGGAGGGGACTGGCCAAGCCCTGAAGCACCTGGAGCGGTGACCTACTTGCTGTTCAGGTCCTACTTGCTGAAGCCGGAGGGCTCCTCACGACCAACTGGGTGCCCAGTCCTTAGGAGAGGCAGCAGATGCTACAGGGGACTCCCAGCAGAGGTGTTCTGTATGCGTGGAAGGGCACTAAACCTCAATCCCACCCTCTGCCGTTCAGCCTCAACTTGAATGCTGCCTCCTGGGATTTCAGTTGGCCCTCTGGACCTTAGGTTTTCTGATCAAGGGGCACACTCAAGAGGCAGGGCATTCCTGGTGGAAATAAGGAAGGCATTCATTCACCCCTTTGGTGGCTCATTCACTCCTTCATTCATTCCCACATGTATGCATCTATCAGTTCATGTATTCATTCATTCATTCACTCCTGCTTATGTTATTCATCTATGTATTAATTTACTCGTTCACTCTGAAACATCTGTCTGTTCAGTATTCATTCACTCACGTACATATTTATTGAATCACCGATTCACACAGCCATTGACATATTCATTCATTCTCCTATTACTCATTCATGCTATGCATACATTCTATCACCGCGTACATGCATTCACTTTTTCTTACATGTGTTTGTTCCTACATGCATGCACGCCTCCATCGATTCATTCATTTCCAAATTCATTTATTCATAGATACGTTGCCTATTGACTTATACGTTCATTTGTTTACGCACTCCTTAGTTATCTCTTCATCCACTGAACACACGTTCTAAGTGCCTACTGCATGCTTGACACTGTGGAGGATGTGAAAGAAAAAGAATCTGTGCCCCTCTTGGCTTCAAAGAGTCATGGAGAGAAGACTTGGTTGCAAGGAACCATAACAGAAAAAAGAAAGGCATGGATGCTAAAAGAGGGGGGCTGAGAAACATCCAGGAGAGAACTGTGGGGCTGGGGGTTGGAGGGACAGTTTGAACACTCGAAAGGGCCCTGGGCTTGGATTTATTCTTACTGAAATGGCCTTGCATCTCACTCTGCCATTTAGTGTGGCTTTGCTGTAGTTAATTATCCTCTCTGTATCTCAGTCTTCTTACCTGTGAAATGGGGAGAAGGAATGTCTACCTCACCAGTGATAGAAAAACTAAATGAAGTCATTGATGTCAAGTGCCTCATAGGAAAAAATAAAAGTGTGCTCAGGAAAAATACTCATTTTCCTCCTCTTTCCCCTGTACATTTCTTTTCCAAACTTTTGTCAGCAAGGTTACCTTTACCATCTCTGGGGGAAGGGAACAGGGGAGAAAGGGAGGAGCTGGAGCCCCATTAGCAGGCACAGGGTGCTGCTCTAAGGGGCCAGAGCCAGAAGTTAATCCTGAAAGGTTTCTAGACCTTCCCCAGGGGCCCTGACAAAGGCTGAGAGAAACTGTCAAATATTCTTTCAAATGTAAAACCTGCCTAGTGAATTGGCCAAAGGAATCTATTAACATAGGATTTGCACAAACCCTCCTCAAGGGGTGAAAGGGGATTTTATTAAGGACGGAGGTGGGGAGGCATCTGATTGGTGGGGCGCAGCCTAGCTCTCTATTGGTCTGTGGTCCGAGGGGGAGGGGAGGGAGCAGTGCACTCTCTCGTCCAGACCTTGTGTAAATGCTGCGTGATCCTTATCTCACTTGTTTCTTGCAGCAGCCTCATGAGCCATGTATGATTACAAATGAGGAAACTAACAGGTTTAACAGTTTGCTCAAGGTCACACAGTTAGTGACTGGTAGAAGCAGAATTTAAATGCAATTCTATCCGACTCCCAAACCTCTGCTTTTATCCACCATGACATGCTCTCCAGTGAAGGTTTCTACTTTCTGTGGACATTTTTTAAGACCCATCTAATTAGGGTTTGAACAGCTATTGTCCGAAGATTTCTTAGTACCTTTTCTAACCGAAACTTGAAATGTGAACAGAAGTAGGCCAAACCTTCAAAGGAATAAATGAAAAATTTTCTTTTAGAGTCATATACAATACATGTATACTGTCGACATTGTTTTCCTTTTTATTTAAAAATATTTTTAGCGGTGGGGACATAGACGTACGACACCGAACACAAAGGGCTTCATGGTTTCCCATTATGCTCCAAGGTAGGGGGCCTCAGCCTGTGGCTGTCTCTGTGGGACTGGTCTTAGCCCAGGCTTGCAGGGCGAAATGAAGAATGTGGCGGCTCAGAGCTGCTATTCCAGATGTGTGACCACAGTTATGGCAGGGGCGCAGAGTGGTCAGAGGCCTGGGCCAGGATCAGGGGAGGGCCCATATTATGGACTAAATTTTGTCCTCCCCAAATTTATGATAGAGTCCTAGCCCCTGGTACCACACAGTGTGACTATATTTGGAGACTGGGTTGTTATAGAGGTGATTTAGCTAAAACAGTTCCCACGGGGATCTGATCTGACGGCTGTCCTTATAAGAGGAGGTGATTCGGACCCACAGGGAGACAGCAGGGGAGCACCCAAGTGGAAGACCATGTGAAGAGGCAGCAGGAGGGGGGCCACCTGGAAGCCAAGAAGGGAGGCTCTGTAGAATCCAACCCCGTCGACGCCTTGATCTTGGACTTCCAGTCTCCAGAACTGTGAGAAAATAGCTTCTGTTGTTTAGGCCATCTGGTCTATGGTATTTGTTATGGCGGCCCTCAGACGAGGAAGCCAGGAAGCATCTGCTGTGGCCAGGGTGGTTGGGGGGTGGAGACACTTGGGGGGTTAAGAACAGTGGCTATTCACAAGGAGCAGGGAAGTCCTTCTGCATGCCCACAACTACCGCAACCACTCTGGGGCACAGCCCTGAACCCCCCGGAGCCAGTGTGACAGAAATCAGGAGGAAGGGGTTTAGATGGGGAGACCTTGATTCTTTGTAGCCAGCGGAGTGCTGCACTGTGAGGGAGAGGGGTGTGTGAGCTCTGTGTGACCCCCCCTCCCCATCAGGGCTCAGGTTTCAGACTTGGGGAAGTGTGAAGGGAAGACTTCCTAGAGAAGGTGGCGGATTGAGCCCATGTGTTAGTTCCATTCCCTCAGACGCTCTATTAAAACTACAGGAGTCTTTCGCTTGTTTGTTTTTGCTTTAAAGACACAATCTGATGAAGACAGGGAGAATGGGAGAGAAGATAACAATAGTGTTTGAGCAGCTGGCAAGCATGTGACGGTAGACTGGAGACGCCTGGCTTTGAGTCTGTGGTGGGTAAAGCTTCAAGTCAGCCTGATTCCCACTGCAGAACCCGCAGATGGTTAGGGATTGGCAGCTCCAGGTACCGCTGGAACCGAGGGGAGGGGAGCAGTTGGATCCTGAGACCCTCTCCCTTGCTTCACGTTTCTGGGAGATTGCCCTGCTTCCCCGTTCCAGCAGAAACCAGAGATTTGTCTTCTAGAGAGGATGAGTGTTCAACAGAGTTTCTCTGGACTGAAGGACACCAGCTACAGTTGAGGCAGGGACCACTCTGAACACAATGACATGAGCACGTATCTGCCCACCGAAAGCCAAGGCCATCCCCACAGCTAACTCCCCACATCAGGCTGTGTGTCAGGCTGTTAGGTTTCCATTGCTGCTGTGACTGCCAAACAACACAGATTTGTGATCTTACAGTTCTGGACTGAAATCAGTTTTGGACTATAAACTAAAATCAAGGTGTAGGAAGAGGTGGTCTAAAACCAAGGCGTCGGTAGGGCTGTGTGCCTTCTGGAGGCCTTGGGTGGGTTCTGTTTCCCTTGGCTTCTCCAGTCCTATGGGCCGCCTGGATTCCTTAGCTTGTGGCCCCTCATCACTTCGACCACTGCTTCTGTAGTCCTAGCTCCTTTTTTCATTCTGACTGTCTTGCCTCCTTCTCACAAGGGCCATTATGATTATAGTGGGCCCACTTGATAAGCCAGCTTAATTTTCCCATCTCAAGATCCTTAACTTGATGACACCACAGAGTCTTTTTTGATATGCAAGGTAACATATGCATAGGTTCTAAGGATTAGCACAGGGACATCTTTGGGAGACCATGTCTCCATTATCCAGTCCCCTTTTTGCTGATCTGCCTCAGTTTCCCCTATAGCATTTTGATGCCCCACACTCCACACATTTGACTGGGACCCTGCCTCCTTGTCATCCTGTCCAGTTTTTGCCAATCTTGTCCCCACAGAAGGGCTGGAGGCTGCTTCCTGGGCTCCCAGCCATGCTTGAATGACTCACTGGGGACTGTGGCTGGAGTTTCCACTGGCTTGTTCCCCTACCTGCCAAGCAACAAGCCATCTGTCTGATACCCTTTGGCCAGTGCACACTGGACTAAACTCCTCTACTCCTCAGGGTTCTTTTCTGTAGATGGGTCTCTGCCAGTCCCTATTCTGCACTGTCCAGGCCTCTTCCTTCACCCCATGACGCAGGGTGGTGACTGGTGGGGGAACAGGGACCAGCCTGGTCCAGGCCAGAGCCTCTTGATGTAGAACACCACTGCCTTATAGTATTGGTAGGTCTAAAACCAGGACCTGAAGATGATGCTCAGAGAGTAAACAAAGAGACTCAACTCCCATTGTTTCCCGGCTGTAACTTCACCCTTTGTCTTTCTCTAAAAAAGCACGTTTGAACACCAAAGATTAAGAGAGAGAGAGAGAGAGGTGTTTCTTATAGGAGTAACCATGAATTTGCTCTAATTTTAAAAAGTAAATCATTAGTAAACATCAATCAGATGGTGTTACAAGCTATTTTTAGAAAAAAAATTGCTTACGCACACTTCACTACAGATCGTGACCTATTACTATAAATAGTGGACAATCACTGGTTTATTGGAAGGAGGTCAAACATCCTTCCTTCTCTATTCCTCTATTCCATGGTGCTTCCAGAAAGACACCTATCACTTGGAGAAAGGATTGGGGTTGTAGAGTGATATTTGAAACTGTGAGTGGAAATCAATTTCTTTTTTTTTTTATAATTTTTTTAACATTTATTTATTTTTGAGAGACAGAGAGACAGAGCATGAGCAGGGGAGGGGCAGAGAGAGATAGGGAGACACAGAATCTGAAGCAGGCTCTAGGCTCTGAGCTGTCAGCACAGAGCCTGATGCGGGGCTCAAACTATCAAACTGCGAGTTCATGACCTGAGCCGAAGTTGGACATTCGATCAACTGAGCCACCCAGGTGCCCCATGAGTGGAAATCAGTTTCAAGGAATATTCATGGCATACCTCTCATGCACCAGGCTTTGAGTTGCAGGCTTTAAAATACTCCATCTGATTATATCAGGAAGATGGTAACAACCAGAATTATTATGATGAATTATGGCCTATAAACTGCATCATGGGTGAGTCCCTTGGTCACCCCTCCAGTTTTGTCCCTTTAAAATAGGAGTGTCATTTTTCAGCCCAGCCTATTCTTCCAGCCCTCCATGGACTCTAGAGCGCCTCACAAGTATTGCTGTTGAAATTGTTCTTTCTTATGGAACAGCAGTTTGCAGGAGTTAAAGCATTTCAAACCCATGATGTATTATTGCTTCCTTTCATCATTCCAGGGAGACAGTCTGGGATTGGAACTTTTCTGGCATTTTTGGCAATGCTATCAAAAAGGGGAAAATATGATGTTGACTGAATGTCATTGGCATTTTAAATCTACCAAGCATGACTTACGTTTTTCCAGTGTAACTCTTCCCATTTAAAAAGTGTTCTACATCATGGTAGAACATGAGTATGGTTGGTCTGTTCTCTCTGGAAGACAATGGACTCCCTATCATGGACTGTACCTTACTTAGCTCAGTGTTCACAGATGCTAATCTAGCTAGCATTGGGAAAAAAGGAAGAATTTAGGTGTGCTCCTGAATGAATGAATGAATGGATGGATAAATGTATGAATGCATGAATGCATGAATGAACGCATGCATGAATGCATGAATGAATGCATGCATGAATGAATGAATGGGTTCCCATTCATTCCCATAGAGAAGATTGCCCTGGTGGCCAGGAAATTACTATCACAAAGATCTGGGACATGGCCGCCTCCCAAAGTAATGGATACATGATAAGAAGTTCCCAGAATAAAAACTGGAATTGTAAACTGGGAAGGGAATAGATTAATATATGTATGTAATTTAAAAATATGAACATATGTAGTATTTAAGATCAACAAAAAGCAAATGAGAAGTTGTGTCTATGTTGACATTTTGGTCTTACCGTAATTTTTGATTAACTTGCATTTCCTCTTTAGGCCTCTTGACATATTAAAGGGGCTCTTTTAAAAGTAAAGAAATTCTGAGAATTAGTCTTGCAAGGGAAACAATAAACACAAACACAATTTTCCGCTTTCTTATATTTAAATGGTATCATTTTTTTCTCTCCTTTAAAGAGAAATCAGCTGTCATTAATTAAGTACTTCAACATGGTAGAACGCCCAATAGCAGGGTCAACACAGACTCATCCCCTACACTGTCGGTCATTAATGGGCCTTCCGTCTGATTGACATTAGTGACCACACAGCAAACAACAGCAATATTTCACTAAGGCCCGGAGGCTAAAAGTAATTGTCCTCCGGACTGTTGGTTAGAGGATGTATATAAAGAATAATTTCTTCCCATCATTTCTTCCCTAGCCTTTTCTGGACTAGATATTTTTCATCTATTAAAAAGCAATGAACGTAATTCAGTGTCATGGGAATGAGGAGCTGCTCATTTGACAGAAGTTAGTGTGGGAGTGCCTGGGTGGCTCAGTCGGTTAATTGTCCGACT
Source organism: Prionailurus bengalensis (assembly GCF_016509475.1). NCBI lineage: Eukaryota > Metazoa > Chordata > Mammalia > Carnivora > Felidae > Prionailurus > Prionailurus bengalensis. Next base: position 53,003,555 of record NC_057346.1, on the reverse strand, counting down.
TCGGCTCAGGTCATGATCTCACTATTCATGAGTTCAAGCCCCGCATTGGGCTCTGTGCTGACAGCTTGGAGCCTGGAGCCTGCTTCAGATTCTGTGTTTCCTTCTCTCTCTTACTTCCCCCGCTCATGCTCTCTCTGTCTCAAAAATAAATAAACATTAAAAACATTTATATACATATATGTATATATACATATATATGTATATATATACAAATATATACATATATATGTATATACATGTATATATATACATATATATGTATATATACATGTATATATACACATATATATGTATATATATATACACATATATATGTATATATATGTATATATATATATATATACACATATATATGTATATATATGTGTATATATATATATATATAAAAGAAGTTAGTGTGGAACCAGTCACATGCCAGATGATCTGCTTACTGCTGGGGAAACAAAATTGGACAAACTCTAGGTACCCATGGCCTAATTGTGAAAATAGGCCTGTAAGCCAGAGGAAAACAACTTCATTTGATATTAAAAAAAGAGAAGAACAGAATGCTAGGCAGAGTAGAGAAGGAAGGAGGAGTTGACCTCCTTCCATACAAGATGTTGTTTTATTGTTTTTTTTTCATTTGAACCTGGTGTTGCTGGAGTTACATCTAATTCCTTGTAATCAGAGAAGTCTTTCCTAAGTGAAAATTGGGGATCATGTTGCTGTTCTTTTCTTGTCTTTTCCCTTCCCTTCCCTTTCCTTCTTTTTAAGTTTTTTTTTTTAATGTTTATTTCTGAGAGAGAGAGAGAGAGAGGGAGAGAGAGAGCGAGCGAGCATGAGCTGGGGAGGGGTAGAGAGAGAGTGGGAGCCACGTAATCCAAAGCAGGGTCCAGGCTCTGAGCTGTCAGCACAAAGCCCAACATGGGGTTTGAACGCACAAACTGTGAGATCATGACCTGAGCTGAAGTCAGACACCCAACTGACTGAGCCACCCAGGTGCCCCTCTTTTCCTTCTTTTTAAAGATTTTATTTTGAAGTAATGTGACATCCAACGTGGGGCTCAAACTCACCACCCCAAGATCAAGAGTCACCCCTGCTGTTCTTTTAAAATACTTCGATGTGGCAGCCACCTGGGTGGCTCAGTCGGTCGAGCAGTTGAGCATCTGAGTCTCGATTTTGGCTCAGGTCGTGATCCAAGAGTCATGAGATTGAGCCCCACTCCAGGCTCCGCACTGAATGTGGAGTCTGCTTGGGATTCTCTCTCTTTTTCCTTGCCCCTCTCATCCACTCACTCTCTCTCCTAAAAAAAATAAAATAATAAAATGAAATAAAACAAAGAATAAAACGCTTCACTGTGTAATGTCCATAGCCCTGTTTGGAGACTCTGTCCAAGGGGGCGGAGACTGGGTATGTTTTGCTCACCTCTCAGTACGTCATGCTAATCACTCAGTTTTAAGCCAGATAGGTACTCAACTTTATTTGTTGAATCAATGAAGGCAGCTGACCACCAGAGACATCAAAACATGCCCATAAAGTTTTAAGATGTTCTCCTCCTTCTCTCTTTCGGTCAGTGTGCCCCGCTGGCTGTGGTTTGTAGAAGTTCCAAGTGCAGAGTAGCATGGGGATTGACAGCATGAACTTTGGACCTGCACCCACCCCCCCAAGATCTGGGTTCAAGTCCTGCCTCCCCTTTTCCTTCTGTATGATTTTCAGAGAGTTAATTAATCTCTCTGACCTCAGTTTCCTCATCTATAAAACAATGATAATAATTAATAATAATATCTGCTTGAAAGGGTAGCTATGGAGATTATACATTTACGGATAAGTCTATTCTCCATGGATATATAAGTCATGTATTAAGTGTTCAGCAAATGTGGGTATTATTTTAATTTTTCTCCAAGTGAGAAACAGATTCCAAAGAATTTACTATTGCTCAAAACTGTGGGGTTTCTTCCCTCTTTAGGATCAGCTTCCCAGGGTGGCGATTCATTTCTAAACCTCTCCCAGAAATCTTCAGTCCTGGCCCTCTTCTCCCATTACAATCCCAAGGAGAATTCATTGTCTCCCACTTGGCCATTCAGCACATTCACCCAATTTGGCCCTACATAATTTAGGATTATTCCCAAATTTCAACAGAAAAGGCCAAAGACTTGCTCTCCCTGAGAAGCCTAGAACCAATGTTATGTCATTGCCAACTTGGGGTAGGGGGCAGAAGAGATACTCTCTGGAAGGGAGCTCTCCTTATGACTGGCTACAAGGCACTGCTCTTTAATTTGACCCTTTGCCTACTTCAGAAAAGGTTTTGTTTGTGTTTTGTTATTTTCGGTGCTTTAAAAACTTTTGTCTCTTTGGTCTTACAATACATTTCTGCAAAGAAAAAAAAAGTAATGGCAGTGAAAGACGTTGGGATGTTGGAGGCACGGAAAAGACATGCTCTCTTTTATATCTGACATTTGATATTTGATATTTGCATTTCAGGTCTGGGGGGGAGTGGGGATATACAAATCACCAGGAGATAGGACAAGGAATATGCATGTTTACCCTAGTTTGAAACAGGGTCACCAGTGAACTGAATAGTCTGATTTGTAGTTTTGAAACAGCCTTCTCATTAGACGTGGTCCGTATGCATGTGCCACGTTAGGGAGGAAGCTGGAAGGAGGCTGGGAAGCCGGAACGCCCTAGCCCTAGGTCTGCCCTCCTGCGGTGTTATCTTTGAACACCCCTTTTTGTGTGTCAGTTGAATTATATGTATAAAGTAATGAGGTCCTTCCTACCAATCCTTTTCTCTACCAAGGACCCTCTTTTCATTATTTTCCCCAAAGGACCCCATTTCTTGCACGACTTGACTTTGCCTACTAAACAAACAAGGTTAGGAAGCTTATTAATTATAAGCTTGTGCAAGGGGTACTGGAGGCAGGCAAATTATCCAGGAGGCAAATGAGCCTTTGGAGGGCAATTTTATCCCAACAGCGGAGATAATCCCAATAATAATTCCAATTGTACTAACTGCAATCATTTATTAGGAGCTTACTGTATGCCAGACACTCTCTATACATTGTCTGATTTAACTCTTACCACAGTAGGAGCAAGGTGCCATTATTTCTCCATTCTACAGGTGAGGAAACTGAGGCCTGGGAGGTGCGGTAGTTTGTCTGAGGTTACGCAGCCATAAGGGTCAGAGGAGGGGCTCAACCCCAGTCTGCTTGACTCCACACTCCAAGCCCTTCACCATTAGACTCAACTGCCGCTCAGTGACAATAGAATAATGTCACTTGTGTCGGACTCAGGTTCCAAAATCAAGAAGAACGTGGAAAGTGGCACAGAGTGATCCCTGTCCTGAAAGTCTTGTGAAGCCCTGAGTGCGGCTTGATGCTCGTGCTACAACTGTAGACCAAACAAAGAAGCAGCATCATGGACCCACCTCAAGTCTGCTCTGGGCACACCTTGTTGGCGGAGGGTTGGCAGAATTGCTGTCCTCCTAAACGTCTTTATTTTATATATTATTTTTCCTTTCCACTTTCTCTTTTTTCTCCTTATCTTTACAGAACGGTTTTAATTGAAATTGCTTATGTTAGTTTCTTATTGCTGCTGTAACATTACTACAGACTTAACGACTTAAAACAACACCCATTTATTATCTTACAGTTTTGAGCTCAGGTATCCAAAATGGGTCCGACTGGGCCAAAACCAAGATGTCGGCAGGGCTGTGTTATATCTGGAGGCTCCAGCTCTAGAGGCCACCCATACTGCTTGGCTCATGGCCCCTCCCACCTTCTGGACCAGGAAACCACATCACTCAGATCCAGGCCCCTACCTCTCTGGGCTCCTTCCTTGACTCCCCTGCCTCTTTCTTTCACCTGTGCTTACATCAGGCCCACCTGGACCATCCAGGATAATGCTCCCATCTCAAGATCTTATTCACATCTCCAATCTCTCTTTTGCTGAATGAGGTACCATATCTGCAAGTCTGGGCATTAGGGTGTGGACTTCTTTGGAGAACCTATTTTGCCTACCACTTTGCTTAAGTTAAATGCACGCACACTGGGATGCCATCATGTTAACAGTATGTGCCATGTAAGGCTCCCAGAAGCCACCTGGGTCCCAGAATATTTCATCTGTGGATCCCCAGTACTCAACCCAATGTTTATAGTAGGTGCTCAGTAAATGTTTGTTGCATAAATAAATGATGCTCCTTTTTATCCTTGTTTCCACCCCCCCTCTTTTGTCTGATATGAACTTTCTTCCCTTTCTTTCTTTCTTTCTTTCTTTCTTTCTTTCTTTCTTTCTTCCTTCTTTTCTTCTTTCTTCAAGAAATCTTGGAACTACAGAGAATAATATGACAAGTACCCAACATTATTGTCAACATTATATTTTATATACACATTCTTTCTTTAGAAAACAAAATACTTCTTCTGTGATTGTACATGTATCTTGCTGACCCATGAGCCATTTTGACTCTACCCTCAATTTTGGGTTGTTGTGTCATAGAGGTTAAAAAATGACTCTTCTTGTCTTTGTTTCTGCTAAAACTCGGTGACAAAGTAGGGCCTGTAGTGCTAATCCCAGTGTGAAGTGTGAGACCCATAGAGCTGAGATTGGTCAGAAGTGGTATTCACAGACCCCAGGCTTGAAAGAATCATGACGGCCTGGGGAAAACTGGGGAGGATTTCTGGAGGGAGCCTTCAGTGAGCTTTGAACCCCAGCTCTGCCTTTCTCTCCATGTGCCGAGGGAGAGGGCTTCCATGTGGCCACTCAGAACTCCATATGTTTCTGTGGAGCATGGGGCACACTTGGCTCTGATGTCTAACTCACATCTTATAAATGTAAAGGGCAAGAGATCATGGCTGGCTACTGCACAGACTGGGGAGCAAAGGTCTATGGACTGGGGACAGCTGCCTTCCCAGAATTTCTCAGCACGAGGAGTGGACTACCTGAGAAAGAGCAGGCCCAGGTTAGGTCCACGTGCTGACAACCAGGGGCCCCTGAAGGGGCCAGGGATAGGCAGAAAGAAGTTGAATGTGATACTCAAGGACTGATAAAGGGGTCATAAGTGGTCATTAAGAGGAGGAGTCTTTGCTGGCTGAAGGGAATTGCAGGTGACCCTCCCCAGCACTGAGACCTCAGGAGCAGTCAAGAATGTGCCCTCTAAGAGAAGGCTGGCCAAGCCAGGGGCACCTTCACAGCCTGTAAGGGCACCATTCAGGCAAGAACCATCTGTCCTTCACTCTCTCCCCTCCCTTGCTCTGACCCTGATAGCCCCTGTCCCTACAGGGGGCCGCCCTGAAGCAGATCCAAGCCAGGGAATGGAAGAAGCTATCACTTTAAATGAACTTGGACATTATGACTATTAGGTGGGCTGCTTGTAGTAATTACTGAACGGAGTCCTTTTTCAATGACAGAAGTGAATGGAGGACTTTTGGTTACCCAGATTTTATATGAGGGGAGAGGGTAGCTGGAACTACAGAGCTAGTTTTGGATTACCCCACAGGCATCGTGCTCAGATGACATAAGGTTAATGACTGTACATTGTGAATTTCAGAAAAAAAGCCTTCCTTCATCTCCAAGTTCTTGTGGGGTGCTCCATATTGGCTCCTCCGCGTGCTTGCTCAGGAACCCCAGAAGTGATTTGGATTTTCTTGGTTATCTTCCTTGTGGTGTCTACAGCTTAAGAATTGTTCTGTTCTTTGTGTTTGGTCTTTGGTCTCACTGTGTCTGCTTTCAGTTCATGGGAAGAATCTTGCAAGTTCTGAGCATCAGACAGCTAACCAGGAGGGGTGGTGGGGCTTAGTCATGCAGGGCAATGAAGTTTTCCTGGCTGGATTGGGAATGCCTTGAAAACACTCATCATTCATGAGCTTTCAAAATGGCAGTGCCTGGGAACCCACCTACAAGCTGTCCTGATTGCCTTTTCAAATATGCCCAAGATGAGAGGGCCTTAATACTTGAAGGCAAATAAAAGTGTGCTCACCATCTCCAGGGACAAGGACTCTCTCTAAGGCAGAGGGGATGTGCCTCTGGATAGAGAATCAGGAAGTCACAATGAGTGAGGGACAAGAGGAGGCTCTGAAGGAGTTGTGCCCAATCCTTGGGAAGCATGAGGCCCCACAACATTATGACCAGATCTAGCCCTTATGGCTAGGAGGTAGCAGAGCTCATGTTTACATCCAGGCCCCTCTGGCAGTAAAGCCTGGCCTTTCCCTCACCCTGCTTCCTCCTATTACAGGATTGGAAAGAAACTTCCAAGATAACTACACTGATCCTTTCTTTAAATGAGGGAGGAAACAGAGGCCCAGAGAGACAAGAGATTTCCCGAGTGATCGGCAGGATCTAGTGACCAGGTCTGCTGATTCTCAGGACAGTGATCTTTGTACTCTTGTGTGCCAGGATGAAGTCACAACCTTCTTCAGAGGAGGTCCAGGGGCTCTGGCTTCAGACGGAGAGTGGATTTTAATACTTGATGATTTCCTACTTCATCCCCTGCCAGCCCGCCTGTTTGGATTACACGGGCAGTCTCATGGTCACACTGTCTTCCACCCTGCTGTCAGAACGCTTTCCTTTTTCCCCTCTCTTCCTCTCTTGTTCTCTTCCTTCCTTTACATTTGCATTGGGCTTTATTTATTTGTTCAAAAAAAGTTTTTTAAACGTTTATTTATTTTTGAGACAGAGAGAGACAGAGCATAAACGGCGGGAGGGGCAGAGAGAGAGGGAGACACAGAATCCGAAGCAGGCTCCAGTCTCCGAGCTGTCAGCACAGAGCCCGATGTGGGGCTCGAACTCACCAAGTGCGAGATCATGACCTGAGCTGAAGTCAGACGCCCAACCTACCGAGCCACCCAGGCGCCCCTGCATTGGGCTTTATATTAAACAAGCGACACTCCATCAGTGACGATACATAATAATAGTAATAATAGTAACAGCCAACCGAGATATGGCACTTAGTAGGCGGTGGGCACTGTTCCAAGTGCTTTCCATATAAAAACACACTTACTGCTCTAACAACCATAAGAAGTAAGGATGGTTATTATCTCCCTTCCACAGATGAGGGCACAAGGCTCAGAGAAGTATTGTGCTAGGTGACTGAGACAGCCACTAGGGAAACAAAGACTCATACTTTGGGCTCCAGGAAATAATCCAGTCTAGTCCAGTTCAATTCAGCCTGGGACTGATTTGGCACCACTACGCCCTGGTGCCCAAGGACAGGACCATATCCATTTGGGAAGCATGCATCTTGCTTGCCTCACAATCAGCCGTAACTGTGTATAGCCACATTTTAATGCCAGTTTGCAAAACTACTTCCAGAAATTTCCTCAATCATCAAGAAACAACTCTCTTGAGAAGGGACAGAAAGAAGTCTTGGCTTCCACTTCTGACTCCACCACCCTGGGGGCCTTGGCGAGTTACTTGTCCTCTCTGAATCTCTGTTTCCTCATTTGTGCAACGGAGACAGTAATAAATAATCTATTTCGCAGGGCTGTTGCGAGGATTTGATGACCTGAGATGCAAAACTGCCAACTACACCACCGTATACCCCAGTCTTCATGGCAGAAGGGACCTCACTATCCATCTGTCTCTTCACCCAATGCAGAAGTGCCCTCTCTAATCTCCCTGCCCAGTGGTAGTGTTGACTATGCCTTTTTACTCGGAGTGACGGGGGCCCAGGCTTGGTGTTCAGTTGATTGTGGGCAACCACTGGTCCAGTAGCGCTCAATTCTTTCTCAAGGATGTAGATGGAAACCCCCAGTGAGGATAGGAGTAATAACAGTAGTGATGGCCGCTGTCATAACGATGATGGCTGTTAACTTTTATTTTTAATTTTTTGTTAACGTTTATTTATTTTTGAGACAGAGAGAGACAGAGCATGAACGGGGGAGGGTCAGAGAGAGGGAGACACAGAATCGGAAACAGGCTCCAGGCTCTGAGCTGTCAGCACAGAACCCGACGCGGGGCTTGAACTCACGGACCGCGAGATCATGGTCTGAGCCTAAGTTGGCTGCTTAACCGACTGAGCCACCCAGGCGCCCCGGTTGTTAACTTTTATTGAGTGACTGTGTGCTATACACACACTGAACGCATTGTCTCACGTAATCCTCATGACAATCCATAGGGTAAGAACCATTGTATGTCTAATTTTTAAGATGAGGGCATTGCAGCTCAGAAAGGTTAAGAAATTTGCTCAAAAGCCCCAAGGTCAAAATATGGTGTGGAAACAGGATTGAAACCCAGATTTACTGAATGCAGAATTTATAACCTCAGTTCTTGGGATTTCAACCTACCCATAGGCAGAGGCCAGACAGGTAGGTCATTTGGATGACGCCCAAGGGGGACAGATATGACCCTGGTGAACTGTAGACATTTGCCCTATTTAAATGGGATAATGCTTGTCAGTGTCACCCCTTGTTGCTGGGGCCAGTGGGAAGAATGCAGGTAAAGAGTTGCTAAGTCTCATTTTGGTACCAAACTCAAGAATTTAGATATTTTAATGTGTTATATCGTGATTTTTAAAATGTTAGTTCAAAATTTTTGAAATTACTTCTGACTTATCTAAGTGCTATCACTGCCTTTTTTTAAATGTTTATTTTATGAGAGAGAGAGAGAGAGAGAGAGAGAGAGAGCATGAGAAGGGGGAGGGGCAGAGAGAGAGGAACTCACAGATTCTAAAGCAGGTTCCAGTCTCTGAGCTGTCAGCACAGAGCCCGACTGGGGCTCGAGTCCAGGAACCCATGAGATCATGACCTGAGTCTAAGTTGCTTAACCAACTGAGCCACGCAGGTGCCTGTATCACTGCCTTTTAAATGCATATTAAACTAGTCTTCTGAGAGCTGTTATTCTGTCCCTTTCTCTCCCGTGTAAGTTCTAATATTGCAGTGGAAGGGACAGAGAGGGGCTCATTGCTCCAAAAGCCCTGCATCCACTCTAATTGTCTGCTCTGTGGACACTGGTCCTGAACACTGGAACTTTAACCATTACTTGTAACTGGTTGAGGGTCCCACTGCTGTGGTTGAGGATGGGGCCAGGGACACTCACGTGCGCACATTTGTGATACAGAGGTATAGACTGGGGAACTGAGGGCGGGGTGGCCAACGCAAGAACATGGCTCTTCCATTGTATACACAGGAGGGAGGGAAGGAAGGGAAGCCTCGTGGTTTATAGGATCTCAGCAGCCGCCAGGGACCTGCCCCTCCCCCTGCTATAGCCCTTCCAAGCAGGAGAGCAATATAACCCTTTCTCCCAAATCTCTGGGCAAAATACATTTCACAATCTCCCAGAGGAGTACCATCTCCTGGCCCGTGGCCCGGCTTCCCGGCGCTTGCCCAATCCTGCTTGCTGAGCAGTTTAACCTCAAGACCCCTCCTGGACTAATTAAAATAATTGTAAATGTGTAATTTATGGATTGACTTAAATCATCCCTGAGTCCACAAAAAGGATCTGAGGGGTCTGAAAGTGCACAGCAAAGCTCCATATCCTGAAGAGCTTTCACACGCTTCCGACATTTAACCCTCACACAGACACTGGGGGCCAGAGAGGTTACAGGACTGGCCCAGCACACTCAGTGAGCAAATGCCAGAGCTGGAAATTCTAAACTGGCCTCCTGACTTTGATACTAATGCATTGTTTCTCGTGGTACTCCACGAGTACCTATGGAGCAAGGAATCTTCGCTCTGAACTAGAAGGAGGGTAGTGCAATGGCCATTCCCCTTCCACTCGCCTACCCCCAGCAAAATCAGGAGCGTGGGCAGTGCACCAGGAATAAAACAGCAGCCATCCCAACAGCCTACTTTCACATCCCCTGTTCAAGAACTTCTTATACAGCCCTCTTCTGGCAGGAATTACTATCCACGGAACACCACTGAGGATACATTCAAATCCCACACAAACATTCAGTCCTCTGTCCCATGTCTCACAAACATTAGATCATTGGTGATCCTGGGCCACCAGATTGGATTGTTGCATCAGCTGATTTTATAGTTTCTTAGTTGGTGTTTTATATAATTCCTCCACACAATCGAAGATAGGATGGATGTTTGATATGCTTTTAAAATATCAATGTAAAAGATTTCTTTTTTACTTATGTTTTACTTTGCTTCAACTTCCCTGGGTAGCTACAGAGAAAGTTTTCTTTTTCAAGTTAAAAAATGCACATAAATCTCTCTGGTATTTATGTTTTCATGATACTTTCAAAATTCCCAGGGATTCTCATAAACCCATGTTACAGTAGAACTATTTTTTTTTTTTACAGTAGAACTATCTTAAGGTAAGGTGGATAAAGACAGATGTTGGCACATGGTTGGTCATATATTAATCTTTAACAAGGCTTAAAAAATATGTATAAATCATATGTGATGCCTCTGATGGAATTCTCCAGTAATGCTAGGCTGGCAGAAACACTGGGATCCTATAGGTGTCACAAAACCTCGATATTTAATTTTAAATTATTTCTATTTTTCAGCTGTGCAAACTGAGTTCTGTTGCAACAAAATGATTCGTTTTACATTACACAATAAGGTGGTCAGAACTTGCAATCATGCTAGAAGAGATTTGAGGGCCACTGCCCCAGACAGGGATAGAGAGTTTTCCTTTCAGACTACTGACTGCTCTCCTAAGCTGGGTTATATGTCTCTGGCAATTTCCATTCTTGAAGAGTAAGGGATGGGGTGTAAATCTCAGCATTTTTGCAACTTGATTAAAAGTTATAAGATCTCCTTCAACATTTTCCCCAGAGGGCATATGTTCCTTATGCAAATAAGACTCTTGGTCTCCTCTGAGTTCTCTGGTAAAAATATCTCATGAGACAATCAGTCATTCACACTCTAGTGTGTTTTAATCCTCTCTAAAGAGATAGCTTTTTGAGGCTGAAACTCTGCAAATGGGTAGAGGTGGAATTTGGGGGAGAGCAATGCTTTGCTCTCTCATCTCTGCTCTGAGAATTCTGTTTATCTTTCAAGATCCCAGTCAAATGTCTTTTCTTCCAGAAAGTCTTCCTTGATCTCTCTTTAGAGAGATTATTCCTTCTGTCTGCTCATTGCTTCAGTAAATAATATCTCTTCTCAAGTTTTAGCCCCCTACTCCTCATAATCTCTTCCATACATGTAGTTATTTGTGTGTTTATCTTTTTTTTATTTTTTAAATTTTATTTTAGAGACAGAGTGGGGTGGAGGGGCAGAGAGAGAGAGAGAGAGAGAGAGAGAGAGAGAATTCTAAGCAGGCTCCACACTGAGCATGGAGCCCAATGAGGGGCTGGATCCCATGACACCGGGACCATGACCTGAGCTTCAATTAAGCATCAGATGCTTAACCGACTGAGCCACCCAGGCACCCCTGTGTGTTTATCTTATACTCTTCTCTGAAGTAGGAGCCCTCGAGGGAAGGATAATTGCTTATCCCCATGTACTGTCTAGCTTTGGGAAGCTAAAGTCATCTTCTGGTGTTTTGAAAACATGAAATTACTTAGAAGTCAGATGCATGGCGGCTGTGTCCTGTTTTGCGTGGGCTTTCCTAGCTTCTTGGACATCCTTCTACGGCAAAGTCTGCACCCCTTGGAAGGGAGCCTTGGGTCTCCCTGCACTCTCGTATTCTAGTGCAGAACCAATGGTCCCCACCCAGGGTGCACTGCCTGCCACCCTGCTCTGGTTTTACATAATGCAGGGTGGATTCCCAGCCGAGCACTTCCTAGCTTGTGACCTTGAGCACAAGTTATATCATTTCTCTCTTCAGTTTCCTCTTTTATAAAATAGGCACAACACTTGCCTCTTACTGCCACTGTTCTGAGGTATTACACCTGCAGTACTTACCACAATGCTTTGCACATAGTAATCTCAGTAAATAGCAGCGATGGATGTGGTTTTCAATGAGACACAGAACAAAAAGTGCTTAAGACGGTGTCTGGCATATAGTAAGGGCTGTATGCAAGCTGTCATTTTCATTCTTGTTTTAGGAAAGCAATAAAATAGACTTATAAAGAGTAAGATCTTTGTAATCTACTTTGGGTTAAATCCCGGCTCTGCTAATTGCTAACTAATGTATCTCAGAAAAAATTACTTAATATTTTTAAGATCAGATCCCTCGTTCCTAACATGGGGGCTAGTGCTACCTTATAGAATTGCTGCTGTGATTTAAGAGGGAGAAATTCCCAAAGTTGTGGCAGGTTGTGTTTACCAAAGATGGCCCCAATAATGGCTCTCTTCCACATGCTCTTCCAGAACCTTGCCAACCGCCCCTCCATCCTCCTACCCCCATTAATAGCTGGAGTAGGATTTCCCTTTCTTTGAATCCGGGTGGGCTTGAGGGGGGCTTTAATCAACAGAATGTAGCACTTGTGTCACTGGGCGGCCTCCTGGGTTAGGCTATAAAGTGCCATGCTCGGTCCACCTTGTTAGTCGTCACTTGCCCGTGGAACCCTGGGCTGTCACATGGGATGACAGGACACCATGGGGTGAAAAGTACAGGCCTCATGTAAGTGTCCTGCCAATGATCCTAGCTGAGACCCCACCCAACAGCCTGTATCAACTGCAAGGACATGGAAAGAAGATGCCTCCCCGGTGACTCTAGCCTTTGAGCCTTCCCAGGTGAGGACCGAGACATCGTGATCACGGAGTAGAGACGAGCTGTTTCTTCTCGAGCTACCGCTGTTTTGAGCTGTGAATTTGCGGGTGATTTTTACACAGCAATCGTTGTTGGAACCAGGACTCCAACAAAGTGCTAGCACATAGTAAAAATCAGATAAGAGGAAGGAGGGGTATTTGTTGTTAGCGCAATTATTGGAATTATCACTATTGTGGGAGTATGTCCACACAAGGGGCCATAGTGTGCCCGCCACCTGCCAAGAAAACCCCTCCCCTCAGGTTTCTGCACCACCCACCAGCCTCTCAGCCAATGAGAATCCACCCTATGAGCCTCTGCATACCCGGTCCCCGGGGTCCAGGCGGCAGAAGAGTTGAAGTGGTCAGAGACTGCCGGAATGTTGGGGGTCCTTGTTCCTTGTTTGCACACAGCTGTCTGCCCTGCCAGGGAGCCAGTGCTCAGCTGCTTTTGTGTAGGGCCGGCCGGCCTTGCCTGAGTGAGGACAGCCTCGTTAATCTCCTGTCCTCTGCTGCTGTTACATATTGACTGGACAGAGGTCAGCTTCACTGGACACATTCTTTGTTGCAGTTAAGCTAAGCCCTTCAGCTCTTAGAATTTAAGCTTGATTAACTCGTGAGGAAAGGAAAATTTACATTTTGGGGACGGGAGAATAAGGTACTTAAGCTGCTCTCTTCAAAATAAATGCTTTCCATCTTGCTTACTTTGAAAGGCAGGCAGGCAGGCACTGTCTCCTCCCCTGTCTGAAAGTGTCTCTCTCCCTTCTCCTTTTGTTCTGGAGCTGGCTTTTTCTTTCCTCTTCTCCTCTCACCCCCTCTCTGTGGTTTGCTCCCTTCCTTTCTCATCTTTCCCCAAATCCCACCCTCTCAATTCTCTCCTTTCCCTTCTCTGTCTCTCCATTTGTGTCTCCCTGTTTTGCTCTGTCTGCATGGCTTTTCCCAGCTTTGATACCTGTCACTTTTTAGCACCTTTGTTTCTGAATGGCAAAACATGCAACTATCTTTGAAGCCGACATCAGTGTGGTCCCCACATGATTGCAGAGCGAGGCTGGAATTCTGGAGCTTCTGCAGTGAGCTCTGCTTATATTCCGAGCATCTTGTTGGAGAACGTGGCCAGCAATGTGTTTCACATCTGATGGACCCAATCTTCCCTTGTCAGCAGAGGGCCAGTGGAAACTGCACTGTGGGGTCGATGGCCCATCCATTAGGGCTGACTGGGATATCTACCAGGCTGTCCTTTAGCAGACAGGTGCAGGGCAGTGAACAGGGAAGAGATCCGAAGATGATTAGGCTTCTCTTGGAAGGCTACAGAAAGAAACCCGGGCTTGGGGGAAAGACCTCTGGCTTACCAACTATGTGATCTCAGGATAGTCACTTTACCTCTCTGAGCCTGATTCTCACCCATAAAACGGAATAATGACAGTCATCTTGCCTTCCCCAGGGAGCTATTATGAGGCTCACATGAGCTAATGAATGAGAAAGCATTTTGTAAAGTATAAAGTGCTCTACAAATTTAAATGCTTTTTATTATTGTTGTTATCATGATCATAATTTTTATGTCCCACTAATGCTCATCTTACAACTCATCAGCATTAAGAAGAATAAGCTCTAAGTGGAACAAAATCTTGTTTCTCCCTTGTGCATGAATCTAAGGTGTACTTGTGGGAAATAAATGTTAGTGTTTCAAGAGGCCTTTATCAAGCCCCCTGCTTCTGCCCCTGGCTTCTTAAAACTGCTTCTTAAAACCTGGCTGACATTCCCTTACAAATGAAAAGTTAGAGTTGGCTCCACAGGGGGCTTGATCTCTTCGCTCCACTCTTGCTCCCCACATCCTACCCCATCCCCGCATCTGCCCAGCATCATGGAAGCCGAGTGCCCGTCTTTGTTCCTGAGACACAGGACACAGGACACAGCCTGCTTCCCCCTCTGATATTCTTGCCCCTCTCCGCTAACCTGGCCTAGCCACCCTCACCCTCAGCCTCAGTCTCTCGGGCTCCCCCTTGTGGCAGGCCCTGGCCAGGCCCACATCACTGACCTTCCAGGAGGTCCTGTACCCAGGAAGCAATAAGTCGCCCATTTAGGGAACTGTGGCTCCTCTGACCGGCAGGTTACTCCATCCTTGCAGGCTTCCAAGACCACTGGCCACAGGTGCCCGTGGGAGGAGTAAGGGCGGCTCCAGGGAGCAGTCATCTCACCACCTGCGCTCAGCTTGGCAGCTGCTTTGTGGTTAAAACCAGTCATCATAACCTTGCTCCTGAGTCAGCCTTCTCCCCATCCTCCTGGATCAGACCCATAACTCTTGGATGTTGGGGAGGTGCTGACAAGGGGGACCAGAGAGAGGCAGGAGGCAGGAGGTGCATTGGTGGAGAGTTTGGCTCCATGCAATTCTTGGGGCTCATCCAGTCAGGGGCTGAATCTGACCATTCCATTATTGATGTGGCACACTGTCCATTCCTGCTCCTCTCTAGGTCTTTCTTTCCCCCTCTGAATCCTGGGGTAGGTAGCCTTCCACTTGGTCTCTCAATCCCAACCCCACTGTGGCTTTCACACCTACCACATGAGGAGCTACTGTTGTACTTTACAGATGAGGAAACTGAGGTCCGGGAAGCAAAATGACTCGTCTGAGGTCTGGGGGCTCTCGGAGTGGTGGAGCCACAGGGTGAACTAAAGCAGAAGCTCATTCTGCCGCAATACTCTGCCTCCTCTTTGGTTTTATGGAAGTGATGAGGGCCGGGTCTCGGCCCTCAAGGAATTAGGGTCTGGAACTGACGGGCACATAAACAAACACCTACCTCGAACTAAGGCAATAGTGAGATAGTGGAGATATTTGCACACAGCGCTGCAAATACAGAGGAGCTGGTCGTTGATTTTGCCTGCTGAGCTGGTGATGGTGGTGGTTGTGGTGACCATGGTGCTGGTGGTATGTGTGAGGTGTAACTTTTAGAAGAGGCTGTCCCGAAGCGATTTGCCAGTGTTTTTCAGAGGTCAGAAGCTCCAGACAGCAAATACCAGATTTGTGCACCATCATTCCTAGAACCCATCCCATAGTAGGCACTGCTAAACAAACGTCCCCAGTGAACTTGGACATGGCTTCAGAAGCTTTTGCAAGATAGGATTTAAGCCTATTGGTTGAGGCTGGCACGTATTCCCAAGTCTTAGACTAAAACTCCTATTTTTTAGAAGAGGAACTTGCCCCAGAGGAGGGAGTGACTTCTTTATATCACTATGTAACAAAGCACCTTAAATTCCACCAGGATCTACTTCTCTGAGTTATTTTCTTATCTTTTCTGCATTAAGGAACTGACATTTATGGACTTCTTGCTGTGAGGCAGGTCTGTAATACGAACAGGGAATATTACCTATGGTGCCTCTCATTCTCATGCCTACCTAGAGGTAATCATGAGTGTTGCCATTTAACAGAAGACAAAACTGAGGCTAAGAAATATAAATAACTTGCTCGATATAACACAGCCAGGAGGCAGTGCAAACAACACTTGTGTTCAAGTCGCTCTTACTCCAAAGCCTATTTGTGTTTTTCTTCCTCTAAATTGATGACAAAGTGTTGAAAATTTTAAAAAGGTTTAAGATGAATACCAACCATGCATCCCCCTGTCCCTATTCCCCAGTTAAGACACGAAACAAAGTCTGTTTTATTTTTGCGGAATGTCATATTGCCCTTTATAACACATTTAAAAGGGGGGATTTAATAAAGTAATTGAGCAATGTGGAATATTTCTCAATGAAGGCTGCCTTTAGTGGAGTTTTAAAATGAATTTTTTTTATAAATTGAAATCATGTCTTTGGATATTTCAGTGATTGTAGCAAGGGAAGCCTGCAATTCGCAGACCCACTCATCCGAGGAGTAATTTAATGCCACAGACATAGATCTCTATTTCTCTTTTTACCTTTAATCAATTTTAACAAGCCAGATGGTCATTGCAAATGGTTCCTCTAGCATCTCCCTTTTCTGCCTCTGCTGTTCTCGGGGATTTATTTAAATTTGGCAACAATTTTATACTTTCCTATTTTCTGCCATTCCCTGCCACCATTAGGGTCACCCCATAATACTCATAACTATATCTTCTCTAGCTCCCCAATTGGAATTAACTTTTCTTTTATACGCCACGATCTCCCTCAGCACACAGTAACCCTAGTAACGCATACATATGCCTTGTGTTAGTTATTTATGTATGTAATTTCCCCATTAGACCCAGTCTTGCTCATCTATAATCTATGTAACAGTAATTATCATAGCTGCTAATGCTTTACAGTTTCTAAGTACTTTTCCTAGTCATAATATTATTTAATACCTGCAATATCTCGAGGTAAGTATTTGTTTTTGTATTCAGTTTTACGGATGTGGCCATGGAGCCTCAGAGAGGTAATGCAACTTGCCCAAAGTCACACAGCTAGCTAGTTGCAAGGTTTGGAGCAAATTTAGAACTCTTACCCTATAATTAGACTACAGAGTCTTCCATAAATAATTTTTAAAAACTGAGTTTTATTCAAATTCCCACCCATCAATTTCTTTATTCTAGAAATATTTATTGATCACTTATGATGTGCCAGGAATTAGGCTGGGTTCTTGGAAAACAGTAGTAGAGCAGGCAAAGAAGGCCCCTTTTTCATGGGATTTAGAGCTAAGTGGGGAGACAGTAGACAAATAATCAAATAAATAAACAGAAGATGGTAGGTTGAATAAAGATGTTACCCTCCCCCCCAAGATGTCTACATCCTATTCCCCAAAACTCGTGAAGGTTTGTCACTTACATGGTGAAAGGGAGTTTGCAGAGGTGATGAGGTTAAGGATTTTGAGATGGAGAGTTGAACCTAGGTTATCTGGGCAGGCCCAATGTGATAATAAGTGCTCATGGAGAAAGGAGGCTGTAGGCCCAGAATCGGAGAGGAGGTGACAAGGCAAGAGGAGGTGAGGTTGGTATGATTGAAGATGGAAGGGACCATGAGCCGGGACCTGGAAGACAGCTCTAGAAGCTGGAAGAGACACAGAAAGGGATTCTCCCTCAGAACCTCAGAAGGAACACCGTCCTGCTGACCCATTTTAGGCTCCTAACTTCCAGAACTGTGAAAGAATAAATGCGTGCTGCTTTAAGCCACTATAATCGTGGTGATGTTTTACAACAGCAATAGGAAGCTTATATATGAGGTGATATGCAATTATGATCAAAAGTGTGAATAAAAGAAACATTCTGATGACACAAATACTAGGGAAGGACTCTGAGCAGAGGATGAGAGTGAACCGTCCCAAGGAAGAGCATTCCAGGCAGAGGGTAGAGTAGATGGAAAGGCCCAGAGGAGGCAATGTGCTAAGAAATGAAGACAGGGCCAAGTGTGGCTAGACTCCAGTGAAATGAGGTAGGAGAGTTGGGCCAGAGTCAGAACATGGCCTTTTAGATCATGGCAAGGTGTTTGGATTTTTAACCAAAATAAATGGGAAGGTCTTGAAGAATTTTAAGCAAGGGACTTGTCAATTGCCATTGCATTATCTAAAATTCCCAGCAGGATGAAGACCCTTCCTCAGAGCATGGGGAAAACCTTACAGCCAATCAAGACCAACCCACCCTCCAAAGTAGCCCTCTTTTGCTCTACCAGGTTCTTCGAACATGTCCAGTTTTCATTAGGAACCATAGGGTTTTCTTTCATTAAGAAGAACTGGCACTCCAGTTCTGTAGGGGGCAGGTGCCCCCAATGTGAACCAGGGGCAGCAGATGTCACTAGAACCTTGAGTGTGAGTTACTGCAGTGAGGGCTGATGTCCGACGTGGACAAGAACTCAGTGTTGCTGAGCTTAGAAATGCCCCTGCCAGGGCGCCTGGGGGGCTCAGTCAGGCGTCTGACTTTAGCTCAGGTCACGATCTCATGGTTCGTGGGTTCGAGCCCAGCATCAGGCTCTGTGCTGACCGCTTGGAGCCTGGAGCCTGCTTCTGATTCTGTATCTCCCCCTCTCTCCGCCCCACCCCTGCTTGCTCTCTGTCTCTCAAAACTGAATAAACATTAAAAAAAATAAAAAAAGGAAAAAGAAAGAAAAAAATAAGAAATGCCCCTGCCAAGGGGCAGAACTTATCATTTGAAATACTGTATAAATATTTTGCTTATTCTTTGCTTCTGTCTTCAGAATGTAAACCCAGTAAACTCAGGGACTATTGGTACTTTTATCCCTATGTTTCAAGTGCTTGCACACAGTAGGTACTCAATAGGCGCTTGTTGAAAGCATGGACGATTGGAGGGAAGGGGCCCCAATCATTTAGCTCACTTTTGGTAGGAAGCAGAAACATGAAGAGGACTAACACGCAGTAAAATACAAGCATCAAACAACCTCCAGTCAGTTCAGCTAACATGCTTGTTTTGAAAATAGGAATTTGTTCTAATGCAATTTATAGTAGGGAACGGTGTGAGCATAATGCAACTCTCCCCAGTGAAAAACACTAAGTGAATGCCAAAAACCCAGCTGGACAAAGCCACATAGGAATATGCCAAATGCACACACATGCATACATATCAAACGCCCACCAGCGCTCTTAGTTCACTGCCTGTGGTATGAGCCACACCCATCCACATCTGGGGCCAGACTTCGTCCAATGTCACATCATCCTCCTTCACAACAACTCATGCTTCTGATGTCCACTTCCACAAGCAAACACCAGGTCTTTTTTAAGATAAAGTGCCATTTTTACTGTAGGATTTATGCATTTAGCCACTGACTATATTTAAAACTGTACTACTATTTTTATTAGGTTCCCATCTTAAAACAAAACAAAAAACTGTGCTATTTATTTGTGACATTTGGGAATGTTGTGCCCTTAACTCCATTTCCCTTGTAAGTCCATGGTTTTTTGTGCACAGTTATGCACAGCACAGTGATTTCTGGAACACATATGGGGCATTATAGCAGAACTGACTGTACTTTCTCCTGTCGGTAACACCAGGCAAATAGGAAAACACACAGTGAATAGCAAGAAATTGAAATCAAACCATTGAGCACTAAGAATGACTCATGACGTCCTTCTGGTGTGTAGGACAATCCTCTTAGTATTTACTTATCTTTTGCCCATCCTTCAATTCATGTATTTATTCTAAAAATATTTATCAAATGCCTACTATGTGTCAAGTCTTGAGGTAGACCCTGGTGACATAGCAGAGGACAAAAGTAGTCTCAGAAAAGCTTAGGGTTGGAAGAAAATAATAATACAGAAACAAAAAGCAATGATAGTTGCAATGTACTGAGTGTTTATGTTCTACCTCCCAAGTTCTTATCTTGAAACCCTTGCCCCCAGTCTGATGGTATTTGGAGGTAGGGTCTTTGTAAGCTGATTGGGTCATGAGATAAGCACTCATGAATGGGATTCGTGTCCTTATAAAAACCACTCCAGGGGTTGATGGATCCAGGGAAGATGGGTATCTATAAACTGGGAGGTGGGCTTTTGGCAGAAATGGAACCTATCTGCACCTTACTCTTGGACTTCCTAGCCTCCAGAACTGTGAGAAATCAGCTTCTGTTGTTTATAAGCCACCAGGTGCATGGTACTTTGATGCAGCAGCCTGAGCTAAGGCAATAGTTCATCTTTATTGTAGCCGTACTACATTGCAGGCACAATAATTAGCATTTTATATACATCATTTTATTTAATACTTTCAGCATGTGGTGGTTATTGGTAGGTATTACCAACAAGTGAGGTAGGCATTAGTATTCTTCCCACTTTCCCGATGAGGCTACCAAGGCTTAGCAAGAAGTGATGGGACCAGCATTTGTCCCCAGGCAGTCTGACTTCAGAGCCCATGCCCTTGAATGATATTGTTGACATCTGTCTCTTCTGCCTTTGCCTGACTATTTCCAGTGGTAGGGAACACAGTGCTTCTCACAGCAGCCTGTTCCATCTGTGGCACTATATCAAAAGGGGTGAAGTGGGATGAAAAAACGTATTTTAACAGCTGGCACCAGAGTTCATTGTAGGGGGAGAATTGAATTTAAGAAAATATATTGGGAGGTCACTCCCTTTGGGGTAAAGAGTAAGTTGAGGGGCAGTTTGAAAGGACATCAAGTTATACTGTTTTGCATAAATAAGGTTTTAAGGGGTGCTTGGGTGGCTCGGTCGGTTGGGCGTCTGACTTCGGCTCAGGTCATGATCTTGCAGTTCATGAGTTTGAGCTCCGCGTTGGACTCTGTGCTGACAGCTCAGAGCCTGGAGCCTCTTTGGATTCTGTGTCTCCCTCTCTCTCTGCCCCTCCCCTGCTCACACTCTGTCCCTATCTCTCTCTCTCTCTCTCTCAGAAATAAACAAACATTAAAAGAAAAAGCTTTTAGTAGAAAATTGTGGCTTGAGGCAGAGGAGAGGAGTGTGAAGAAGACAGAAGGGTCTGTGCAACCTGGCAGAGCCCTATTGCCCATGGGGAGCAGTGGCCAGTAGGGAGGTCCTGTAGGTGGGGTGGCTACAGGGTTTCAAGGGCAGGGGAGGCAAATGTTCCTATTTACATCATTTGCCTTGCTGTGATGTAAGCTTTTCCCATCTCCTAGACCTCCATACCATCAGTGGAATACCTGGGAAGATCAAAGCTGAAGGGTCGTGCCCCCGACTGGGCTGGAATGGACCATGAGTGGGTAGGAAGCCCCCCACTCCCCCTACATGCCCACTAAGCTATGGCCAATCACTCCTGCTCTTCCTTTGTCAGCTGAGGGATGGGGAGCCATTTTGGAAATGGGGAAATCAGACCTGGCTGTGCAGTGAAAACCCAAGCTCTAGGGAATTTGCAGATGTCTGGAGAGCGCTCAGGTATAGATCAGGGGCTAATAGGTCCCTTTTTAGGCATATTTCAAAGGACTGGGGAGCCTCAGATGGCTTTGGTTCATATTTGTTACGAGCAAGGGCTCTCAAGGAAGGAAACTCTGGTTTGAATCCCAGTTTGGCCATTTACTTAACATGCTTGGGCAATTTACTTAACATGCTTGCCCCTCAGCTTTCTTCATCCACACCTTGAAGATGACCTTTCCCACTTGCGGGGTTATTTTTGAGGATCGGACGTATGCAAAATGTCTAGCACGATGCCTGTCATAACCATCAGTCTATCCACAGTTGCTGTTATAATGAACTCCCGTAGCACAGTATAAACAGCATACACTTTCTGCTTGGGGGAGCATCAGGGATCAAGATTTGTTTCTGTTGCTTTCTAGCTCTGTGTGCCTGGGCATGTGACCGAACTTCTCGGGGTCTCAGTAAGATGGGGAAAGAAAAGGGGCGTCTGGGTGGCTCTGTCGGTTGAGCGTCTGACTTTGGCTCACGTCATGATCTCATGGTTCGTGAGTTCAGGCCCCGTGTCAGGTTCTGTGCTGACAGTTCAGAGCCTGGAGCCTGCTTCGGATTCTGGGTCTTCCTCTCTCTCTGCCCCTCCCCTGCTTGTGCTCTCTCTCTTTCTGTCTCAAAAACAAATAAATAAGCTGAAAAAAAAAAGATTTAAAAAAGATGGGGAAAGAAAAACAGCCTGCAGGGCTTTGAGGATGAAATGAGAGAGCAGAACATGCTTGCAACTCCGCTGGGTCTACATGGGTGCCCAATGATCGGGGCCAAGGCTAATCCATATAGTGCCTTCGGTGAATTTGGTTTTAAAAAGGGGATGCCCCTTTGTTTGGGCAACACAGCCCATACCGGTTTCAGCCTCACTCACCATCCTAGCCTGGGGGCTTTTGTGCGGCGTGCAAATGGCCCACGTGCAGCACACGACCTGCCAGTGACCGGCGGCTGTTATGAACCAGCTAATTCACATCTTCTGCCCTGACTTGCCTCCTTTGTTCTGGCTCAAGACTATTTCAGTTAGGAAGAAAGCAACCAGGCCCCTTCTTAATTTTCTCTCTCGGCTGCAGCAGCCCTCCTCTTGTGCCCTGGTTTCTCCACTCTACTCCCTCACTTCCTCCTCTGCTAGGGTCCCCTTCCCCCAGCCCAGGACCCTGGCCACCCCTGCCCGTGCAGCTGGCTTGGAGACCACTCAGCTGGGCAGCTGGATCCAGGGCCCCCTCCGGCCTCGAGGGGCCCAGCCTGGGTTCTGGGGCAGCCTCTGCCGAGATAATCTAGTGCTTTCATTGCCAACAGCAGTCAGAAGGCAGCGGACAATCACTGCCCACAAAGGGCGAGAATCCTCAGTGGGGAGCTGGGCAGGCTGCGGAGCCATCACAGGCTATTTTTAGTGCCCGGCCACAGAGGTGCCAGGAGAAAATGCCAAGCCGGAAGGCAGCCTGCCGGAGGGCTGGGCTATGAGGGGCCTGCCTGGAACTTCCAACCCCAGCCCTCAGGGCTTCTTCCTTCTTCCTTCGGGGTGAGGGAACCATGAGTTGCTGGTGGTGGCAGCTGTCCCTCTGCTGGAAGTCAGGGCACTGGGAGGGACCACAGTCCACTGGAGCCTGGGCAAGGGGTTTAAGCTGGGGGTTTAACTCCCTGGCATTACTTAGCACTGGGGACTCAGCTCCCATGAGTTCCCATTTTTCACGGGAGGAACCCGGGCCTCCTGATTATGAAGTGACTTCCTTGAGGCCATTCTGCAGCGAATCCCCACTGCAGCTGTCTCTGCGTGTGCTTCCTTAGAGCATTTATTTGGCAGAGTGGTGAAGGGGTGCGGCCAGACTCCCTGGGTTCGCTTCCCAGCTGTTCCCTGTGGTGTCATCTTGGCCGAGCTACCTGCCCTCTTGAGTTCCAGTTTCTCTCTGTGACAAAGGGGTCAGAAGAGTGCCAGCACCCAGCGAGAAGGAGGAGAGAGGAAGCCTGGAAGGGCCTGTCGTGCCTGCACTTAGGAGGTACTCAGTAAATGTTAGCTGTCAGCAGCAACTTCCACGGCCACGCCCTTTACTGGCCCCTGACATGTGTCTTAGCTAATCCTCACAACTCAGCAAGGCATCAGCAGCCCCATTTTTCAGATGAGGGGACTGATCTCAGAGGGATGAATTCAATTCCTAAGGGCATCCAGTTGGGAGGGTGGGAGATGGGCGTTGAGCCCAAGACTTTGCCCTCCCGGGTCTAAGATTTTTCTTCCCTGGGGGCTGAAGCTTCCTGGGTGCTAGGTCCCTTGGGAATTTGACCAGAAGGGAAGATGATGATGCGTGTGTGTGCGTGCGTTTGTAAGGGGTTAGACAGGGTGATGGGAGGAAGAGGAAAAGTGCTGTAGCCCAGGGCTCAGGTTAGCAAGGATTTAGCTCCTTTTTGTTCCCTCATGGCTTCCAGGGTGTTCCCGAGACACATTTTGAGAGAAGGAGCCCCACAGTTGTCCTGAGTGACCTTTCCGAGCCCTTACATGGGACGACCCTCATCCTTCCGGTGTTCATTGTGTGCTAGGGGTAAGCTGTGAAGCCCACAGCTTTCCTTTCATTACTAAGTCTACCAGAGTCAGGTGGTGCCCCTACAGCCTGGGGTTGGGGTTTGCCTCCGTGTGCCCCACCTGCTTTGCTCTGTCCTTGACATTCCTGTCTCCAAATATCTCCTACAAGTACCAGTTCTCTCCAGTCCACTGCCACCACCTGCAACTTAAAGCTGTTTCTTTCAGCTGGGCCATTGCCACAGCCATCTAACTGGCTTCCCTGACACGGGTCTAGGCCACCCCAATCCACAGGGCCTGCCTGAGAGGGGGGCTCCTCTTATGTGACTGCCCCTGGGTCACATCCCTCCTTCTATCCCCTCTGGAGCCTTCCAGGGCCAGAAAGATGCACAGCTGGAAGTCCTAGCTCTCACCTCCGCCCCATCTGCAGTCTCTCTCCAGCTCCCCAATATGCAGCCCTTTCCCAAAGGTGTGACCCCAGAAAACAGGCATTTGGATTGTTAATAGGCTAGCTGGGGGGCGGCGGGGAGGGCGGTCTAAGGGAGCATGGTGGGGGGAATTAGTATGGGAAAAATACTGATTGAGGCTCTGCAAGTTTATTTGTTGTGGGACAAGTCAGAGCCTCTGTTATGCTAATTTATGACACAAAAGCCCTACAGTGGGTCACCAGCCAGTTCTTACTGAAAACAGTTGGAATTGTTAGTTTTAACAATAGCTGACACTACGGGAGCACTTACTAGGTGTCAGGCTCCCATGCTGTAGTTTATTAACTTATTTCATTGTCACACCTCTGGGAGGCAGATGCTATCTCCATCTCCAAGTTATGGATGAGGAAAATGAGGCACAAACAAGTGACTTGCCTGTATCCATCCAGCTGGTCAGCAGGGGACTGAGCTTCCAGCCCAGACATCCTCTGAAATCAGCACTTGTAGCCACTGTACTAGACCCATACTTTGAGGACAAAAGTACTTGGCGTTGTGATCAGTGCATTATTTCATTTAATCCTCACATTAACCCTGCAATTATTATGCTCATCTTTACTGTTAAGGAACCCTAAATGGAGAGAGCGTGCCTTGAGCCAAGAGATGCCTGAGGAATTTCCATGGATTCTGAATCTCTAGCCGTCTTGCTCTGCAGGGAACAAGAAATCCTTTTATCAAGGGGCATCTTGCAGGGCTGGTGCTCTGTAAATTACACACTATGAAATGCTTCTCTGGCTACCTGGAAATATTCACTGCCACCAGATCATATCATCTGGTTTCTTGACACTAAGACTTTGTGCTGTTCCCTCTGCTTGGAGTGCTAGCTCTGTACTCTGCCCTCCTGGCACTAAGAGCTAAAATAACGTCCTATCTCTGGTTTTTCCAGACTTTTCCTTTCTAACTATGTGTGCTTCCATTGCATGCTATAAAAAAATTGTGCCATGACGGTCTTACAGGATAGATTCTTTCATTCATTCACTGTCTCCCTCATTCATTCATTCTTTTATCCAGTCCCTCAGGAAGTATTTTTTGAGCAACTAAAGTGCAGGGCATTGTTTTGCGCCCTAGGGATACAGCAGTGAAGAAAACAGAAACAAGTTTTGGCCCTGAGGAAACTTACGTTGTAGTGGGAGAAAAGAGATAACACACAAACTTCTAGCATTTTTGAAGGTGTACAGGAACAGGATAGAGTGTTGGGGAGGGGGAAGGGTTGGCAATTTCAAATAGGGTGCTGGAGAAAGCCAACCTGAGGCTGTGACCTTTGAACAAGGACCTGAGGAAGTGTGGTGATAAGTATGTAGGGCAGAGGGGACAAGGGGATGCCAAGGCCTGTGCTGCAGGCATGTCCCCACACAGGGGTGGAGGCCCTTGTGGCTGCTGAGGGTGAGTGAGAGCAGAGATGCTTGGGAAATGTTTGTTAATCTGCATTGCTTAAGGAGAGCTTTAGGCCTCCCCAACAGGTTTACCTCCAAACCTGTCCTTACGTTTTCAGAAGAAAATATTTTATTTTGTATTTAAAATATGTGTAATTGCCAAGTGAAAATTCATGCTGTTTCAGAAGCCCCAGTCTCCTTTTTTGTGAAATGGGGGTCATGACACATGCCCCCATCCTTCTTTCGGTTATTGTGTCAAATCCGGTAAGACTATTCTTCCTTTTTTTTTTTCTTTCTTTCTTTTTTTTTTTTTTTAAGACAGTGAGTGGGAGCAGGGGAGAGGGGCAGAGGGAAAGAGGGAAACAATCCCAGGCGTACTCCATGCTCAGGGTGGAGCCCAGTGTAGGGACTGGGGGAGGGCTCCATCCCATGACCCTGGGATCATGACCTGAGCTGAAACCAAGAGTTGGATACTCAACTGACTGGGCCACTCAGGCACCCCAAGAGTGTGACTTTTTTTTTTTTTTTTTTTTTTTAGTGAAGTCCAAACTAGATAAAGTCTGGTTTTAATAGAAACTCCATCATCACGTTGCAGTAAGCAAATCTCCCATTTCTGAACTTTAGATAATATACTCCCATTAACTACCAGTGATGCCGTGTTGGGTGCAGCAAGTTCTCGTTCTGTGGTTAAGGAACCTGTGCCTTGAATGGCGATTCAAGTTTTAGAATGTGTCAAAGCCTGTGCTAATTTCTTTTTTTTTAAATACTTTTTGTTAAGTTTATTTATTTTGAGAGAGAGAGAGAGAGAGAGAGAGAGAG
This sequence comes from Prionailurus bengalensis, assembly GCF_016509475.1. Classification (NCBI taxonomy): domain Eukaryota; kingdom Metazoa; phylum Chordata; class Mammalia; order Carnivora; family Felidae; genus Prionailurus; species Prionailurus bengalensis. Next base: position 52,977,015 of record NC_057346.1, on the reverse strand, counting down.
AGAGAGAGAGACAAATGGGGTAGGGGCAGAGAGAGAGAGGGAGAGAGAGAATTCCAAACAGGATCTGCACTGTCAGTGCAGAGCCAGACATGGAGCTTGAACTCATGAACCATGAAATCATGCCCTGAGCCAAAATCAAGAGTCCAACGCTTATCTGACTGAGCCCCGAGGGCACCCCATAAAGGCTGTGCTAATTTCTTAGCCTCACTTCCAGATAGTGACAAAACAGAGCCAAAGGCTCCCTGAAACCAAATGAAGATTCCATTCCCAGCCCTTACAGTAGATGCTAGCGAGGAACAAGTGCAGTCAAAATGCAGAAAACAGATGGAAGGGGAAAATAAACTGTAGGCTGCTTGTGGGGAACCAGAGCTGTGGACTGAGGCTTTGGGCCACCTTGGAACGAGGTATGACATGGAGAAGCTACTAGCCAGCTCTGACTGTGGCCATAAGTCTTGGTGGGCAGAGAGGGACATGTCCAGCCCCTGCCAGGGCATCTATGAATGGCAAAGGGCCAAGGGTGTCAGCCTTACCTGATGAGACATCAACTCTATTAATATAAATATCAAGGACCCTACAAAACAAGAGAAAAGAATATAAAGGGGAAAAGGAGCAGAAAATCATTTTATATATATTATAATAAATAAAAGGCCTAAACAAAACCATCTTTATTAATATTTCCACACTAGTGATAAGACAGATGGATTGAAATTAGATGTGGAAAAATGTAATATTCTACAAAGGAAACTCTAGGGAGACCCAGGGAGTTATGAAGGTCATTTCTCATTAAGGGTGAACTTGTCTATTCTTTCCTCCTCTGCCTTTATTCTAACTAAGCCTCCACCACAGCCAACAATGCCCCCACTCCTTTTGTGTACTAGAGACAGGCTGTGGCACCAAACGCCCCCTCAACTAGTCACTGCAAGGCTATCTTTAGCTCTGCCAAACAACTAATGGGATAGGATTGTTGTCCATTCTTGGGCATTGTTTTTCGTTTTTTGTTTTTGTTTTTTTTTTGTCTTGTTTTTTAATTGTCTGTTCAGCTGCTCTGCAGTACAAGCAGCATATTCACTGCCTCTCTTGGACACCTAAGATGGGGAAAATGGGTTTTCCCTGGCTTGGGCTGCAGAAGAAGCAACGATTCCCGAGTTTTGGAGAGAGCAGTCACCTTGGGAGGACTGTGGGCCTTGAGGCCGACCTGAAGTTCCAAGGCATGGTGCCTTGGCTGTAAAATGTGCAGCATAATAAGTAGGTTGTGTTGTCTGTGAAGTGCCTATAATGGAGGCTGGAACATTCAAGGAAGAAACATTTGCTCAAGGAGTGGATGGGTGAGATAGCATTGGCCTGGTTCCCACTAGAGCAAACGTTTGTTGCATGCGTGAGAGTGTGTGTTAAGTCTTAGAAGAGAAGAGTATCATTAGGCAGTGTTATGTGTGGAATTGTACCTCCTGAAAAAGAAATGCTGGAGTCCTAACCCGCGGTATCTCAGAATGTGACCTCATTTGGAGACAGGGTCTTTACAGAGGCAGTCATGGTAAAATGGGGTGGATGCTAATCTAACAAGACTGGCATCCTTATAAAAAGAGGCAATTTGGACACAGACACACAGGGAGAAGGCCACATGAACATGAAGGCAGAGATCAAGGTGATGCTTCTACAACCCATGGAATGCCAGTGATGACCAGCAAACCACCAGAAGCCAGGGGGAGAGGCATGGAGCAGATACTCCCTCATGGCTCTCAGAAGGACCCAACCCTGCAGACACCTTGGTTTTGGACTTTTAGCCTCCAGAACTGCGAGGCAATTCATTTCTATCGTGGAAGCCCCCTAGTCTGTGGTGTTTTCTAAGGGCCAACTTTGGAAACTAACACAGGGAGCATCAGGGACAGTCTGTACTGCCGAAATCCCTGGCTCTGGCCTCCCTTAGAGTAGAAACTCCAGACATACTTCTAAAATGAATCCATGATATAATGCAGAGGGATGAGCTCACATTGAATCCAGCAAGTAGTAGGCACTGATCAGTACTCATTAAATGAATGAATGAACGAGGTTATACATGAAGCATGTATTGCAGAGCTTGGCATATGGACAGATGTTCAGCGAGTATGTGCTAGTTGGATGGTCAATGGAACTAACAGTTATATACCATTTACTGTGAGCCAGGCAGTGCTCAAGGTGATCGATGTGAATGTGATTTTCATGGAATCCTCACAGGACTCCTAAGATTTATCCCATTTTAAAAGTGAGAAAATGAAGGCACAGGGAGACCAAATGACTTTCCTGAATCCATCCAGCTGAGTGGGAGACTTAGCTTTTGGATCTGGCTTGTCTAGATCCAAGGGGGTCTCTACTCTTTTTTTTTATTATTATTTTTAATGTTTCTTTATTTTTGAGAGAAAGAGCGCAAGCGGGGAAGGGGCAGAGAGAGAGGGAGACACAGAATATGAGCAGGTTCCAGGCTCTGAACTGTCAGCACAGAGCCCAATGCAGGGCTTGAACTCATGAACTGTGAGATTATGACCTGAGCCAAAGTCGGAAGCTTAACTGACTCAGCCACCCACACGCCCCATCTACTCTTAATCACTGTTTGTGATAACATATGTGAAGAGCCTGGCACATAGTAGGTGCTCAATTCCAAACCAGTAAGTGGATGAACATAGCTGGGCCGACCAAGGAGGCAGGGTCCCTCCCCTGGTGGCCTTACGGTGGAGGCGGCCCTACCATTCCCTCCTCTTGTAAGTTCTCCCTGACTCCAGCTGAGTCTTCACAGACCTTCGGGGCCTCACACTCTTTAAAGCCCAGCCAGAATGGGAGGGTCTTTCATTGAAAGGGGCCCCTACTATGTCTGTCCCCACTCCCACTCCCATCCTCTTGCCAGAGGAGTGGTGTGGATACTAAAGAGGGGAGAGAGGCAGAGTGGGGGCGTTGAAGCCTTCCTCTGTCTGTCAGCAAGGTGATGGGCTGGTGGCATGACTGTCCCGCCTCTTCTCCATTATTCATCCCAAACCAGGTCCTGAATGCTGACTCGGCGCTTCCCAGCTGCCCCAGGGCCACACCGTCTGTTCACCCACTTTCCCAGAGCTCCTGGGCTGAGCCAAGTACCAGGAATGGCAGTGATTTACGATGTCACAGGCCAGCGTCCTCTACCCTGACCACTGCTCTTGGCCACAGATTTAATTATTTAAACAGATTTTACATTTTATGAGCATGCCCTCAGGCCTGGCAGAGGAAAGCCTGGGAGAAAAAAATTTGCTCGAAAGATTAAATTGAAATATTCAAGGACACAGTTCAGGAAACATTCCAGATTCCTGAGTATGAACATAGTGTTCAAGGCCCTTCCAAATTTGACTTATTTTACCAGCCCCATCTCTTGTTACTACTTTTCCCCTCCTCAGCAAATAACATATTCCTGCCTCACTATAGAACAAAGTAATTCTTTATCATCCTTGCAAGTTCATAATTTTGCTTCTTCTGGCCAGCTTACTTGTAATACATGTGCACTGAACACATACATACATATGCACTCATAGGGTCTTGCCCTGCACCTGCTACTAAGTAGGGCTGAGGATGCAGGGATGCATTAATGAACAACACACACAAATCCCTGCCCTCATGGAGCTTCCATTCTAGAGCAGGAGCCTTCCTTACCTTATCCCTGGGAGACCCTGTTCTTCCATGAAGGTCCAGCATAAATGCCATGCCCTCTGTCTTCCCTGACCTTTCAGGTGAAATTAATGCCTCATGTGATACTCTAGTTGTCTATCAGAGCCCATACTCACTGTACGATAACCATCAATGAACCTGATTCTCTCTTAGACTGTGAACTCCTTGAGGGTAGGGACCATCGAATTTTGTTTCTATCCCAGCATCTGGCACAATGCCCGGCACATAGTAGGTTCTCATAGTATGGATGGCCATTGGAAGACTCCTCTGCTTCTCCTTTCAGACCAAGAGAATCTCCTGTATGTTTTCCTATTCTCTGACATTTCTTGGTTTATTTTACTACTCATTCATTCACTTACTCCCTCCCTCCCTCCCTCCCTCCAGTCATTTATTCATTCAACATATATTTCTTAAGGACCACTGTGTATGAGACCCTATTCTAGATAATGAAGATATGCCAAAAAAGACAGGAAATGTCCCTGCCCTTGGTGGTGGGGGAGAGTGGTGGCAGACTGTTGTTTTATGGTTCTCTGGATGTTAGCTTCTCAGATGACTGTGGGTGGCCATTAGCCCTTGGGACCACAGCACAACCAGGCTGGGTATGGGGTGATCCACCCTAAACTTCAGGGCGAGAGGTGTCTGTGTTTCCCTGGTTAGCTCAGAGGACAAGGCTGGAGAAAATGAATCTCACCAACCTCCCTCTTCCAAGCTCTCCACCTCCGGGTAAACTGGGGATACCTAAGTCCAAAGCTATTAAAATAATAATGAAAATGATCCATATTTTTCCTCTTAAAAGCACTTCTGGAGCATCCGATTAATCTTCCTAGTCCCATTGTGTGTAGGTAGGTATAAATTTTTGCTTAGAGATGAAGAGACTGAAACACAAGGTGATTAAACTATTGGCCTGAGGCTGTAGAGAAAGCAAGGTTCTGAGTAGGGTTTCCATTCATCAGCCCCTGGTTAATTTTGAACAATCACAGACTCAAAGGCCTGAGTCCCTAGGACAGCTGCTAGGGACTGAAGCTAGTGTGCCTCGGTGGGGCAGTGCAGCTCGGTGGTGAAGAGGCTGAGCCCTGTACACAAACAGACTGGGTTTGGTTCCTGGCCCTACCACTTAGTTGGGTGACCTTTGGCAAGTGGTTCAAACCCCCTACATCCCAGTTTCCTTATCTATAAAGTGGAGATAAAACCTTCATTCCAGGGTTAGAAGGGTGAAAATAAATGACATTATGTTCGTAGATGCTCAGCATGGTGTAGGATATCTTTTTCTTAAACATATTGCAACAGAAGCATTTGAGATGGGCAAGGTGTTTAGAGCTACTAAAAATCATTACCACCACCATCATCATTTTCATACAATATCTTTTAGGCACTTGGTATATTCCAGACACAAAGGTGTGTCTTCTTATTAATATCAGTTGGTCACCACACTTGGGTCACGTCATCCATCTGATTTCTTTCTCCATGAATAAACGCCAAGCCCTTTTGTTGCAAGATGTAGGGGATACAGGGTTGCCCTGAGTGGGACTCTGTCCCTTGCCATTAGTCCCCACCTTTCCAATACAGTTACAGTTGTGAATGCCCTGAGTCCACATTGTCAGTATCACCCAGGTGCTGGTTATTCAGAAGCGTTAGCATCATTAGCAGGAGAGTCACCATCAGTCTTGCTAAAATTAGCTAACATTCTAGATGTGCCTGGACAGCGACAGAAAAGTAACATGCATTCTTCGGTTTAATCCCCATAACAATCCAATAAGGCAAGAGCAATTCTCCCTCCACTTTTGTAGATGAGGAAACTGAGGTACAGAGAGGAAAGTGACTTGTGCAAGGTCTCAACACCATGTATCTTTTGGCCAATCCAGAATTTGGTATGGCTGAGAGGAGATTTGTGTCTGAAGAGAGAGAAGAGAGGAATAAATTACAGCCAGATCCACAGCCCAGTTGGTCATGATTTGCTGTGTGGATTTCAGGCTATTGCCGAGTTTTCTGTGCGACTTTACTAGGTCACCAAGTATTTGTACAATCTCTGTTAGTGGCCCAGACTGGATTAGGTGCTATGGATGTTATAAGAGCACAAGAAGACTCTTTTTTTTTTTTTTTTTTTGAGACAGAAGCATTGGAATTGGATATGGCACTTGGAGGTGCTAATAATCATATCACCATTGCCATCCAGCACCTTTGGGGCACTTGATAGATTCTAGATATAAAGATGTTCGATACAGACTATCCCATGTAACCCTCACCAAATCTCTATGAAGTGGGTATCATTTTCCTCATGTTAGAGATGAGAAAACTGAGGCATGCTAGAAAGCTCACAGAGGTTAAGCAGCTTGCCTAAGGTCACGGATATGAGAGGTGAGTTTTAACTCATGCAAAGTTGTGTACATAGGAGGGATTGATTGCCATCACTCCTGTCAGCGTCCTGTCGGGGAAGTCGCCCGTCTTATTTCCTTCAGTACTCAAGTCAGCTTTCTCCTCCAGCAAGAATGCGAATTAATAGCTCTCAAGTTGGAAAAATCATTCCTTGGTTTACACGCTTTTACAGGGCTGCCTTGGGAGGACACTTAACCTCTGTCTGCACCTCCATTTCCTCATCGCTAACATGTGCCTCCTCCTGGGGGTGTGTCTGTATTATTAATGATGGAAGAGTGATCAGGCCACACTGCACTGAGATTCATGAGAAATATAAAGTGCCATTAATCTTGAGACCCATTTGACAGGGCCACATGGAGCTGAAGAACACAGAGACCCTCCATCGCGCAGGGAGCTGGCATAAAATGCTTTCACATCACCGTCATGTCTAATGCTCTCCCAACCTCTGTGCTGTAGGCTGCCTGGGAGATGGGTGAGAGCACATCAGGGCCACAGAGACCTATAGAACTGTGGGAGGGAAAAGAGAGAGTCGTGGCCAAGGAAAAACATGTGGCCTGAAGGTTGAGTGCTCACCAACATCACAGCTATACCGATTTCCTAGCCATCTTTGCAGTGAGGTGCGTTCATGTGACCCAATCCTGCCCGTGGAATGTGAGTAGGATGGGTGTGTGACACTACCAGCCTTGGCTCCGGGATGCCTCCCGCTTGTGACCTGGCTCCTTGCTACCACCAGACTTCAAGGAACATGGAGCCCCAGACCGAAGGAGCTTCAGTCCCTGAATGACTGGGTAATTCCCTCGCCAACTCAGAATGACCTGTGATGTGGAAAATAAACTCTTCCCATGTCAAGTCACTGAGATTCGGGGGGTTACCTGTTGCACTTACTAGCATTATTTGCCTAATGGCTAATGACATAGTGTGACTTTTATAGCATTTATAGTTTTCCAATCACTTTCATGAATGTTATACTTAGAGGATCCTTGGGACACCTTCGTGGTTTCAAGTATCACAAACGGTTGTGTGTTTCTGGAGAAAATTATTTGTCTTCAACTTTATGTGTATCTTGTGAATCGAACATCGTTTTCTCTGATACCCTGGCTGCTGAAAAGCTCACAGAAATTGTGGCCCCGGGATCAAAACTGCATGACTTTGCTGTTTGAATACCAGCCTCACTGCCAGCAGCATCCTGCTTCCTGAGTGACGAACTTTCTCCAAACCTCAGTTGTCCCATCTGTAAAATGGGGATAGTCAGGACGCCAACGTGGCTGGGTTGTGGTGAGGGTTCTATCTGACTGCGTGGCTCACACCCGACTCTACTCTACAGTCAGTTTCCAAAGCCTGAGTCCCAGAGGTGGGATGTGGGAGGAGGCTTTAAGGACGGCCACACAGAACTTCCATTCGGTGCTTTGCACACTGCTAGAGACTGTCAGTGCTGTGCCAGGTGGCGAACAAAGCCACAGAATAAATATGACACCATTTTGCGGTTAATGTACAGAAATAACACTTTGGATTTTGATGTGGCATATAGATAAGCCACCTCAGGGAATGTTTTCTTGCATGTTCCTAATCTCAAGGGCCTTCCCGCCCCCACAAAAACCTGAAAGTAGAACAATTTTTTATGTGCTAGTGAAACGTCTGACACTTGGATATGATCAAAGTGCCACCAGATGCACCCTTCTGCCCCGGCTGCCCGACATCCCAAACCGCCCCTGGGTTGCTCTGCAGGACTCAGGCTTTGCTTTTTAGCAAATTCCCTTCAGCAAACAGGGAGTAGCCTGTACATTAGCTTTTTGCACTTACACATTATTTCCCTATTTTAAGGAGTGTCCCACATCAGGAATTTCTCACTGACTTTTATATAGGAAAAGCATGTTGTATCCCAAGGAATGGTCATTTGCTCTTCTGCTGTGATAAGAAGCCCTGTGTAAACTATCAAATTACTCTCTTTGCCTTGACAGCCCAGAAGCGTTTTGCCCCCATTTGTTTTCTCCTGTTTCATTTAAACATGTTATTTTTTTAATCTCTTCCTCTGTCCTTTTTCTTTTTTTTTTACGTTTATTATTAATGCCCCTCTTTAGTAACTTTTCTCAGATCCTTTCTAGAGTGAGGCAGCATTTAAATCAATTCAAGAAATTACATAATGCCCACGAGGCCAGCCTTGTTAAAATTCTAAGTGGGCCAGATGTTGTTGTTTTCCTTTCGGCCACTCCCTCTCCCTCCCCCTACCCTGTGTTCTCCTCGGTGGGTCATCATGGGGTGCGGATGGGGGCCCCTTCCTCACCCAAATGCCCTTCTGCCACCCTCCCACCTTCTTCACTGCTTTCTCATCCCTTATTATCTTGACAAATAATCCTGGCAAAGCCACCAAGTAAAGAGAACTAGTAGCTTCAATAAAGCAAAAAGACATTTGAATCTCCACTTGAACATCAGCTTCAAACTTTTGAATACATCAGAGGGGGTCCCCAGCAATTAGGCTGAGGAACTGCAAACAGGACTCCCCAAGAGGGGATTTGCAGGGGAGGGGTTCTCTCAAAGAGAGGGCGGGGGAGGGCTGACCATGGAAACTGAAGGGTTAATGCAGGGAAGAGGGTGGTCAGGTGTGTTAGCTGTACTGCGGCTGGCTGAGGAGCTGGCGTTACTATTTTTAAGTGGGTTGAGAAAAACAGGGTTTTTTTTTTTTTCTGTGTGTTAGATTTTTTTTTTTTTAAATTGTAATATTAGAAATTCGTGCTTAAAACAAGGCCACTGGAAACCGAGCCTAGGGAATTAAGCCTCCACCATCAAACATTAAAAATCACTTTGGACTTAAAAAATCCATTTGCTCGCTGTAAATGCTTTTAATATATATGTTTAAAAGCTCTCACCCTCTTTTGCTTTCTATTTTTTGGTTGGAATGTCTCCTGCCTGCCTCCCAACTATGTCTCAAGTGCTGTTTTTTTCTTTCTTTCTTTTTTTTTTTTTTTTTTTTTTGGTAACTGAGTCATAATTCATTTCAACCAAGTTCACTGTCGGGTCACCCCTTCTTCAGTGGTTAGAGACCAGCGCGGGAAAATTAGGGGCCTGCCATAACCACTGGGGAGGGGGAGGTTCTGCCAAATCCTGTTGACCCCATCAGTTTGCAGGAAACCGTTCTTGCCTATTGGGTTCCAGAGACCACGAAATGGGACACAGGTCTCTCTCCATTCAGTGCGTGTGGACTGACACCCTACTGTGTCCTAAGGGGAGTTGCAGCAGCTTCCTTTTAGCTCACCTTCTTGAGAGAGGAGAAAGCCAGAGTTCAGAGAGGTAACGTGACTACCCTTAAGGTCACAGAGCCTGTAAGAGACACAGCTAACCCCAGAACCAAGGGCCCCAGATTCTTTGGTTGCAAGAAGCCTGGGGCGTTTGAGCCTAGGAGAAGGCACATGAAAAATAGTAATGGAGTAGTTTTCCTATGTGTCAGGCACTCTGTTAGATGTTTTACTACTCTGATGGCCGCTCCAGTGTCAGCTAACACTTTATGAATACCTGCTACTTGCTAGGCTCGATGCTAAGTACTCACACACATTTTCTATAATGCTCATGTAACCCATGAGGCAAGCATTAGTCCTGTTTTTCACAGATGGGCAGTCTGCCCAGAAGAGCTAAGTTACCCAAGGACACATAGCTAGGAAATGTGGGAACCGGGAGGGGAATGAACCCAGGGCTGTCTGACTCTAAACCCATGTTCTTTCCTGAAGCTCTGTCCTTTGATTCCAGTAAAAAGTTCTTACTCAAGTAGTCCAGGCTTTGCAAATCCCAGGGTCGGTGTTTGCGATCAGCGTGTGGGTAAAAGATGTTCCTTAATGAGAGGCTTTCTCTTCCTCTTCCCTCTGCTGTTTCCCACTTTTCTGGTCAAGTTGCACATACCTTGGGGGGATATAAATGGCAGAAAGGGAAGAGCGCATCCATGTGAGCTCAGTTCCTGCCACAATTTGACCCGCCATGATAGTGGGCGGTTTCCCTCATTTCTCTGAGCCTCATTTTCTTCATCTCTTAAAGTGAAAATAATCATGTCTGTGCTTGCAGGTCACGACTTTGTCTGAATCGTAAGTGCTCAGGAGGTAATAATTCTAAGCTACAGCATCCCTCACCGCTTCTGGATGGCCGTGCTCTTAGAGACCCTACTATGAGAGATCAAAGTCTCTAAAGGCCCTAGGAAACCTGAGCTCCTATTCCTTCCCCTCCTGTGTGTGACCTTGGAAATTTGGGGAAGTTCGGGGAAGGCAGGGCTGGGTGACCACTTATGTGAGACCACTGGGGCCATGAATCATCGCCAAGGGTGGGAAATGCTAGGTTCATCAGACTTATCACCCAGGACATGATTCCAAACCTCATTACAGGGTGATGACAAAGATTCTCACTTATTCTACATATGCTGTGGAGGAGGTAAAGAAGAATATCCCCAAATCATGGCTTGGGAGGAGGAGGAGTTCCCAGAGGTGGATGCCAACAGCTTCCTGCCAGAAAGTGAGTTAGGGCAATGTATACGAGCCATGTGGCTTGGTGATGGAAGCTTTTTACCGGGTGCATATATGAATGCACGTGTGCACATGCTTGCTTGATCTTTGTTTGAGCTATTCCATTTATGTGAAAGTTCTCCACGTCTCTGAGAAACTATAGGCTTGGTCTATTTTTTTTTTTTTTAATTTTTTTTTTTCAACATTTATTTTTTTGGGGACAGAGAGAGACAGAGCATGAACGGGGGAGGGGCAGAGAGAGAGGGAGACACAGAATCGGAAACAGGCTCCAGGCTCCGAGCCATCAGCCCAGAGCCTGACGCGGGGCTCGAACTCCCGGACCGCGAGATCGTGACCTGGCTGGACGCTTAATCGACTGCGCCACCCAGGCGCCCCAGGCTTGGTCTATTTTAACCTGCTCTGTGGGAGACACACACAGGCAAGGCTGCTCTACTTACTAGTAGGATCACTGAGGTCTAGTGTAGTGGTTCTCGAACCTGGCTGTCATCAGAATCTGGGAGCTAACAAAAATCCTCTAGAGAGCTTGATCAGAAGTCCCTGGGAACAAACTAATAGATTAAAAAAAAGATGAACTGGGGCGCCTGGGTGGCGCAGTCAGTTAAGCGTCCGACTTCAGCCAGGTCACGATCTCGCGGTCCGTGAGTTCGAGCCCCGCGTCGGGCTCTGAGCTGATGGCTCAGAGCCTGGAGCCTGTTTCCGATTCTGTGTCTCCCTCTCTCTCTGCCCCTACCCCATTCATGCTCTGTCTTTCTCTGTCCCAAAAATAAATAAACGTTGAAAAAAAAATTTAAATAAAAAAAAAAAAAGATGAACACAAAATCCAGACTTTTAAATGCAGAGAACAAACCTGTGGTTGCCAGAGGAGATGTGGGGGAGAGGTGAAATAAAGAATATTAAGAATATATTTATCTTGGTGAGCACTAAGAAATGTATAGAGTTGTTGAATCAGTATATTATACACTGTATGTTAATTACACTTAAATTAAAAAAAAAAAAGGCTCTGGGTAGGAACCAGGTAGCTTCCCCTGGATTCTGTCACTGCAAGGTTCTATTTGTATTTTTTTTTTTTTAGGTTTATTTATTCATTTTGCGAGAAAGAGAGTGGGGAGGAGCAGAGAGAGAGGAGAGAGAGAATCCCAAGCAGGCTCCACACTGCCAGTGTGGGGCTCGAACTCAAGAAACACGAGATCATGACCTGAGCCAAAACCAAGAGTCGGACACTTAACCTACTGAGCCACTCAGGCACCCCGTCTATTGGTATTTCCCTGTACGGCCACTGGGTGGCCAGACTGGGAGCCATTGGCACAGGTTAGGAGCCACTGGTATGGTGGACAGGTCACGGCGTAGGAACCAGACGTGGGTCTGACCTCCTTCTACCAAGGACTAATCAGAGACCAGAGGCTTTGACTACCTTTTCATTTGCTTCTTGGAGCCCCTCTCTGCAGCAGGTATCAGGATCCCTCTAATAGAGAAGGAAAAAGCCTTAGAGAGGTTGGTTGCCCAGCTAGGCAGGGTCACCCTGGATTTGTGCATTTTCCCATCACTGCCACATCTGTGGACTCATGGATGTAAGGTATCTTGGCACTGACTGTGGCAGAGCCAGGGTCAGACACACCCCTCTGGGCAACAATGGTCATTTACTTAAAAAAGTAAATTACAATTGGCACATTTTCAGTCTGCAACAATAAAGAATAATTTCTCTTCCTTGTGCACAAGAGCTCCAATTATGATTTAATTCAATTCTGATTAACTATGCTTTGATGGCATTTCCATTACATAAAAAATAAATGTATTAGCCAAGCATAATGTGTTTTGACTATAGTTCTGATGCTAATAAGGAGGCTGTTTGGCGGCTATGATCCCACACTTGTAAAGAACGAGAGAAAAAGAAAAGGATGAGGCAAGTAACTCTGAGAAATCCCACACAGAGGGGTGTCGTGATTAGGGGGTGGGGTGGGTGCTGTCAGCATATGCTTGGTATTCACAGGTTTGCTCTCACAGCCGTTGCTCGAGATGCTTCTAGATGTGTGGGCAGGTACTAAGGGCTACTGCGCCTCTCGGGGTAGACTTCAGGACAGGGGTGGGGAGAGGTGGGAGTTGGAGCTGACTGCATGTGGGAGTGGCAGGCCCGTCCCGTCCCCACCGTGTCAGTGACAATGCCTCTCCCGTCTCCAGGGCTCTTTCACAGTCTGAATAACCTGCGGTGTAGGTCTCAGCTCCTGGCCCCTGCTCACCTGGTCTCCAGCTGGACGATGCTACTGAGCTGACCAGTGGCCCTGCTACCAGTCCCTGACACATCCATGCAGTCACTAACACCCTCCTTGGGTCCTGTGGCACCTGGCATCCTTCCATCCCTGAAGAAGGGGACTGCCCTGGGTAAGCCTTGGTGCTTGTCCTCAGATTTGTCTCTTGAAACTTTGTCTCCTCTCTTCTATTTGGCAGAGGTGCTGACCCCAGCTGGCCAGCTTCCCCTGGGTGCTGCCGCTGGGAGGCACTGGCCGGGGGTGGGAGGGTGGGGGCTGTGTTACTAGGCAGCACTGTCTTTCACCGCACAGGCTGCCGCGGTTCGAGCGTCCACAGGGAGACCCAGGCCCTGGCCTGTGGAAACATCATGATTCCCTTTCACCTCGGGGGTGGGGTTTTCAGTTTCTTGCTGTAGGCTAAGTTGTGAGTTGCCTCATACTTCCCTGTTGGGCTTTTCAGCTCTCCATCTCCTGTGTATCCAATTCTTTACAATAAATCCCCTCTGTTTCAAATACTCGGAGCAGTTTCTGTTTCCCTGGATGTAACGGAAGCTGCTAGAAGTTAAGTAACCACCCAGAATAACAGCCTTCAACACTTCAGTGTATTTCCTTCCAGGCTCTAAAAATGCATATGCATATGCATATCTTCTCATTGGATTCTTTTTCTTTCTTTTCTCTCTCTTCTCTCTCTCCTTTCCTTCTTTCCTTCCTTTCTTCCTTCCCCCTCCCTCTCTTACTTCTCTCTAAACAACCAAAACATAAATGAATCATACTGTACATATGATTGGATCTAGGGTGTATGACACTGTGGAAATTTTATTTTCTCATCTAATAATTTCAAAAACATATTTAATGACTATTTACCATGCAGTTATAAGGATCACTTATTTATATAATCTTCTGTTATTGAGCACTTAGATTCTCTGTACCCTTTCACTCACATAAATAATTCCATGGAACTTCTATCTAAGGTGGCAAAATGAAGGCAGTTGAACAATTGCTCTCCCCTGTTGTTTTTTTTTAATGTTTATTCACTTTTGAGAGACACAGAGAGACAGAGCATGAGTGGGGAAGGGGCAGAGAGAGGGAGACACAGAATCCAAAGCAGGCTCCAGGCTCTGAGCTGTCAGCACAGAGCCCGACGTGGGGCTCCAACTCACGAACGGTGAGATCATGACCTGAGCCGAAGTTGGACGCTCAACTGACTGAGCCACCCGGGCGCCCCTACTCTCCCCTGGTTTTTGATTAAATAAAACATCTGCTCATTCACCCTCTCCCACCAAATCATCAAGAGCCCAAATAAGGAAAAAGTTCGAACCTCATGCCATAAACTTCCAGGGAAGCTTCTGGCCCTGGTGGTGTGGTTCCTAACCCACCCCCACCCCCAAGGCAGAAGCCAGACTGGGGCGAGAAGGTGGCTGAACAAAGTGCTGGCCTTCTCCCCAGTCACCCTGCATCTGGACAGAAGCAGAGAAGGGATGTGTCTGGAGACAAGCCTCATATCCTCCACTCACTATCACTGGGACCTTAGGATCAAAGCCAATGCATGCTATCTGTTCCACCCACCATTTTTCTAGGATATTATGTTCATGCTGTGAAATATGTTAGGAAGCACCACCGAGGACCACCAAAAAGTGCTTTTATGGCAATATAACAGCTATTACCACAGAGCCAGAGAAGGAAGAATAGCTCTCAGACATGATGGGACGTGAGTCTGGAAACACCTAACCACATTGCATAGAAATAGAAAGTCTAGTCAGAACTGCCTGGATTAAGCTGGTGAGAGGAGATGAAAAACCTTGTAGCAACTAAGCAAATATATAGTCCTCACCCCACCTGGAAAGAAGGAAAGACAAACAAATAAAATAAAGACTATTGCTTGCACAAGACAAATGAAAAGCCCCACCTGGGAGAAAACATAACCGGAGAAAAAAAAGAAAACTTCTAATGTGTATTTTGCACTACAGAGGAACTTAACCAGAATCTGAACCCAGGGAAACCAACCAGGACTCAACAATGAGAAATTTGATGGCAAGCCCAACACAATGAGATGAAAGGAGAGTTCACAACACTAAGGACATCCAGCACCGAAACTACAATGTTACAGAGATCATAAATGATTAAAACAAGAACTAAATCAGACAGCTGACCATTGTTATCTCTGACGTACAGGGAAGGGCTGCTGTAGTGAGGGCGAAGGCTGAGGAAAAGGACAGAGAGCCAGGTCGAAAGATGGTAATACCTGTGAAGGACAAAGCTGATTCAAAAACAAGGATAATTGGTGTCTCTGCAGAAGAGAACCCATGCACATGGCATCAAAAATACATTGCATTCTGTCATCTCCGGATTGAAAGGGTATACCATATTCCAGAAAAAAAAAAAAAAGAATCAGAGCAATAAACAAGGGACAGTATAATGTTACTGCCAAACTTGACTAATGAAGAAATAATTCTTCTGGCATCCGAACAGAAAAACAAGTCCCTTTCAAGAAGGGAATCAAGCTGACCTCAAAGGCTTCCACGAGGATGTTCAATGCCTAAAGAGTTCCAAGGGAATGACAAAGGGAGGAAACATGATCAAACTATTGTGGAAGTGTGAAGGTGAAAGGTAACTGTTCAACAATGAAATATAGGGACTCGGCACCTAGGAACCCTTCCAGACAAACTATTCAGTTGAAATCCAGCCATTGACAGCATGAATGGAGAAGACACGGCAGGAAAGCTGGTGCCTCACACAAAGGCAGAAAGTGACGGAGCAATGTCTGTAAGATCCACGGGGCGCGGGGGGAAAGTGTGACTCATGATTGTTATATTCAGCCAAACTGTCTGTTATACATAAGTGCAATAGAGAAGTACTTACTTTCTAACTTTTAGGAACTCAGAGATTATAAATAAGAGACCTCTGTTACAAAAAATGAATAAAGCTGGTTGATGGCATTTAGCTACCATACAACAAACTAATACACAGAGCTCTAGAATGGAGATGCTTTGCTAAAAGAACTATGTTAGCATTAAATCAATTTAAATAAAGCAAAAATAAAACAGAGAGTAAACAACTACAGGAATTATACTTACATAACAGAATTTAAATATTGTAAATGTCAAAAAAGCAAAATTACCGATAAACTGGGAAATAAGGCAGGGGAGGAGGAAATAATATAAAAGTGCAAATTTCCTCATCTTTCATAGTAAAGGGCCAGTTGGCACTGTCTAAAATTAGACCATGGAGTTCAAAAACAGATTAACTCAAACTTCTCATATTTTCAGAATATTTTTTCTTAAGGGAGATTTATCTAATTTATAAATTTGTTATGGGTTGAATTCTATCCCTCTCAAAAGACACATTGCAGTTCTAACCCCGATACCTCAGAACGTGACCTTATTTTAAGATCGGGTTTTTAACAGAGGTAATCAAGTTAAAATGAGGTCACTACGGTGGTCGCTAACCGAATATGCTTGGTGTCCTTATAGAAAGGGTAAAACGTGGACACAGGGACATGCGCACACAGAGAAGATGGCCGTCTGCCAGTCAAGGCATGCCTGTGGTTACCAGAAACTGGGAGAGAGCCTTCACTAGTGACTTCAGGGGGAACATGGCCCTACCAACGCTTTGACTTCAGACTACTGTCCTCCAGAATTGTGAGATAATAAATTCTTGTTGCACCACCTAGTTTGTGATCCATTATACCATCACTAGGAAGCTGATGCAGTATTTTTAAAGGCATTGTTTTATAAATGAACTCTCTTGTGGTAAAGAAATACTTGTCTCAAGTTTAATCATCCCCTAGTTTTACTTCACTTTCTTTTTTCTCCCCCTGTAAATTAAATGAGTAGAATGGTTTGTTTTCCTAATAGTAGTAATTTATGAGACTATTTTATGAAATTGTTTCCATCCAAACTCTTACCAGCCAACCTCAACTACCCATCTTTCTGTATAGAGCTTCACAAATATATCTGGAATGTATTTTCATGATGGTTATTATGAGGTGGTAACATCTGGTTGACTGTTCTGCTCTTTTTCATACTTATTATTGTTTGAACGAGCAGTGAATACTTCACTTAAAAATCCAGGGGCACCTGAGTGGCTCAGTCAGTTAAGCGTCTGACTTCGGTTCAGGTCATGATCTGGTGGTTCATGGGTTCAAGGCCAGCATCAGGCTCTGTGCTGACAGCTCAGAGCCTGGAGCCTGCTTCAGATTCTGTGTCTCCCTCTCCTGCTGCCCCTGCCCCCCCCCCAAAATAAGTAAATATTAAAACAAAAATTTTTAATCCTATTATTCTAATAAAAAATTGTTGTATTTCAGTTCATGCCTACATATCTCATTTTTAAAATGCTATGGAATCTTAGATGGAGTTTGAATATTTTTAAGGCTCTTTGATACCTGTGTTTAAATTCTTTTCTGGATTATAGGGCACCTGGGTGGCTCAGTCGGTTAAGCGTCGGACTTGAGCTCAGGTCATGATCTTGCGGTTTGTCAGTTCGAGCCCTGCGTCAGTCTCTGTGCTGACAGCTTGGAGCCTGGAGCCTGCTTTGGGTTCTGTGTCTCCCTCTCTCTCTGTCCCAACCCCACTTATGCTCTGTTTCTCTCTGTCTCTCAAAAATGAATAAATGTGAAAAAAATTTAAAAAAATTCTTTTCTGGATTATAATAGTTTATAGTCATACAAGGAATACATTATGATGCATGCCTTATTAGATCATTGTAGCACTGAGTATTAACTGTTAAAATAACCATCTGATGGACTAAAAGTGGCATCTATTTTAATTTGCCTTTCTTTAATTACAAGACAGGTTGAACATTTTTTGCAAATCTACGTGCTACTTGTATTTCTTGTTCTGTTAATATTTTGATACCTTTTCTATGGTTGTTTCTTACTTGTTTATGAGTAATACATTACACACACACACACACACTCACAACCATCTGTCCTGTTCATTGCTAATAATCTCTTGGTCTATGCTTTGCTTTTTAATTTTGTTCTTCCTGTCTGGAAAGGTTCATAAATTTTTAATCTTTTAGTCTGATATTTTGTTTTCTTCTCATTTCCTCCATTTTTTTTGACTGATTAATGGCAGGGGGGCATGTTCTATCCTTTGTTATGTACATATCACATCCTTGAAACTACTCTGGCTATTTCTTCAGGATGGCATTTCCCACCACTCCCTGACCCAATGCATCTTTTCTCACCATGTTAACCACTTTAGAGTGTACAATTCAGTGGCTTTTAGTACATTTACAATGTTGTCCACCAATCACCACTATCTAATTACAGAACATTTGTCGAAACAAAAAGAAATCCATGTTCATTAAGCAGTCATTCCCCATTGTCCCCAGCCCCCTGGTCCCTGACAGACACTAATCTGCTTTCTGTCTCTATGGATTTGCCTACTTTGGACATCTCATATCAGATAAATCATACCACATGTGGTCTTTTGTGATTGGCTTCTTTCACTTAGCATAATGTTTTCAAGGTTTATCCATGTTGGAACATGTATCAGACTTCATTCCTTTTTATGGCTCGATAGTATTCCATTTTATGGACAAACTTTTGTTTATCTGTTCATCAGCTGATGGATCTTTGGGTAATTTCCACCTTTAGCTATTATGAAAAATGTTCTCTGAACACTGGCACGCATGTTTTTTCTTGGAACACCTATTTTCAGTTATCTTGGATATTTACCTGGGAGGGAATTACTGGTTCATATAATTCTATGTTACACTTCTTAAGAAAATGCCAAATTGTTTTCTAAAGTGGCTGTACCATTTTACATTCCAATTAGCAATGTATAAAGTGCCAAATGTCATCACATCTTCCCGAACATTTGTTATTTCCATTTTTTAAAATTATAACTGTCCTGGGGTGCCTGGCTGGCTCAGTCGGGAGAGCAAGTGACTCCTGATCTTGGGGTTGTACATTCGAGCCCCATGTTGGGTATAGAGATTACTTAAGTAAATTAAAAAAAATAACTTAAGAAAAGAATAAAATTATAACTGTCCTAGTGGGTGTGCAGTGGTATGTTAGTGGTTTCTGTTTGCATTTCTCTGATTAATGTTATGGAGCATATTTTTTTTCCAGCTTTACTGAGATATAATTGACAAATAACATTGTGTACATTTTTTTGTTTATTTACTTATTTTGAGAGAGACAGAGACACTGTGAGTGGGGAGGGACAAAGAGAGAGGGAGAGAGAATCCTACTCAGTCTCCGCACTGTCAGCACAGAGCCCGATATAGGGCTTGAATTCACAAAACTGTGAGATCATGACCTGAGCTAAAGCCAAGTTGGATGTTGGATGCTTAGCTGACTGAATCATCCAGGTGCTCCAACACTGTGTAATTTTAAGGTGTATAATGTGATGGTTTGATATATGTATGAATTGAAAAATGTTTACTTCAATAAGGTTAGTTAATACATCTGTCACCTCACAGAACCACCATTTTTGTTGTTGTTGTTGTTGTTGTTGTTGTTGTTGTTGTTATGGTAAGAACATTTAAGATTTACACTCACGGCAACTTGCAAGTATACAACACAGTATTATTAACTATAGTCAAAATGGTGTAGATTACATCCCTGGAACTTATTCATCTTATACTTTGAAGTCTGTATTTTTTGACCAACTCTCCCCATTTCCCCCACCCCCAGTCCCAGGTGGCCATCAATCTACTTTCTGATTCTGTAAGTTCAATGTTTTTAGGTTCTGCATATAAGTAAGATCATACAGTATTTGTCTTCTTTGTCTGACTTATTTCACTTAGCATAGTGTCATCAAGGTCTATCCATGTTGCCACAAATGGCACGATTTCCTTCTCTTTTTATTGGCTGAATAATATTCCATTGTATATGTATACACCACATTTTCTCTATCCATTCATTCATGGATGGACACTTGGATTGCTTCCATGTCTTGCCTATTGTGAATTGTGAACAAGTCTGCAATAAACATGGGAGGGTATACATCTCCTCAAGGTAGTGATTTCAATTCCTTTGGATATATATACCCTGAAGTGGGATTGCTGGATCATATTATTCCATTATTAGAATAATTGGTTCCAATATTCTATTCCATTCCATTCCATATTCCATTATTTGTTTTTTTGAGGAACCTCCATAGTATTTTCCATAGTGGCTGTACTAGTTTACATTCCCACCAACAGTACACCAGGGTGTACTGGGTTCTCTTTCCTCCATATTCTTGCCAGCATTTGTTATCTCTGATTTTTTTAAAATGACCATTCTCACAAGTGTCAGGTGATACCTTTTGTGGTTTTGACTTGAACTTCCCTGATGATGAGTGACGTTAAGCACCTTTTCATGACTTGTTGGCCATTTGTATACCTTCTTTGGAAAAATGTCTATCTAAGTCCTTTGCCCATTTTATAAATTGGGTGTTTTGTTTGTTTGTTATTAAGTTGTAAGAGTTCTTTAAATGTTCTGAATAGTAAGTCCTTATCAAATATAAGATCTGCAAGTATTTTATTCCATTCTGTAAGCTATCTTTTAATCTCTTGATAATGTCCTTTGATGCATAAAAGTTTTAATTTTGATGATATCCAGTTTATCTATTTTTTTCCTTTCTGCCTGTGCTTTTGGTATCATATCTAAGAATCTGTTAGCAATCTGAGATCATGAAGATTGATCCCTGTTTTCTTCTAGGAGTTTTCTAGTTTTATATGTTATATTTAGGTCTTTGATCCATTTTGAAATAAATTTTGTATATGGTATGAGGTAAGGGTCCATCTCCATTCTTTTGTAAGTGGTTATCCAGTTGTCCTGACACCATTTGTTGAAAAGATTATTCTTTTCCCCTTTGAATACTCTTGGCGCTTATGTTGAAAATCAATTCATCATAGACCTGTGGTTTTATTTCTGGAATCTGAATTCAATTCCATTAATCTATATGTCTATCCTTGTGCAAGTACCACACTGTCTTAATTACCATTGCTTTGTAGTAAGCTTAAAAATTGAGAAATGTGATGGGGTACCTTGGTGGCTCAGTTGGTTGAGCATCCGACTTCATCTTAGGTCATGATCTCATGGTTTGTGAGTTCAAGCCCCACATGGGGCTTGCGGCTGTCAGTACAGAGGCCACTTCAGATCCTTTTCCCCCTTTCTCTCTGCCTCTCCCCTGCTTACCCCTCTTTCTCAAAAATAAATAAAACATTAAAAAAATGGAGAAATGTGAATCCTAGTTCTCCCTGCTCCAAAACTGTTCTGGCTATTCCAGGTACCTTACAATTTCATATGAATTTTAAGATCAGTTTGTCAATTTCCAAGGAGTCAGCTGGGATTCTGATAGGGACTTCATTAAATCCAGAGATCAATTCATGGCATATTGCTATCATAACAAAATTAAGTCTTCTGATTCATGAACATGGAATGTTTTTCCATTTATTTAGGTCTTAAAAATTTCTTTCAATAATGTTTCTAGTTTTCAGAGTACATTTCTTTTGTTAGTCCTATGTGTTTTATTCTTTTTGATGCTATTATAAATGGAATTATTTTCCTAACTCAATTTTTGGATTGTTCATTGCAAGTTGTATGGGAAGGTAATTGATTTTTGTATATTGTTCTTATATGCTGCAATCTTGCTAAAGTTGTTTACTAATTACACAGTGTTTAAATTGGATTTTCTATATACAAACTCATGTCATCTGTGAATAGATTTAGCTTTACTTTTCCCTTTCTAATTAGATGCTTTTTATTATTATTTTTTCTTGTCCAATATCCTGACTAGGACCCCCAATACTTTCGGAATAGAAATGGTGAAAATGAACTTGATTTTAGGGGAAAGTGTCTAGTTTTTCACCATTAAGTGTGATGTAGGCTTTGGGTTTTTATAGATACTCTTTATCTGAATAAAGAAGTTGCCTTACGTTCTGTATCTTGAGTCTTTTCTTTTCTTTTCTTTTCTTTTCTTTTCTTTTCTTTTCTTTTCTTCTTTTCTTTTCTTTCCTTTTCTTTACTTTTCTCTTGCTCTCTCTCTTAAATCATTAAAGCTTATGGGTGTTTCTCAAATGCTTTTTCATATGTTTAGCCAGCCTTATATTCTTGGGATAAATACCACTTGGTCATGGAGTATAATTCTTTTAATGTGCTGCTGTATTTTGCTTGTTAGTATTTTGTGAAGGGTTTTGCATCTATATTAATAAGGTATATATTTTTTCTTGTGAGGGGTTTGTCTGGCTTTGGTATTAAGATAATACTGGTATCATAGAATGAATTTGTAATTGTTCCTTTCTCTTCTAATTTTTGAAAGAGTTTGAGAAGGACTGGTGTTAATTCTTCTTTAACTGTTTGCCAGAATTCACCAGTGATAACACTGGGCCTTGGGCTTTCCTTTGTTGAAAGTTTTTGATTTCTGATGAAGTCTCTTTACTTGTTATAGGTCTATTTACACTTTCTACTTCTTCTTGAGTCAGTTTTTATAGTTTAGTTCTTTAAGGAATTTGTCCATTTCATGTAAATTATACATATTATTGGCGTACAATTGTTCATAATATCTTCTTTTTATTTATGTAAAATTGGTAATAATGTCCCCAACTTTTCCTTGATCTTAGTAATTTCAGTCTTCTCTCTCTTTCTATATCAGTCAGTTCAGCTAAAGATTTATAAACTTTCCTGATCTTTACAAGAACCAATCTTTGGTTTAATTGGTAGTCTATTGTTTTACTATTCTACATTTTCTTTATCTCTGCTTTAATGTATAATGTTTCCTTCCTTTTGCTAGTTTTGGATTAAGTTGGCTCTTCTTTTTTTAATTCCTTAGGTGTAATATTTGATTACTGATTTGCAATCTTTCTTATTTTATAATTTAGGAATTTAAAGCTATACATTTTTGGGAAGCCTGGGTGGCTCAGTCGGTTAAGCATCCCACTTCAGCTCAGATCATGGTCTGGGTGGCTCAGTCAGTTAGGTGTCCCACTTTGGCTCAGGTCATGATCTATCTCACAGTTTGTGACTTTGAGTCCCATGTCGGGCTCTGTGCTGACAGATCAGAGCCTGGATCCTGTCTAGGATTCTGTGTCTCCCTCTCTCTGTGCCCCTCCCTGGCTCATGCTCTGTCTCGCAAAAATAAATAAATGTTAAAAAAAAATAAAAATAAAGCTATAAATTTTCATCAGGCACTCTTTCGCTGTATTCCATAAGTTCTGGTTTGTTGTGTTTCATTTCATTCATCTAACAGTGTTTTCTAACTTCTTCTGTGATTTATTTTTTGACCCATTAGTTGTGTAAGTGTATCTCAAATATCCACATATTTGTGAATTTTCCAGATTTGCTTCTGTTTTTTTTAAATAATTTATTCCATTGTATTAAGAGAAGAGAATTTGTATGATTTCAGTCTTTTAAAATTTATTTGGACTGTTTTGTGGCCTAACATGTGATCTGTCTTGGATAATGTTCCATGTCACCTGAGAATGTGTATTCTTCTATTGTTATGTGCAGTGTGCTAGATGTGTCCGTTAGATCCAATTGGTTTATAGTTGTTTAGTTTTCTACTTTCTTGTTTATCTTTTGTTTAGAGGGAGGGAGGGAGAGGGAGAAAGAATATTAAGCAGGTCCCACACTCAGTGCAGAGCCTGACACAGGACTTGGTCCTACAACGCTGGGATCATGACCTGAGCCAAATTCAAGAGTCAGACACTCAACCGACTGAGCCACCCAGGTGCCCCTCATTGTTTATCTTTTTAAAAAGTTTTTCTTTAAATTCTAATCCTCGTTTATCTTTTGTTTAGTTGTTCTATACATTATTGAAACCAAAGATGGTTGTGTGTCATACCTTTTCTCATTCTCTTACTTTCAGCCTACTTGTCACGTTAATTTTTTTTAATGTTTATTTATTTTTGAGAGAGAGAGAGAGAGACAGAGCAGGAACAGGGAGGGGCAGAGAGAGAGGGAGACACCGAATCCGAAGCAGGTTCCAGGCTCTGAGCTGTCAGCACAGAGACCAACGTGAGGCTCAAACTCACAAACCATGAGATCATGATCTGAGCTTAAACTGGACGCCCAACCTATTTAGCCACCCAGGCACCCCAGCCTACTTGTCACTTTAAATCTACAGTGAGTCTCTTGTAGATAGCATATAGTTGGATATATATTTTTTAAAAAATCCCTTCTGTCTTTTAATTTGACAGTCGAATTCACTCACATTCAATGCTATTACTGACAAGGCAGGACATATATCTGGCATTTTGCTATTTGTTTCCTATAGTCTTACATATTTTTGTTTCTCAATTTTTCCATTTCTGCCTTCTTTGGCAATAAATATTTTCTAGCATACCATTTTGTTTTTCTTCTTGTTTCTTGTACTGTATAGTTTTTAGTTATTTTCCTAGTTGTTGCTTGGGATCCTATTTAACATCTTAATTTATAACTGTTTAGTCTGGATTAATGGCAACTTAGTTTCAATAGCATATGAAAACATGACTTCTGTATTGCTCAGCCCCTCTTAATGTTATCACAAATCACATCTTTATACAACTGTGCCTATCAACATAAATGTATAGTTACTGTTTAATAGTTGTTTAAATAATATAGGAAAAAAGGAGTTGCAAAAATGCATTAATATTGGCTTTTATATTCACCAATGTTGGATATTTACTATATTTATCATTTCCAGAAATCTTCATTTCTTCATACAGATTCAAGTTACTATCTAGTGTCCTTTTATTTCAGACCGGAGGACTCCTTTTAGCATTTCTTTCTGGGCAAGAATACTTTTAATAAACTCTCAGTTTTTGTTTATCTGGGAATGTTTTAATTTATTCTTCATTTTTGAAAGATACACTTTGAATACGTAATTGCACTGCTTTCTAGACATCATGGTTTCTGATGAGAAAGCAGTTGTTAATCTTATTGAAGACCCCTGGTATGTGGTAAATTTGATGAACTGCTCCTCTCTTGCTGCTTTTAGGATTTTCTCTTTATCTTTGGCTTTTGAATTTGCTCAAAATGTGACTTAGTTTGGAGCTCCTACTAAGTTTATCCTACTTGGGATTTGCTGAACTTCTTGGACATGTAGTTTCATGTATTTCATCAAATGTGGGAAGTTGTTGGCCATAATTTCTTCAAATATTCTTTCTTACCATTTCTCTCTCCTGTCTTTCTGTGACTTCCATTCTGCATATGGTGGTGTGACCAATGGTGTCCCACAGCCATCTAAGGCTATGCTCATTTTTCTCCATTCTTTTTTCTTTTTGCTACTCAGGCTGATTAATTTCAGTTGACATATCTTCATGTTCTTTGATTATTTATTCTGCCTGTTGAATCAGTAGCTCAGTACCTGTAGTAAATTTTTCAATTTGGTTATTGTTCTCTTAAATTCCTGAAGTTCTTTTTTGTTCCTTGTTATAATTTATATCTTTTTATTTATGTTTTCCATTTGGTGAGACATAGTTTTGCTCTAGTTTTTTGTCCATGGCTTCTTTTAGCAATTTGAGGATATTTAAAATAGTTGATTAAAGTCTTTATCTAATAAGTACAATGTCTGGCCTTCTTCAGGGATAGTTTCTATTAATTACTTTTTATCCGTGTGTGTGG